>NC_067487.1:43815513-44188013 GCF_947179515.1 Apodemus sylvaticus
CTATTGTTTGGCTGTGGTTCTCTGCATCTTTTTCCATCAGCTGCTTAATGAAGCCTCTTAGAAGGCAGTTGTGCTAGATTAATGTCTGCAAGCATAGCAGAGTGTCACCAATAGTGGCAGAGTTGGCTTTCTTTCATAAGATGGGTCTCAAGTTGGGCCAATCAGGGGCCGTTCCTCAATCTCAGCTCCATATTGTTTCCTACACATCTTGTAGGCAAGACAAATTTTGGGTCAAAAGTTTTGTGGGTAAGTTGGTGTCCCCCTCCCTCCACTGGAAGTCCCACTTGGCTATAGGAGATAGACTCTTCAGTCTCCATATCACCCATTGTCAGGAGTCTTAGCTAGGGTCACCCTCATAGACCCCCCAAAAAGCCTCCCTAGGCCCAGATCTCTAGCTTGTCCCAAAGATGCCCGTCTCCACCAATTTTTTTCTCTATCCAAGACCTCTCCCTCCAACACTATTCTCCCTTCACCTGATTCATTCCCCTATTCCTCCTCCCCACCACATCTCCAAACTAGTTCCCTATATCCATTCACTTAAGATATTTATTTTATTTCCCCTTCTGATAGAGATTAAAGCATCCTTCTTTGGACCTGCCTTGTATCCTGGTTATCCTGTATTTTATGGCTAATATCCATATGTATGAATACACAATTATAAGTGAGAATACAAAATTTATGTTGAGCCTTTGATTCACTTAACTTAAGGTTTGTGCAGATTGATAAATGTGGATCTATTCGCATGCTTCTACATGCAAACATCCAGTTAGACCAGCACCATTTGTTAAAAATGTTTTCTTTTATTCCATTGGATGATTTTGGCTTTTTGTCAAAAATCACGTGTCCATAGATGTGTGAGTTTATTTGTGTCTTCGATTCAATTCTATTCCATTGATAAACTTATCTGTGTTTTTGTTTGTTTGTTTTAGTGGGTTTTTTTGTTAATGCCATGCAGTGTTTGTTCCTATTAGTACTCCTCTATAGTACATCTTGAAATCAGGGATGCTGATATCTCCAGAAGTTCTTTTATTGTGCAGATTGCTTTAGCTATCTCAGATACCCCATCATTTCTTTATTTGGTCATCAAGATCCTTTGAAAGCTACTGCTAACTTCATTTTCCTTGGCCCAGATCTTTGTACTCAGCAGACAAGCAGTTTGCCACTGGTCTGTCCTCACAACCCTCACATTGCCTCTGGTTGTGTTACTGCTTCTCTGATCCTACCAGAAAGCCATTGTTCACATCTCATTAATAGCAATTAGAATTGCTTTAAGTTTATTTGAAGTTAAAAATGTAATTGCATCATTTTCTTCTTTCCTGTTCTTCTCCCAAATCCTGTTGCTCTTTTTCAAATTCATGGCCTCTTTTTTTTTCCATTGTTGATAATATACACATACAAATACATACACACAGACACATACATATACATGTGTAAACACACACACACACGTGCATGCACACACAAACACACACATTTGCTGAGTCTGTATAATGATACTTGTATGTGTATGATTTCTGGGGTGACTTTTTCAAGTTACTTAATTTGTATTGTTCATCTGCTTTCCATGGTGGCATTAGAATAATTTTATTAATTTTACCAAGACTTTGTTTCCTACTTAGGAACCAATAGAAAGAGAAGGCATCAAGTGAGGGATGGGGTTGCCATCAAACATGCAGAAAAGCCTGGGGGAAAGGAGGTCCAGTGACCAGCTCAACTTGGGATTCATCTCTAAGGGAGGTTCCAAGGAAAGACACTATTACTGATGCTATGGTGTGCTTGCAGACAGGAGCCTGGAGTGACTGTCCTCTGAGACGCCCAACAAGTAGCTGTGTAAGACAGATGGAGATACTCACACCCAACCAATAGACAGAAGGCGGCATCCCTGTGGCTGAGTTAGGGAAAGGCTGGAAGAAGCTGAGGAGGGTAACTCCCTAGGAAGACCAGCAGTCTCAATTAATCCAGCCCCCTGAGATCTCTCAGACACTGAGCTATCAACCAGGCAGCATACACTCACTGGTCTGAGCTCTCACCCCAATCCCCACCCCTCAGATATACAATAGAGGATTGCCTAGTCTGGTCTCAGTGGAAGAAGATGCACCTAACACTTGAGAGATTTGAGGTCTCAGGGAGTGGGTAGGCCTGGAGGTGGGTGGGGGTGGGGGATGGGAAAATCCTCTTGGAGATGGGGAGGGGAGGAGGAACTATGGGAAGATGGGCCGAAAGGTGGGTAACGACTGGACTGTATAATAATAATAATAATAATAATAATAATAATAATAATGACCTTTAGTGATTACTAATGGGACAAAGAGCCACGTTTATATGGATCCTTTTCACTTGCTCCCAGCCTCTCTTAGGAGCTCTAACATTTCTACGTAACTGCCCATTTTGAGCTCCAACACAGGAAGCTTAGACTACACCAGACTACTCCCTGTTCTAATACAACCACCATCCTTCTTGCAGTGCCCGATAGGCAATTTTTGACAGAACCTACTTGTTCTTCAAGCTCTTTTTATATACGTTCTGCTACCTGAAACATTTAAAGATCTCACAGATATAATTATACTCTCCTTTTGTTAATGGAACACGATGCCATTGTTAACATTAATAATAGATGTGTCTTTCTCCTCAAGCCATTCCCCACCATGTATTACCTAGGCTAGGTCTCAAATACAGTTACTGATTACTTTGAATTGTTCTCCTGTACATATTAGAAATTCTATAATGAAACATATGAGAATGGTTTTTAAGCCAGAGAACTTGCCCAAAATGAAGGAGGCAGGAACACACACACACACACATACACACACACACACACACACACACCACAGTGAGTAACTAAATTTATTTGGATTCTTTTTCTGTTACATACCTGCTTGTAGTGATTGTTTTTCAAGGTGAAAAAAAATGATCTCTTGCAGGGAAATTTTTTTAAGTCAATTTTTTTATTCGATATAATTTTATATTTACATTTCAAATGATTTCGCCTTTTCTAGCCCCCTGCTCCCCGAAAGTCCCGTAAGCCCCCTTCTCTCCCCTGAACAAAGGGCCACTCCTCCTTTCTTCTTGTACCTCAATTGATGTGTGGATTATGTTTTGGGTATTCCAGTTTTCTAGGTTAATATCCACTTATTAGTGAGTGCATACCATGATTCACCTTTTGAGTCTGGGTTACCTCACATAGTATGATGTCCTCTAGCTCCATCCACTTGCCTAAGAATTTCATGAATTCATTGTTTCTTTTTTTTTATTCGATATAATTTTTTATTTACATTTCAAATGATTTCCCCTTTTCTAGCCCCCCACTCCCCGAAAGTCCCACAAGCCCCCCTCTCTTCCCCTGTCCTCCCACCCACCCCTTCCCACTTCCCCGTTCTGGTTTTGCCGAATACTGCTTCACTGAGTCTTTCCAGAACAAGAGGCCACCCCTCCCTCCTTCCTGTACCTCATTTGATGTGTGGGTTATGTTTCTAATGGCTGAATAGTACTCCATTGTATAGATATAACACATTTTTTGCATCCACTCTCCTGTTGAGGGATACCTAGGTTCTTTCCAGCATCTGGCAATTATAAATAGGGCTGCTATGAACATAGTAGAGCATGTATCCTTATTACATGGTGGGGAATCCTCTGGGTATATGCCCAGGAGTGGTATGGCAGGATCTTCTGGAAGTGAGGTGCCCAGTTTTCGGAGGAAACGCCAGACTGATTTCCAGAGTGGTTGTACCAATTTGCAACCCCACCAGCAGTGGAGGAGTGTTCCTCTTTCTCCACACCCTCTCCAACACCTACTGTCTCCTGAATTTTTAATCTTTTTTTTAATATTCAAATCTTTTTTTTATTCGATATAATTTATTTACATTTCTAATGATTTCCCTTTTCTAGCCCCCCCACTCCCCGAAAGTCCCGTAAGCCCCCTTCTCTTCCCCTGTCCTCCCACCCACCCCTTCCCACTTCCCCGTTCTGGTTTTGCCGAATACTGTTTCACTGAGTCTTTCCAGAACCAGGGGCCACTCCTCCTTTCTTCTTGTACCTCATTTGATGTATGGATTATGTTTTGGGTATTCCAGTTTTCTAGGTTAATATCCACTTATTAGTGAGTGCATACCATGAGTCACCTTTTGAGTCTGGGTTACCTCACTTAGTATGATATTCTCTAGCTCCATCCATTTGCCTAAGAATTTCATGAATTCATTGTTTCTAATGGCTGAATAGTACTCCATTGTGTAGATATACCACATTTTTTGCATCCGCTCTTCTGTTGAGGGATACCTGGGTTCTTTCCAGCATCTGGCAATTATAAATAGGGCTGCTATGAACATAGTAGAACATGTATCCTTATTACATGGTGGGGAATCTTCTGGGTATATGCCCAGGAGTGGTATAGCAGGATCTTCTGGAAGTGAGGTGCCCAGTTTTCAGAGGAACCACCAGACTGCTTTCCAGAGTGGTTGTACTAATTTGCAACCCCACCAGCAGTGGAGGAGTGTTCCTCTTTCTCCGCACCCTCTCCAACACCTGCTGTCTCCTGAATTTTTAATCTTAGCCATTCTGACTGGTATAAGGTGAAATCTCAGGGTTGTTTTGATTTGCATTTCCCTAATGACTAATGAAGTTGAGCATTTTTTAAGATGCTTCTCCGCCACCCGAAGTTCTTCAGGTGAGAATTCTTTGTTTAACTCTGTACCCCATTTTTTAATAGGGTTGTTTGGTTTTCTGGAGTCTAACTTCTTGAGTTCTTTATATATATTGGATATTAGCCCTCTATCTGATGTAGGATTGGTGAAGATCTTTTCCCAATTTGTTGGTTGCCGATTTGTCCTCTTGATGGTGTCCTTTGCCTTACAGAAACTTTGTAATTTTATGAGGTCCCATTTGTCAATTCTTGCTCTTAGAGCATACGCTATTGGTGTTCTGTTCAGAAACTTTCTCCCTGTACCGATGTCCTCAAGTGTCTTCCCCAGTTTCTTTTCTATTAGCTTCAGAGTGTCTGGCTTTATGTGGAGGTCCTTGATCCATTTGGATTTGAGCTTAGTACAAGGAGACAAGGATGGATCAATTCGCATTCTTCTGCATGCTGACCTCCAGTTGAACCAGCACCATTTGTTGAAAAGGCTATCTTTTTCCATTGGATGTTTTCAGCCTCTTTGTCGAGGATCAAGTGGCCATAGGTGTGTGGGTTCATTTCTGGATCTTCAGTCCTGTTCCATTGATCCTCTTGCCTGTCACTGTACCAATACCATGCAGTTTTTAACACTATTGCTCTGTAGTACTGCTTGAGGGATACTGATTCCCCCAGACTTTCTTTTGTTGCTGAGCTATAAAATAGTTTTAGCTATCCTGGGTTTTTTGTTGTTCCAGATGAATTTGAGAATTGCTCTTTCTAACTCTGTGAAGAATTGAGTTGGGATTTTGATGGGTATTGCCTTGAATCTGTATATTGCTTTTGGCAAAATGGCCATTTTAACTATATTGATTCTACCGATCCATGAGCATGGGAGGTTTTCCCATTTTTTGAGGTCTTCTTCCATTTCCTTCTTCAGAGTCTTGAAGTTCTTGTCATACAGATCTTTCACATGTTTGGTAAGAGTCACCCCAAGATACTTTATACTGTTTGTGGCTATTGTGAAGGGGGTCATTTCCCTAATTTCTTTCTCAGCCTGCTTATCCTTTGAGTATAGGAAGGCCACTGATTTGCTTGAGTTGATTTTTTAACCTGCCACTTTGCTTAAGTTTTTTATCAGCTGTAGGAGCTCTCTAGTGGAGTTTTTTGGGTCACTTAGGTAGACTATCATGTCATCTGCAAATAATGATAGTTTGACTTCTTTCTTTCCAATTTGTATCCCTTTGATCTCCTTATGTTGTCGAATTGCCTGAGCTAGTACCACAAGTACAATACTGAAAAGATAAGGAGAAAGGCGGCAGCCTTGTCTGGTCCCTGATTTCAGTGGGATTGCTTCAAGTTTCTCTCCATTTAGTTTGATGCTGGCTATCGGTTTGCTGTATATTGCTTTTACTATGTTTAGGTATGGGCCTTGAATTCCTGTTCTCTCCAAGACTTTAAGCATGAAAGAATGCTAAATTTTGTCAAATGCTTTTTCAGCATCCAATGAAATGACCATGTGGTTTTTTTCTTTGAGTTTGTTTATGTAGTGGATTGCATTGATGGATTTCCGTATATTGAACCAACCCTGCATTCCCGGGATAAAGCCCTCTTGATCATGGTGGATGATCGTTTTGATGTGTTCTTGGATTCGGTTGGTAAGAATTTTATTGAGTATTTTTGCATCGATGTTCATAAGGGAAATTGGTCTGAAGTTCTTTTTCTTTGTTGGATCTTTGTGTGGTTTTGGTATCAGCATAATTGTGGCTTTGTAGAAGGAACTGGGTAGTATTCCTTCTGTTTCTATTTTGTGGAATAGTTTGAAGAGTATTGGTGTTAACTCTTCTTTGAAGGTCTGATAGAATTCTGCACTGAAACCATCTGGTCCTGTGCTTTTTTTGGTTGGAAGACTTTCTATGACTCCTTCTATTTCTTTAGGCATTATGGCACTGTTTAGATGATCTATTTGGTCCTGATTTAATTTTGGTATTTGGTATCTGTCAAGGAAATTCTCCACTTCCTCCAGATTCTCCAGTTGTGTTGAGTACAGGCTCTTGTAGTACGATCTGATGATTTTGGGGATTTCCTCAGTTTCCATTGTTATATCTCCCTTTTCATTTCTAAGTTTGTTAATTTGGATACTTTCTCTCTGCCCTTTGGTCAGTCTGGCTAAGGGTTTATCTATCTTGTTTATTTTCTCAAAGAACCAGCTCCTGGTTTTGTTGATTCTTTGTATGGTTCTCTTTGTTTCTACTTGATTGATTTCGGCCCTAAGTTTGATGATTTCCTGCCTTCTACTCCTCCTGGGTGAAATAGCTTCTTTTGTTCCAGGGCTTTGTTCAGGTGTGTCATTAAGCTGGTAATGTATTCTCTCTCCATTTTCTTTTTGGAGGCACTCAGGGCTATGAGTTTTCCTCTTAGCACTGCTTTCATTGTGTCCCATAGATTTGGGTATGTTGTGTCTTCATTTTCATTGTGTTCTAAAAAGTCTTTAATTTCTTTTTTATTTCTTCTTTGACCAAGGTATCATTGAGTAGAATATTGTTCAGTTTCCACGTGTATGTGGGTTTTCTGTTGTTTTTGTTGCTATTGAAGACCACTTTTACTCCATAGTGATCAGATAGGAGGCATGGGATTAGTTCGATCTTCTTATATTTGTTGAGGTCTGTCTTGTGACCAATTATATGGTCGATTTTGGAGAAGGTACCATGAGGTGCTGAGAAAAAGGAATATTCTTTTGCTTTAGGATAGAATGTTCTATATATATCTATTAAATCTAATTGGTCCAAAGCTTCAATTAGTTTCATTGTGTCCCTGTTTAGTTTCTGTTTTCCTGATCGGTCCATTGAGGAAAGTGCAGTGTTGAAGTCACCCACAATTATTGTGTTAGGTACAATGTGTGCTTTGAGTTTTAATAAAGTTTCTTTTACGAAAGAGGGTGCCCTTGCATTTGGAGCATAGATGTTCAGGATTGAGAGTTCTTCTTGTTGTATTTTCCCTTTGACCAGCAAGAAGTGTCCCTCAGAGTCTCTTTTGATGACTTTGGGTTGAAAGTCAATTTTATCTGATATTAAAATGGCTACTCCAGCTTGTTTCCTGAGACCATTTGCTTGTAAAATTGTCTTCCAGCCTTTTACTCTAAGGTAGTGTTTGTCTTTGACCCTGAGGTGTGTTTCCTGTAAGCAGCAAAATGCAGGGTCCTGTTTACATATCCAGTCAGTTAGTCTGTGTCTTTTTATTGGGGCATTAAGTCCATTGACGTTAAGAGATATTAAGGAATAGTGATTGTTACTTCCTGTCATTTTTGACGTTATTTTTTAAATTTGATTGCTTAACTTCTTTTGGGTTTGATGAAAGGTTACTATCTTGCTTTTTCCAGGGTGAAGTTTCCCTCCTTGTATTAGTGTTTTCCCCCTATTATCCTTTGTAGGGCTGGGTTTGTGGATAGATATTGGGTAAACTTGGGTTTGTCATGAAATATCTTAGTTTCTCCATCTATGGTGATTGAGAGTTTTGCTGGATATAGTAGTTTTGGCTGGCATTTGTGTTCTCTTAGAGTCTGCATGAGATCTGCTCAGGACCTTCTAGCCTTCATAGTCTCAGGTGAAAAGTCTGCTGTGATTCTGATAGGTCTTCCTTTATATGTTACTTGGCCTTTTTCTCTTACTGTCTTTAATATTCTTTCTTTGTTTAGAACATTTGGCGTTTTGATTATTATGTGACGGGACGTATTTCTGTTCTGGTCCAATCTGTTTGGAGTTCTGTAGGCTTCTTGTATATTCATGGGCATCTCTCTCTTTAGGTTAGGGAAGTTTTCTTCCATAATTTCATTGAAGATATTTGCTGGCCCTTTAAGCTGTAAATCTTCACTCTCATCGATGCCTATAATCCTTAGGTTTGGTCTTCTCATTGTGTCCTGGATTTCCTGGATATTTTGGGTTACAAGCTTTTTGCATTTTGCATTTTCTTTAACTGTTGAGTCCATGGTTTCTATGGTATCTTCAGCATCTGAGATTCTTTCTTCTATCTCTTGTATTCTGTTGTTGATATTTGCATCTATGTCCCCTCATTTCTTCCCAAGGCTTTCTATCTCCAAAGTTGTCTCCCTTTGAGTTTTCTTAGTTGTTTCTACTTCTGATTTTAGATCCTGGATGGTTTTGCTTAGCTCCTTCACTTGCTTTTTTGTGCTTTCCTGTAATTCTTTAAGAGATTTTTGTGTTTCCTCTTTCATGACCTCAGCCTGTTGACCAAAATTCTCCTGTATTTCTTTAAGTGTTTTTTGTGTTTCCTCATTATTGGCTTTTGTATACTGCTGGATTTCTTTCAATGATTTTTGTGTTTCCCTTGCAAGGGCTTCTAACTTTTGATCCATTTTCTCCTAAATTTCTTTAAGTATGTCCTTCATGTGTTCCTGTACCAGCATCATGACCAGTGATTTTAAATCCAAATCTTTTTACTGGTGTGATGGGGTATCCAGAACATGCTGGTAGAGGAGAATTGGGTTCAGATGTTGCCATATTGCCTTGATTTCTGTTAGTGACGTTCCTGCGTTTGCCTTTTGCCATCTAGTTCTCACTGGTGTTAGTTGGTCTTGTCAATGCTGGACTCACCAGTGCAAGCTGCCCCTTCTCAGGTGGCCTCTGGTGCACAGCTTATCTCCTGCACTGCCTGGAGACAGGGTGCTGTTGCCCTGGCTGTTCAGATCCCATAGCAGACACCTGAAGGCTCCTGCTGGGGCCTGCTGGATTCACCAGAGCACACTGACTTCTCCCAGCTGGCCTCCCGGAAGCCCCTCTTGCCTCTTGCAGGACCTGGAGATGAGGTGTTGCTGTCCAGGCTGGTCTGGATCCTTAAGCAAAGAGATCTGAGGGCTCCCACCAGAGGCCTCAGGACTGGAACCTAAGCTCAGTGCCACCAGCACAAGCTGTGAGCTCCCAGACTGCCTCCAGGTGCACACCAGGTCTCCCTCACTTCCTAGAGGCTGAGTGCTGTGGCCCAGGCTGTTAAGATCCCAAAGCAGGCACTTGAAGGCTCCTGCTAGGGCCTGCTGGATTCACCGGAGCACACTGACTTCTCCCCGCTGGCCGCCTGGAAGCCCCTCTTGCCTCTTGCAGGACCTGGAGATGTGGTGTTGCCACCCAGGCTGATCTGGATCCGGAATCGGAGAGAGCTGAGCTGAGGGCTCCAGCCAGAGACCTCAGGACTGGGACCAAAGTTCTGGGCTGCAGGAGCAAGCTGAGCTGCGAGCTCCCAGACTGCCTCTGGGTGCACACTGGGTCTCCTGCACTTCCTGGAGACCGAGCGCTGTGGCCCTGGCCATTCAGATCCCAAAGCAGGCACTTGAAGGCTCCTGCTAGGGCCCGCTGGATTCACCGGAGCACACCGACTTCTCCCAGCTGGCCGCCCGGAAGCCCCTCTTGCCTCTTGCAGGACCTGGAGATGTGGTGTTGCTGCCCAGTCTGATCTGGATCCGGAACCGGAGAGCGCAGGGAAAATTTTATAGGTAAATTTACAACTCCAATACCTCAGTTGTTTCTCATCTAGACCTCTTGTTTCCTGGACTCAAAACCCATAGGAGAACAATGAAAATGGGTAAGTATATTTGAAGCCTATACTATGGACATAAGGTAAGCAGTGAATTTGGAAGGCGGGCACATCCATTACTATTGGTATAAATTATTGATGTGAATTTCTTTTTACTGAAAAAAGATTATAATTACTCAATGAAAAACTTTTTTTATAAAATATATTTCCAGTTCAATCTGTTTTCTGGCAAATTTATGGCTAAATAAAATTATATTATGTATAGGTATCACAGAGATAGTTTTACCCCATATTTTTAAAAATAATTCAACAACACAATTATTATTTCAAACAAACTAGCCTAAGCTTTTTTTTAGGGTATTATTACTTTTTATTTATTTTCTATATTCTTTGTTTACATTCTAAAAGCTTTCCCCTTTTCCAGTCCCCCCCCCCATATGTTCCATAAGTCCTCTTCTCTCCATCCATTCTTCTATCTTTTCCCCTCCCTTTTCTCTGTCCTGGTACTCCCCTACAATGCTGGATCAAGCCTTTCCAGGATTAGGGCCCTCTTCTTCCTTCTTCATGGGAATCATTTGATATGCTAATTGTATCTTCAGTATTCAGAGCTTCAGGGCTAATTAATATCCACTTATCAATGACTGCATTCCATGTGTATTCTTTTGTGATTGCATTACCTCGCTTAGGATGATATTAAAAAATGGGGTACAGATCTAAACAAAGAATTTTTGCCTGAAGAAATTCAGATGGCCGAGAAGCACCTTAAGAAGTGCTCTACATCATTAACCATTAGGGAAATGCAAATCAAAACAACACTGAGATTTCACCTCATACCAGTCAGAATGGCTAAGGTTAAAAACTCAGGAGACAGCAGGTGTTGGCAAGGATGTGGAGAAAGAGGAACACTCCTTCACTGCTGGCAGGATTGTAAGATGGTACAACCCCTATGGAAATCAGTCTGTCAGTTCCTAAGAAAACTGGACATGGCACTTCTGGATGACCCTGCTATACCTCTCCTGGGCATATACCCAGAGGATTTCCCAGCATGCAATAAGGACACATGCTCCACTATGTTCGTAGCAGCCTTATTTATAATAGCCAGAAGCTGGAAAGAACCCTGATATACCTCAATGGAGGAATGGATGCAGAAAATGTGGTATATATACACAATGGAATACTATTCAGCAATTAAAAACAATGAATTCATGAATTTTTTAGGCAAATGGATGGAACTGGAAAATATCAAGGAAAAACTTTTGAGAGTCAGATTTGAAAGACAAAACAGCAGAGCATCGGCTGTTACTCCCCAGTCTTTTGAAACTTTATCTTAATTATGTTTAGTGTTTGATTCTGATGTTCCAAGGGGACTTATTTTCTTGTCCAGGATATCTAGTGTTCTGCATGCATCTCTTGCCTTGATAGGCATTTCCTTTAGGATAGAGAAAATTTCCTTTATGATGTTGTTGAAAATACTTTTGTGATTTTGACCTGGATTTCTTTTCCACCAGCCATTCTTTTTATTATTAGATTTTATTGTCCCAGGCTTCCTAAATGTTTTGTGCCAGGATTTTATTTTTTAGATTAATATTTTCTTTAGCCTAACTATTGATTTCCTTGATCATGTCTTGAGGGCCTGATATTCTCCCTGTGTCTCTTGTATTCTGTTGGTGAGGCTTGCCTCTGGGGTTTACATTCGAGTTCCTGATTTTTTTTTTCATTTTCTGATTTCCCTCAGTTTGAGTTCCTTGTTTATTCTATTTCTACTTTCAGGTATTAGGCAGTTTTGTCCGTTTCTTCTACTGTTTGTTTTTTTTTTTTTCCATAGATTTCTTTAGGTGATTTATCCATCTCTTTTTTAAAGACCTCTATTGTATTTAGAAAAATTATTTCAGGGTTTTTCTTGGGCCCACCTCTGTTGCTATACTTATAGCTTATGGTAGTAGGGTTGCTAGGCTCTAGTGGAGACATAGTATTTTTACTATTCTGTCCAGGCATCTGTGTTTGGGAAGATAATAGTTCTAGGTTCTGATATCTGGTCTTTGCTTTGTTGGGTGGGTATTTTGTTTCTTGGTTTCAATTGCCCTCTCTGGTTCTTACAAGACTGTGTAGCTTTGTGTTGCCTTTTCTTGGACCTTGATAGGTGTAGCCATTGGGGTGTCCATGTTAAATCACACTAATAGATATTGGGATCTTATACTTAGCAATGAGACGGACTAGGAGGCAGAGTGATGGGATCTAGAATACCCTGGGGATGAAGGCATAGAGTGAGAAGAACTCACAACAGGTGGTTTGGTACATATTTGGGGATAAGACTAGGGGAGTTGGACTTGGAGAAGATGGTACAAGTAAATGTCTAAAGTTTGCCTACCTGTTTCTCTGGCTGGAGTTGTGGGTTGGGATAAAAGGATGAGTGTGGAGGAAGGCTGAGTAGAGATCTGTATGAGCAGCTGGAGATGGGGACATAAAGGAATAGAGGGCCATAGGAGATGGTCTGCTACCGAGCTGGGATGAGATGGGGCTGGGTGGGGGAGGATGGAGGAAATGAGGGAAAGTGAAGATTTGCAGTTAACGTATGGCTTCCCTGGCCATAGTGACCTGTGGGATACCAGGGAATGCTTGTAGGAGTTGGGGACTGGAATAAAGCATGGAAAGGAATTTAGGAGGGAAAGGGTTGGGATAACAGGATGAGTGGAGAAAAAAATTGGGGGAGAAGATCCATGGTTTCATCTAGAGATGGGGTCAAGTGGGGGAAGTGAGGCTGCAGGGTGTGTTCAGCTGCAGAGCTGGGAGTGAAACTGAAGGACTGGATTTGGAGGAACTGAGGGAGAGGTGAAGTTCTGTAGCCAGTCTACCTGTTTCCCTGGCTGGAGTCTCAGAATGAACCATTCTCTGTTATCCAGGCATTTATCTTGCTCCAAGGCCAACTGCCTCGGGAAAATCAGTCTCTGCTTGGCTGCAGACAGGTCTCCTAGGTTTCAGGATTGGTTTCTATTTGCTTACTTTTGGTGAGAGAGGAGGCCATGAGTGTGTCAAGGAGAATGAGATAGAGATGATGTCTTGCAGAAGAGCCTATGGGATGTTTCCCTAGCTGAAGTAAAGAAAAGCACCAGATGCCTTTCTTCTGTCTGGAGACATCAGCCTGACACCAGATGATATTTCTGACATTCATGCTGCTGTCTGCCTCAGGACAAAGACAATGAACAAAGAGAGTGAAAAAGAAGCATTTAACTTGAAGACATTTGAGCAGCACGTTCACCTACCAACCTAAACTCTGCACTCCCTTTTCATAGAATCAGTACAATGTTCTTATTAGGTCAACTGTTTTAGTGGATGAAACAAATAAAAACAAAACTAATGTAAATAAAAAGTGTAAATTCAATATTGTAACAGATGCAAAGGTCATTACTAAAAATAAAGAATGCATAAAATGTCATTCACAATTTATCTCCAGTGTTGACCTTCCACAGAGAACATTTCTTTAAAACCTCATGACCTAAATTATATGTCCTTATTATCTAATATCAATCCACTTTGTTGTACCAGCCTTCAGTATCTATCAAACCGGTGCTGTTAAAAATTAGCATTTACTGGGGAAAAAATGGAACAAGGACTTTCAAGTCTGAACTACAAATGAGCATATGGTGGGAAAGGCAGCACCACATGATCAGCATTACCTGTTTCACTTTTACCTGCAGGCAAACCTGACATCCTACATATGCTTCCATGCTTACTCATGTGCAGTTATGAAGTGCACATTTCATATTCCAGTGAGCAAACATGGTCTTCTTTTTCAGTGAAACATTTATTGAACCAATCATTGCTAAAGGCATATGGTGTCACCACAGCCCTGGTGGGACTGAGATTTGTTGGACACTTCTACAAGTACAGAGTTTGCAGTATTAGATGAAGAGAAAACTAGGGGCTATAATAAAGGCAGGAAGTACTATCAGGTTGGTGCACACAGCAATGCTCATTTTTGTTCCTCCAATATGGAACAAGAATTTAGGAGACATGGGTCATTTCCCGCATCCTGCTATTGTGGGTTATCACAGGGCACAAAAACTCTTTCTCCTGTTACTTCTGCCATTGGCAATTCTGGAGGAGTATCTTGCTATTCTAAAATATTCATCTCTGTTTCAGTATTACCTGCATAAAAGGTGGTGCTGATCCCTAGAGAAATACTTTATTTTCTGTTTCTAAGACTCTTCTCTGAGTGTTTCTAAGATGGTTCCTATTTGCAACCATCAACACTGACGAAAATCCCTTTGACCTGTTGAAATCTGAGCCCTCAGTTGCTAAGAAGCCTCCCTAGAGCCTTTCAGAGTTTGCTGACAAATTTTGGGTTTTATTTATCTGCTATTCATCAGACCTCTTCTTTCCAAGCTACCTATACTCATAAATGGAGAAACTCCCAATGGTTACAGCCATTCTGCTACATATAGACCATGGGTAGTAGTGATACCACAAAACATTTACTAAACATTTGCACAACCTCAAGCACCCAATGAGTTTATACAATAACAAGTTGCTTCTACAGTTGCTCTCTGTGGGACATAATATTATTTTAACCATGTTACAGATCATAAAACTAAGGTGAATAAAACTCCACATTTTCCTCATTATATCATAATACTCTTTCCTGTTACTACTAGAACATAAGACAATAAAAGGATGTATATAAATCTAACATCCTAATAACACTTTCTTACTGCTGTGTAATTTCTTCAATATTGGTTTGACAAGGAAGAAAAGGATAATATGTGGGAGTGAGAAATTGAAAAATCTGTATAATTTCTAGACTTGCATTTAAAGAATTCTCAGTCTACTAAATGAGAAAAGATAGCCCAATGGAAAGGGTTAATGACACTACCAAGTGATTTGACCAGTGACTAAATGTATTGCCATACAAAATGATTTACAGTTAGATAGCTGTACATGAAGGGCATCCATACTTCATTTTGAATGAATGGATCCAAGAAGAGGCATCCAGACACATTAGCTAAAGTGGCTCCCTTCTTCACTGTCAGAATAAGCAATGTCTAAGAAAGTTGATAAATAATGTTCGAGAGAGATTGGCAGCAAAGACCCTGAACATTACAGAATTCATTTTCCAAGGATGCACTTTCCATATTTCTCAAGAGTGATGGAGATAAATAACAGAAGATAGCACTATAACATAAAAAAATCAAAGAAATGCCCTTTCTCTTGCAGAGGCAGGTTTCTGCCACATTTGGATGTCTTCACTTCCTCTCATCACCTGCTCAACCTATCAAGCTAAAAGGTACAGGCATTTGAAGTCTGTCAGACCCTCAATTTGATATACACTATCTTCTGGATTTCCTTATCTTTGTGGTTTTCCAATCTATCTCATCTTTTCTGTTTTATGCCTAACTTACTTGCTTACTTCCTAACTAGGTAAGATGAAAGTCTCAATCCTCATTTTTCCAGATTCCCTTGCAGCTAAGATCATGCCTATGGTACCCCTAACTCATAAGACATCCCTAACTGAGGTTTTAAGGTAAGACTTGGTGACACAATTTCCTTTTTAAGTTTATTTTCTATTGTATTGAATGCAATTTAAAATATGAGGTTTAAAAGAATACTAAACGTACAATCACATTTAATCTTTAATCTGTTTAGTAACCTTTGTCAGGACCTAAAAATGAAGTAAAACAAGAACAATCAGAATTAGCAGCCTTTGCAAAAAGTCCAGATCACATCTGAACACAAAAATCTGTAGGGCAGCCTGTCCTCTCTCTGTGCTCACATATATTTTTGTGGCTTTGAATGCCATTTATATCCTCCTCCAGATAACCAAATCTATTGCCAGCTCAGAGATCTTATATTTGCTCTATTATTCCTTACTCAAAGTATCCACTTGGAATCTTAACTAAAAATAGGTAAGACAGCTTCCAAAGGAAAACAACAGTCTTAGTCCAGTCAGCTCACCACCTCTTCCCTCCCAGTTGTGGGAGTATCATTCTCCCAGCAGTCCATGCCAAACACATTGGAGTTATTCTGGATTTCTTTCTCTAGGATTCATTCATGTCCTGTCTAGCAGCATATTAGGCTGGCAATAAGTTCAAGTGTATCCAGGCTCTGACTCCCTCCCCTAGTATACGCTACTGCTACCTTAACTCCTTCCCATCATTGCCACGCCAGCACGGCATGGTCATTTAATTTCTAGTCTTGTGCTACGGCACAGAGTATTCCAATATCCTGAGCAATCCTTTATAAACTTAAGTTCCATCAAAAGACAAGACAATTTTTTACACAGACATAACAGACTTTGCTCTGCTGAACGACACTGCAGTGGCTACAATTGTATCCATTTTCCATGAGCAGTGATGGAAGCACCCGAAGTGGTCATCTTGTTCTAGAGCCAGTGAGTGTCATAGGGCATACTGCATGTTTGCTGGCCAGTGGACATGATAGGTATATCGTTACATAGGTTATTTATGGCATGGGTTGCTTTAGTTTCTAACTTCCTAGAGGCTGCCTACTGTTTTATATCCCCATATCATTCCAATAATTCCTTTACACTTAAGCCAACTAGACACAGTTTACATTGCTTTGTGCTAAAGACTTTGGCAGGCACTTTCATTAAATTACTGTTTCTTCTGATTTTGCTGAAGGAATTATGAATATTACTGTTGGTACCGAGACCTGCGAGGCCTGTGACATCATATAGGCGACAATTAGAACTATAGACCTGTTGCCAAGGCAACAGCCGCCATATACCCAGAATTCAATGGCCCACCTTTATATGTAATATTCATCATCACCCATATATAACTGGGTAGCATTTCTCCTCCTCTCTCTTTCTTTTCCTGCCTTCTTCCTGCCTGCTACTCCTTTCCCCATCTTAAATAAAGTCCCACGTGGAACTGTTTGGCCTGGTGTATCTCACTGCGGCCCACATCTCCACCGCATCCCTGAGGTCCACGAGGCGGGCAGACAGATGACCTGTGCTGTGGTGTAGGCAGACGACCTGCATAGAAAAACCAACAATTACCCTCTGTGTTTTAGTGATGATAAGGATTAAAAATATGTCACTCATCTGTGACCAATGGAGAAAGTTTTGTTATAATCAATAGAATTGCTAAGAGTTGTTGATTTGTGTGAATCAGTAAGATCAAGAACTCTATCTTTTACCTGTGTTTTTTTTTACCCTTGACCCCCAACTATCCACCTAAAAACAGGAAAAATAAAGGAAGGCCTATCTTCTATTATAATAACCATTTCCTAATTAGGTGTTGGATAAGATAGTGCATCATATTTATCTCTCTTAACAATCTAAATTTTGCTGTTTTCTCTCATTAACAAAATTACCTCGAATCTGTTGACACTGATGAGTTTATTCATTATGTGAAATGATTTAGAGGTCATTTACTAACTGACAAATGAGCATACTTCAGTCCACTGATGAATAAAATGTTTTAAAAGTATTTATTTGATTTTATGTATACAGATGTTTTGTCCATACATATGTTTGTGCATCATGTATGTGGTTGGTGATTGTGAAGGCCAGAGGCTATAAAATTTTGGATCACCTGGGACTGGAGTTACAGTTGTGAGCTGCTATATGTTTGCCTGCATTGAAATGGAATCTTCTGGGAAAGCAGTCAATGTTCCTAATCATTGAGCATCTTTCCAGTCCCATGAGTTGTTTCTGATTGTTTCATTTGAATATTTACACCATGATTATTCTTTTTAAGGACAGTATTTTTCTATTCTATCTTCCTTAAATCAAGTCTATAATGTAGGACATTGTAAATCACAGATCTAGAGGATTTTTCATTTGTACTTTTTGAAGAGGTATAGGTATAGTCTAAGAGATTAGCTTTAGATTACCCAAATGAGCTGGCAAAAGCCAACTTTTGACTTTAAGAAACTTTTCCTCTCCATAGGATTGAAATGAGCTCCTCAGTCAATCAAAGCATCACCTGAGTATTTTTTAAGCCTCTGCAGGGTCTTTAACATTGTCCTAACCCGCTACTTTATATATATTGTATTTATGAAGGTCACTAGCTACAAATGTGTCATTCTCCAGATTATCCCCTATGTAAAACTCAAGCTAATGGGAAAGTAGTGGCTAAAAAGGTGGGTAAACTGTGTCTCTGTGTGTGTATACATGTGTGTATGTACACTTGTGTATGTATGTATTTATGTATGCATGTTTGCATATGTGCAGGTGCACATGTGTGCACATAATTGGAGGCTAAATGTTGACATCATCAGATGTCTTCCTTGGTCATATCCCTTCTTATATCTTGAGGAAAGGTCTCTTACTGCAGCAGCAACAACAGCACACTGTATGGGCAAGTCAGGAAAGCCAAATTGCTCCCATCAAGAATTCCTTATCTCTCTCATCTGATTGCAGGAATTATAGGTGGCCATCATGCCCAGCTGATGTTTACATAGATACTCAGGACACAAAATCTTGTCCTACAGTTCTGTAGCAAGTGCTTTACTCACTATGCCATCTCCCCAGCCACTCAAAGTATAGTACTAACGGTGGCCATGGAAGAATTTCAGACTATGGAAAACTGTGACGTTAGAGAAATCTATTTCAATTGTTTTTCTCAGGACCAGCTCTCTCCTTGTTTGCAGGGTGAATGCTGGACAAGAATGCAGCATGTGATTGTTGAATTGCTTCAAGGGCACAAATCAGAAGGCTTGATTGATTTGGAGTCTTAGTCATCACTGTCTTTTGTCATTGATTTAGTGACTCACAGTTTTAGTGGGACAGAAATACACTCTTCGTCTTTTTGAAAGCTTTACTGACAATCTCAGTTTAGAAATGCAAAAGTATAATATATTTAATTCAAAATGTTAAAAAACTGTGTATAGGAAGAAAAATTTGAATCTAAATCCAATTAGTTATTAAAATTTATGTCTTTTATTTTTTCATGAACTGAGGATGAAATGCATATGGAAATATTTCTGTTAAAAACTATTTGATTATATGTTTTAATAGAAAAATGTGCAAATCATAGTAGGTTCTACATATTTTTGTGCTGGTCACAGAGGAGAAGACAGTATTAGTGTGAAATTTTGTCTAGAGAACCTGTTTCTGAAAAATTCTCAGTTATTTAATGAGTACTAGTGCTAGTATCTATGTTTGCATATCTTGAACATATATATATATATATCTGTATATCCAGAAATTTCCATCTTTTGAGAACCTCTTCCCCTTTAGAATGTCCATGTGTGAAAAATTGCATATCCTTCCACATTGTTGACTCCTAACAGTATTATACTAATTTTGGCCTTTCTAACTTGAATTCTATGCCATCAATTTTATTAAACACAATCAGTAACACCAATTAACAAATTCTACTGTTTTGAACTTACTTGTATTTTAATCTTTGTTTTATTTTCCTTTTTTATAGAAATAATTTTCATCTATATACCCAATTCAGTCTGACACTAATTTATTTCAAAGTTTCCTGATTCATCTCTCAGTCTTGAAAATCAATTCTCATCCCTATTTTCTCTCTTTACTGTATAATTTGTCTTGTTACCAACTCGCCATCTTCTGCTTCAGTCTCCCAGCTGTAGGATTAAGGGGGCAGGAGGGTGTTCAGCTTAAACATCTCTAAGGACTATTATGGGTCTCTTCCTATTTTTCTTTTCCCTAAAGTAGGGTTGGTACTTTAGTGTTGTGTCTAGCTACAGCTCAAAAGATGCATTTGTTCACCTACTTCCCTGTTGTGCAGTGCAAGCTCTCCTTGTCTTGAAAATCCATGTGGTTTCAACTAGAAGTTTTTCACATCGTAAATTCATGCCCTCACTGTTCATTCTTAAAAATATGTTTTCAATTGAATTAAATTCTATTACTCCCCTACTTTTCTCTCTTCAACTCCCCCAACTTCCCATTTCCAAATTTTCCTTGCCTCCCCACTCTCAAACTGATCGTCTCTTTTTCTTTGATTATTATTTATTATATACATAAATATACATTACCATATGCACAAATATAAAAATATTTTCCTTCACTGGGTGCCCACTTTTGCTCTCTGCATGATACTCTTTACCATTGTCTTCAAATTTTCATTTTCTTTTAATTCCTAAAACTACTTTTGAACAATTATCCCCTCCAAAAAGAATGAAAAAATAGTTCGGGGAGTGGGGGTGCAGAAAAGGGGAAATCATTTGAAATGTAAATAAATATAGCAATAAAAAAATTTAATCTTAAAAAAAAGAATGAAAAAATAGGAAGCCATATAAGAAACATAAAATTGACTCCCTCAGTCCTCAGGGACACCCTGCTGGACCTGGATCTTCCTGCCACCTCTCTGGCCACCTTTATCGGACCAGATCCTGAAACATACAGAACTGTGGACCCTGAACCATACAGATCTGCTGACCCAGAATTACATAGCCAAAGGATACTCATCCATGACCTGCCACACCTGCACCATTGAGGATATGCCCCCTCCCAATGTCTACTACAACAGGAGCATCCAAGGACCAAAACCATCCAGATGGCTAAAGGCCCTCAAAGAACACAATCAACAAAAGCCAGGGCAAGGTGATACCTTTCGAGCACAGCTGCCCTACTATAGCAAGACCTGGATATCCTAACCCAACTGAAGCACAGAAAATGACTTTAAATCCAATTTTATAAAGATGTCAGAGGCCTTTAAAGAGGAAATGAATAAATCCCTCAAGGAAATACAGGAAAATACAACAAAAAAGGTGAAGGAAATAAATAAATTTGTTCAAGACCTGAAAATGGAAATAGAAACAATAAAGGAAACACAAACTAGGGGAATCTTGAAGATAGAAAATTTAGGGAAGAGAAGAGAAATAACGAATTCAAGCATCACCAACAGAATACAGGGGAGGTATAGAAGATCCAATAAAATAAATTGATACGACAGTCAAAGAAAATGTTAAATCTTAAAAAACCCCTGACACAGAACATCCAGGAAATCTAGGATATTATGAAAAGCCCTAACCTAAGAAAAACAGGACTACAATAAGGTGAAGAATCCAGCTCCAAGGAACAGAAAATATTCTTGACAAATCATAAAAGAAAACTTTCCCAGTCTGAAGAAAGATATCCATATAAATGTGCAAGAAGTTTGTGAGACATCAATCAGAATCATAAGAGACAATCCTCCCTCCACATAATAATCAAAACACAAAATCCACAGAATAAAAAAAAAGACTATTAAAAGTGGCAAGGGAAAAAGGTCAGGTAACATACAAATGCAGACCTATCAGACCTATTACACATGACTACTGTAAATAGAGACTTTAAAAGCTAGAATGGCCTAGACAGATATATTGCACTTTTTAAAAAACCAGAGATGTCAACCTAGACTATTCCCAGCAAAGCTCTCAATCACCATAGATGGTGAAAACAAGACATTTCAAGACAAATCCAAGTTTAAATAATATCTATCAAAAAATTCAGCACTACAGGAAATACTAGAAAGAAATCTCTAACCTAAGGAGGAAAACTACATCCATACATCCAAGAACACACAGGAAATAAGTAATTTCATACCAGGAAAAGACAAGGGAAACACACACACACACACACACACACACACACGAATACTAACTTCATCAACATTAATAAACAGAAATTAACAATCCCTGATCATTAATATCTCTCAACATAATGGTCTCAATTCCCCAATAAAAAGAAACATGGTAGCAGAATACACGCGGAAACAGGATCAATCATTCTGCTGCATACAAGAAATACATCTCAGCAATACAAATATATATCACCTCAGAGTAAAGAGCTGGAAAAAATTTTCCAAAGCAAATGGACAGTCCCAAGAAGCAAGCTGGAGTAGCTGTTCCAATATATAATATAATATACTTTAACCCCAAATTAATCAAAAGAGACAAGGGAGGACACTTCTTACTCATCAAAGGAAAAATCTACCAAGATGATATCTCAATTATGAACATTTATTCTCCAAACACAGGAGCATCCACATTTGTTTTTTTATATTTATTTTCTATATTCTTTGTTTACATTCTAAAAGCTTTCCCCTTTCCCAGTTCTCCCACCCCCATATGTCCCTTTTTCCCCCCACCATATGTCCCATAAGTCCTCTTCTTTCCATCCATTCTCCTACCTCCCCCCCCCCTTTTCTCTGTCCTGGTACTCCCCTACAATGCTGGATCAAGCCTTTCCAGGATTAGGGTCCTCTTCTTCCTTCTTCATGGGAATCATTTGATATGCTAATTGAATCTTCAGTATTTAGAGCTTCAGGGCTAATTAATATCCACTTATCAATGATTGCATTCCATGTGTATTCTTTTGTGATTGTGTTACCTCGCTTAGGATGATATTTTCCAGTTCCATCCATTTGCCTAAAAAATTCATGAATTCATTGTTTTTAATTGCTGAATAGTACTCCATTGTGTATATATATCACATTTTCTGTATCCATTCCTCCATTGAGGGATATCTGGGTTCTTTCCAACTTCTGGCTATTATAAATAAGGCTGCTATGAACATAGAGGAGCATGTGTCCTTATTGCATGCTGGGAAATCCTCTGGGTATATGCCAAGGAGAGGTATAGCAGGGTCCTCCGGAAGTGTCATGCCCAGTTCTTTTAGGAACTGCCAGACTGATTTCCATAGTGGTTGTACCATCTTACATACCATCTTACAATCCCACCAGCAGTGAAGGAGTGTTCCTCTTTCTCCACATCCTTGCCAACATCTGCTGTCTCCTGAGTTTTTTTTTTTTTTTTTTTTTTTTTTTTTTTTTTTTTTTTGGTTTTTGGTTTTTGGTTTTTGGTTTTTTCGAGACAGGGTTTCTCTGTATAGCCCTGGCTGTCCTGGAACTTACTCTGTAGACCAGGCTGGCCTCGAACTCAGAAATCCGCCTGCCTCTGCCTCCCAGAGTGCTGGGATTACAGGCGTGCGCCACCACCGCCCGGCGTCTCCTGAGTTTTTAACCTTAGCCATTCTGACTGGTGTGAGGTGAAATCTCTGGGTTGTTTTGATTTGCATTTCCCTAATGGCTAGTGATGCTGAGCATTTCTTAAGGTTCTTCTCGGCCATCTGAATTTCTCCAGGGGAAAATTCTTTGTTTAGGTCTGTACCCCATTTTTAATAGGGTTATTTGGTTCCCTGGTGTCTAACTTCTTGAGTTCTTTGTATATACTGGATATTAGCCCTCTATCAGATGTAGGGTTGGTGAAGATCTTTTCCCAATTTGTTGGTTACCACAAACCCAGCCCTACAAAGGATAATAGGAGGAAAATACCAATACAAGGAGAGAAACCTCACCCTGGAAAATGCAAGAGAGCATCAACATTTGTAAAAGAAACATTGTTAAAGCTGAAATCACACATTGAACTCCACACATTAGTAGTGGGAAACTTCAACACTCCACTCTTAACAACTGACACATCATCCAGACAAAAGCTAAACAGAGAAAAAATACAACTAACAGACATTATGAATCAAATGGACCTAAAAGACATCTATAGAACATTTCACTCAAACACAAAAGAATATATCTTCTTCTCAGCCCCTAATGTTTCTTTCTCTAAAAATGGTCATATAGTCATAATTCAAGCCTCAACTGATAAAAGAAAATTGAAATGACTAATCAGACCATCATGGATTAAAGGTGGACTTCAACAACCACAGTAACACTGAAACATGATCAAGTATCACAGTACATGATCATGGAAATTGAACAGATATCTACTCAATGATCTCTGAGACATGTAAGAAAGAAATTAAAGACTTCCTAGATTTCAACAAAAATTAAGGTCCAACATATCCAAATCTATGGAATACAATGAAGGCACTGCTAAGAAGAAAGTTCATAGCAATAAATGCCTACATAAAGAAATTAGAAAGTTCTTATACCAACAGTTTAAAACAACACATGAAAGCTCTAGAAAAAAGAATGAGAAGCAAGCTCACCAAAGACTAGAAGGAGAAAGTAATAAAAATCAGCAATGAAATAAATCAGTTAGAAATAAAGAAAACAAAACAAAGAATCAATAAAACCAAAAGATGTTTTTTTTTGAGAAAATCAAGAAGATACACCAATCCTTACCCAAACTAACAAAAAGCCAGAGACAGTATTTGAGTAAATGTAATCAAAAATAAAGTGGGAGATATAACAACGGACACTAAGGAAATTCAAAGATTCATTACTTTAAAGAAAACCCTGTACTTTATTAAATTGGCAATTTTAAGGAAAATGAAAGATTTTCTATACTTATAACATGTACCAACGTTAAATCAAAATCAGATAAACTATTTTTTATATATTTTTATTTTCTATATTCTTTGTTTACATTCCAAAAACTTTCCCCTTTCCCAGTTCCCCCCTCCTCATATGTCCCATAAGTCCTCTTCTCTCCATCCATTCTACAGCCCTATAACCACTAAGGAAATAGAAGCAATCATTAAAAGTCTCCCAACCAAAAAAAGCCCAGCGACAGATGGTTTTAGTGCAGAATTCTACCAGACATTCAAAGAAGAGCTAATACCAATATTCCTCAAACTATTCCACAAAATAGAAACAGAATGAATACTGCCAAACACATCCTATGAAGCCACAATCGCTCTGATATGTAAACCACACAAAGATCCAACAAAGAAAGAAAATTTCAGACCCATTTATCTTATGACCAATGATGCAAAAATACTCAATAAAACACTCGAATACCAACTCCAGGAACACATCAAAATCATCTACCATGATCAAGTAGATGTCATTCCAGGTATGCAGGGATGGTTCAATATATGGAAATCCAAAGATTTAATCCACTGTATAAAGAAACTGATAGAAAAAAATCACAAGATCATCTTAGCAGCTGAAAAGGCTTTTGACAAAATCCAATACCCTTTCATGTTAAAACTTTTAGAGAGGTCAAGGATACAGGTACATTCCTAAACATAATCAAAGCAATATACAACAAGCCAATAGTCAACATCAAACTAAATAGCAAGAAACTTAAAGTAATTTCTCTGCAATCAGGGATAAGCCAAGGCTGTCCTCACTAACTATTCAATATACTACTTTAATTTCTAGCCACAGAAATAAGACAACTAAAGTATATCAAGTGGATACAAACTAGAAAAGAAGAAGTCACAGTATCACTATTTGTGGATGATATGATAGTATACATAAGTGATCCCCAAAATTCTACCAGAAAACTCCTACAACTGATAAACTCACTCAACAAAGTGACTGGATAAAAATATTAACTAAAATAAAAAATCAGTAGCCCTCCTTTATACAAATGATAATTGGACCAATGATGAAATCAGGGAAACAACACCCTTTACATTAACTACAAATAATATAAAATATTTTGGCCTAACTCTAATTAGGCAAGTGAAAGACCTATATGACAAGAACTTTAAGTCACTGAGGAAAGAAAGTAAGGATGATATCAGAAGATGGAAAGAACTCCTATGGTCATGGGTCAGTAGGAATTACATAGTGAAAATAGCCATCTTACAGAAAACAATTTATGTATTCAACACACTCCCCATCAAAATTTCAACACAATTCCTTACAGTCCTTGACAGAGCAATTTCTCAATTTCATATAGAAAAGCAAAAAAAAAAAAAAAAAAAAAAAAAAAAACCTCAGGATAGCTAAAACAATCCTAAACAATAAAAGAACTTGCAGACATATCCATATTCCTGACCTCAAGCTGTACTACAGAGCAATAGTAGTTAAAACTGCATGCTATTGGTATAGCAACAGACAGGTTGATCAATGGAATCAAATCAGAGATACTGAAATAAACCAGAACATCTATGGACACTTAATTTTTGACAAAGAAGCCAAAACCATACAATGGGAAAAAGAATCTTTAGAAAATGGTACTGGCCTAACTGGATGTCTGCATGGAGAAGAATGCAAATAGATCCATATCTATTACCCTGAACAAAACTCAAGTCCAGGTAGATCATCATAGAACTCAGTGTAAAACTGGTTACACTAAATCTAATAGGTCACAAATGGGGAAATAGCCTTGAAGTTATTTGTACAGGAGACAACTTCTTGAACAGAACACCAATGGCTCATGCTCTAAGATCAAAAATTGATAAATGGAACCTCATGAAACTGAAAAGCTTCTGTAAGGCAAAGGGCATTGCCAATAGGACAAAACAGCAGCCTACAGATTGGGAAAGAATTTTCACCAACCTTACATTTTATAGACAGTTAATATCAAAAATTTATGAAGAACTCAAGAACATAGAAATGAACAATCCAAATAACTGAATTTAAAAATTGGGTATAGAGCTAAACAGACTTCTCAACAGAGAAATCTCAAATGGCTGAGAAACACTGAAAAGAAATCCAAAATCCTCAGTCATCAGGGAAATGCAAATAAAACAACTTGGAGATTCTATCTTACACTTACCAGAATGACTAAGGTAAAACGTTCAAGGTTGACAGCACATTCTGGAGAGGATGTGGAACAAAGAGAACTCTTCTCTGTTGCTGGTAGGAGTACAAATTTGTACTGCTATGGAAATTAATTGGGTGGTTTCTCAGGAAACTGGGACTAGTTCTATACCAAAACCCAGCTATACTAACCCTGGGCATATACCCAAAAGATTCTCCAGTGTACCACAGGGATGCTTGTTCAACACTGTTCATAGCAGCTTTATTAGTAACAGCCAGAAACTAGGAAGAACCTAGATATCCTTCAACTGAAGAATGGATCACTGAAATGTGGTACACCTACGTAGTGGAATACTACTCAGCTATTAAAAACAAAGGCAACAAGAATATTGCAGGCAAATGAATGGAACTTGAGAAAAGTATTTTGAGCATGGTACCTAAGTTCAAAAAATGACATACTTGATATGTATTCACTTTTAAATGGATTTTGGGTATAAAATATAGGACACTCATGCTAAACTCCACAGACCAAAAGAAGCACAACAGGAAGGTCCAAGCAAAGATGCTTGAACCTCAATTAGAAGGGGTGATAAAATAAGAGGGAGATGGATGGAGGGAACTTGGTGGGAGGGAAGTTGGGAAGGGGAATGTGGTGAGTTCAGGATCAGGTGTGGGAGGGACAGGAGAGATGGCCAGACAGCCATGAGAATCTGGAACTGGCCTAACTAGAGATTTAAGGAGCATCTGAAGGACATGCCAGATACCTGGGATAAGGGAGGTGTCCAAGAATCAATGAGGGTGACCTTACTGTGACTCACAAGAGTGAGAATATAAAGTCCCCAATTAGCTACGTCCGGTACCCAGGCAGGAAGCACAGTGGAGTGATATGGACACCAACACATCCAGAAAACTTTTGACCCAAAATTTATCCTGTCTGTAAGAAATGCAAGGTTGGGGGATGGAACAGATAATGAGGGAATGGCCCAGTTATAGGAGACCTGTCCCATGTGCAATCCCCAAGCCCTGACACTATTGATACTCTATTATGCTTGCAGACATGAGTCTAGCATGGCTATCCTCTGAGAGGCTCCACCCAGAAGCTGACTCAAACAGATCTGATGTACAGACCCAGAGCTCAACAGTGGATGAGGCATAGGGACTCTTATGGAAGAGTTAGAGGAAGAACTGAGGGCCATAAAAGACATAGGAACTCTACAGGAAGAACAAGAGCTAACTAACCAGGAGACCTTGGGGTTCTCAGAGACTGAACCACCAGCCAAAGAGCAAGCACAGGCTGGACCTAGCACCACGATCCCCATAGATGGCAGATGTGCAGCTCGGTCTTCATGAAGGTCCTGAACTACAGAAGCAGAGGCTATCCCCAAAAGTGTATCCAGTCTGTGGGATATGTTCTTCTTGCTGGGCTGCCTTGTCTGGTCTCAATAGAGAGGATGTACTTAGCCCTGCAGAAAACTGATGTACCAGGGTTGTGGGATACCAAAAAGGGGTCTTCCATCCTTTCAGAGGAAAAGGAGAAGATGGGAGAGGGATTGTGGAAGGGAGTGAGGCCAGTGATTGGGATGTAAAGTACATAAATTTAAAAGGACAATAAAATTATAATAATGAAAAACTAACACAAAACCTGCTTATTGGTTTTGTTTTGTCTTCTAAGGCTGAGTTACAAGTTCCCCACAGGCTTGCTTTCTCCCTGTTGTTCTTTCTTTTATGATTATTGCTGCAGTGTGCTACTCATGGGGCCAGCCATTCCTTACCCTCCACCACACTATCTTTCATTTGTGGATTTTTACAGATCTAGTTCCTGTTTTCTAAATATACTAATGTTCCTGGTCAAACTGTGTTGTACTTCAAATCCACTTTCTTATATATAACATCTCTCGAAACTATGATTGAACTCAGACCTAAACCATCACCACTGTAGAGAGAACTGTTTTTATGGGCAAAGGTGCATACAAGACTGCTAATATAAAAAACTGTATATGTGTATATGTATATGTGTGTGTATGTGTATGTGTATATATATCTTAATGTTAATAAGAAGTAAAAAATCTTGGTTGCCAGTCAAAAGTCTTTCTTTTGAAGTCACATAAAATTTAAATTCTCTTCTTTGAGAGAGATTTCTCTCAAGCCTCCAAATAGCATCTCACCATTGTTCTTTCTGTTGCTGCATTTTGGTCTACTGTTTACTGTCAAATAAGAATCCATTGGATGCCTTCTGTCTGAACTGAATATTAGAAGTTGTGGGGCTTTTCCACTCTTGCCTCTAAGATGTTAGTATTGACACACAGTTCTCACTGATTTTATCCTTTTACTCATAATTTTACTCAATCACCTTCAGTCATGTACTGTAAATAGATGACGGATAACTGAAGGTAATGCAAATGCAAATCACATAAAGATTTTGTTTCTAACAAGTTATGATTTAGAAAACATCCTTCAGGGGTAACACTGAAAGAGGATGTTCCTACATAATTCTGGAACACATCAGAGTAACAATTGTGTTCAACATTTCCATATCAGTATCCAGGAGCACGAGCCAACTTCTTTGGTTTATTCCAGGAGATGCATAGGCATCCCCAACAACCACCTCTGAGTTTCTTAGACTGAGAACCAATTCTCAACAATGTGTGATTTGCACTGCTAAATGTGTTTTCATCACCCTGTGTCCAGTTGAAGACACCTTGAATCACCTCCTATGTCTTCTTAATACAAATATTGTCATTCTATTCTTGATAATTTACCATGTGGTATTGTTTCATTGAGTTCTGAAAATGTGTTTTGTATATATACAATGGAGTATTATTGAGCCATTAGAAACAATGAATTCATAAAATTCTTAGACAAATGGATGGAGCTGGAGAACATCATATTAAGTGAGGTAACCCAGTCTCAAAAGATCAATCATGCTATACACTCACTGATAAGCAGATATTAGCCTAGAAACTTGGAATACCCAAGACATAATCCACATATCAAATGATGTCCAAGAAGAACTGAAGAGTAGCCCCTGGTTCTGGAAAGGCTCAGTGCAGCAGTATAGGGCAAGACCAGAACAGGGAAGTGGGAAGGGGTGGATGGGGGGGACAGGGGGAGGGAAGAGGGCTTATGGGACTTTCGGGGAGTGGGGAGCCAGAAAAGGGGAAATCATTTGAAATGTAAATAAAAATATATTGAATAAAAAACTATATTAAACTTAAAAAAATAAAATCTAGAATTTTCAGTTATTTTTTAAGTTGCTTCTATGAGATCACTTTAATTTCTTTATGAAGTTCATTAGTGTAATAAACTTTTCTGTTAGGATAAAAAAAATCTCATACTGCTTTGAATCTCTCCTCAACAACTCTCTTCTTTTCTATAGGTTACATATTCTTGAATTTCTTTGTGAATGTTAGAATTTTATAATAATTTCCCTAATAATTTTTTATCTTTGGAAGTGGTTGTCTTATTTATTCCTTTTGAGCTTTCATTTCTATTATGTTGCTTTCATGCAAACTTTAATAATTGGCTTTTATGTAATGGGATATCAACCCTTTTCTGATGACTTTATTAAGAAATGCTAATAAATGAAACTGATAGAAGTTTCCTTTGTACCAACATCTCTCCAGTGTTCACTGAGAGGGACAGCAACACAGTAGCTTGTGCATAGAGGAGAAAAGTCCTCCTAAGGTTAAATGGGGTAGTTTTCAAAGTCTTTCACTAGAATTCCCAGATTTTCCTGGACAGATGGCTCAGTTTCTTTAGAGAACAGTTGTCCAGCTCCTGCCTGGGGGTAAACGCAGGACAGTCAGTTGCTCTGGGTAAAGGGTAGGAGAGAGGATAGGGGGATGACAGGAGCAGCTGCTCTGGAAATAGTCCTTCAATAAATCACTCTGCTTTCTTCACTCTGTCCACCCCTTATCTCTGTGTTTGTGGAAGAAAACACTGAATCCTTTCAAAGGTTTTATTGGAAAGCTTTGCTGTACTTATGTGGCAAGGCTTAGGGCTTCAGCATCCTCCACTTTTATTACTCTGTGACTCATTCATATCCATTTGATTTTTATAGAGGAAACTTTCCCACCCCTCTTGTAGCTGTGGTTCCTACTCCTGCTGTTTTCCTAATGTATTTTCTTCTGAATTTCTTACTACTATTTCTATAGTTCATTGGAAGGAGAGGAGTAAGACCTTGAGCTCATCTTCGTCTTTATTTTGAACTAAGGTAAAATTGGGAGATGAGGATAGATAGAATGTAGTCATCATTAAAAGAAAAAGGCTCATCCTCTGTGTGTGTGTGTGTGTGTGTGTGTGTGTGTTGTCTTGTTTTTGAAATAGGATCTCATTGTATACCCCCGGCTAGCTTGGAACTCACTGTAGCCTCCGCTGGCCTCACTCTCGTGTCAACCCATCTGTCTGTCAGTTCTCATAGCACAGCTGCTTGAATACTAGTATTGCTGGTATGAACTATCATATTAGTCTTTTATAAAACAAATTAAAATACATGAATTTTTGTATAACTTGTAGGGTGTATACATAAGTGACACCCAAATTCTACTGGAGAACTCCTACAACTGCAAGCACTTTCAGCATAGTGGCTGGATACAAAACTAACTCAAAGATATCAGTAGAAAATCTTTTTACCAACAATAAATGGGCTGAGAAAGAAAGTAGGTATATGACACTTTTTCCAATAGCCATAAATAGTATAAAGTGTATTGGTCTAACACTAATCAAGCAAGTGGATGACCTGTATGAGAAGAACTATAAATCTCTGAAGAAAGTGAAAACAATATAAGAAGATGAAAAAATTTCTCATGTTTATGGGTTGCTAGCATTAATATAATAAAAATTAATATAGTATCAAAGGCAATATACAGATTCAATGCAATGCCCATCAAAATTCCAACACAACTTTTTACAGACATCAAAAGGAGAATTCTCAGCCTCATGTAGAAAAACAAAAATCCCAGGATAGCTAAAACAATCCTGTACAAGAAAAGAACTTGTGGAAGAATCACCACCCCTGACCTCAAGCTATACTACAGAGCAATAGTATTAATAAAACAAAACAAAACAAAACAAAAAATCTTCATGGTATTGGTACAGAAACAGACAGATTGATTAATGGAATAGATTGAAGACCCAGAAGGAAACCTCCATACCCATGGACACTTGATTTTTGACAAAGAATCCAAAACAATACAATGGAAAAAAAAGAAAGCATCTTCAGCAAATGGTGCTGTTCTAGTTGCATGTCTTTCTGTAGAAGAATGCAGATAGATCAATATTTATCACCCTCCTCAAACCTCAAGTGCAAGTAGATAAAACCATCCTCTGAGAGGCCCAACAAGCAGCTGACTGAGATAGATGCAGATACTTACACCCAACCATTGGACTGGAGTCTGGATCACTGTAGTTGAATTAGGGAAAGACTGGAAGAAGGTGAGGAAGAGTGTGAGCCCATAGGAGATCAGCAGTCTTAACTCACCTAGAACCCTGAAATCTCTCAGACATTGAGCTGCCAACAAGGCAGCATATACTAACTAGCTGGTCCAAGCCCCCCTCACCCCTATATACAACAGTGAACTGTCTAGTCTGGCCTCAGTGGGAGAAGATGCTCTCCCTTGAGAGACTTGATGCCCCAGGAAATGGGGAGGCCTGGTGAGGGACAGGATGGAGGACATCTTCTTAGAGATGGGGGGAAGGAGGAATGAGATGAGGAACTGTGGGGGAGGGGGCAGACCAGAAGTGGACAATGGCTGGATTTTAAAAAATTAGAAATAATAATAATAATAATAATAATAATAATAATACTTACACACTAAATCTAATAGAGAAATTGACTAACTGCCTTGATTGAAAAGTTTGGTACAGAAGACAAATTTCCAAGCAAAACACCAATAGCTCAGGCACTAAGATTATCAGTTGGTAAGTGAGATCTCATGAAACTAAAAGGTATTGCAAGGCTCAGGACACAATCAATAGAACAAAACAGCAGCCAACAGAATGTGAAAAGATCTTCACTAACCCTATTTCTGACAGAGAGCTAATGTCCAAAATACACACAAAGAACTCAAGAAATTAAACACCAACAAACCATATAACCCAATTAAAAATGGGATACAGAGATAAAATTCTAAACAGAGAGATTGCTAATGACTGAGAAGCACTTAAAGAATGTTCAGCATCCTTACTCATCAGGTAAGTGCATATCAAAACAACTCTGATATCCCATCCTTAGACTTTCAGAATGGCTAACATCAAAAACTCAAATGAAGAGCTAGAGAGATGACTCAACTTTTAAGAGCACTGACTGCTCTTCCAGAGGTTCTGAGTTCAATTCCCAGCAATTGCGTGGTGGCTCACAACCATCTGTAATGGGATCTGAAGCCCTCTTCTAGAATGTCTGAAGGCAAGTGCAGTATACTCATCTTTGCAAATAAATAAATAAACAAACAAACAAATAAATCTTTTACAAAAAGAAAAATCTTTAAAAGACTGCACATGCTGGCAAGGATGTGGAACAAGGAAAACACTGCTTCATTTCTTGTGGGAGTGTGAACGTGTACAACCATCTATACCATCCCTGGACACTGGACAAATACCCCCAAAGACACCCCACTATGCCACAAGGACACTTGCTCAACTATTTTAATAACAGCTTTTTTTGTAATTGCCAGAAACTGGAAACAACCTAGATATCCCTCAAATGAAGAATGGATAAGGAAAATGTGGGTATGTCTACAGAGTAGAACACTACTCAGCTGTTCAAAAACAAAGACAGTGTGAAATTTTTAGGCAAATGGATGGAACTAGAAAATATCATCCTGATTGAGGTAACTCAAATCCAGAAAAAAAATGGTCTGTACTCATTTATAAGTGGACAATAGCCATAAATTACAGGATATCCAGGCTACAATCCACAGACTTCAGAAAACTAAACTAGTCTCATGAGAGGATGCATGAATCGCACTCAGAAGGGGAAATAAAATATTCTTTAGAAGTGGATGAAGGGAGGAAACTTGAAAGGCAAGGGGGTGAGCAGGGGAACAGGAATGGTGAACCGTGCTGAAGGAAGGGGACCAGGGAAAGCTGGACATGAGAACTGGAATTGGTGGGAAGTATATCTGGGATTAGTTCGAGACCTGATACTGGGAAGGCCTCCAAGCAGTCTATGAGGATGACCCTAGCTGAGACTCCTAGCAGTGGGGGATATGGAGACTGAAGTGTCTACCTCCTGTAACCAGGTGGAGCTTCCAGTGGAAGGACAGAGAATTCAACCCACCCACAAAACCTTCAACTCCAAATTCATCCTGCCTATAGGATGTGTGGTGATAAAAATGAAGCAGAGATTGAGGGAACAGTCAACCAATGACTGACCCACTTGAAACCCTTCCCATATAAGAGAGCAAGCCTCTGACAATATTAAAGATACACTGTTATGCTTACAGACAGGAGCCTAGCATAAGTGCCTCCTAAAAGGCTTCATCCAGCAATGGATATAAAGACCCATAGCCAAGCATCCAATGGAGCACAGGGAGTCTTGTGGAAGAGGGAGGGATAGAATTGACAGAGCCAGAATAGTCAAAAACATCACAAGAAGACATACAGAATTCACTAAACTGGTCCATGAGGACTCACAAAGACTAAATCATGCTAAAAGAACACTCTAGGGCTGAAGCCAAGCCCCCTATACATTTGTAGCAGATGTGTAGCTTGTTCTTCATGAGGGTTCCCTAATAATTGGGAGCAGGGGCAGTCTCTGATTCTATTGCTTGCTCTTGGATGCCCTTTCTCTAACTGGAATGCCTAGTTGGGTCATTGCATAGTGTTGGAGAGGATGCTTTTAGTCCTGCTCTGACGGGATACCCAAGGGCAGGATGGTACCAAAGTGAGGCAAGTACTTCTCTAAGTAGATGGGGATGGATAATGAGGAGAGGATTTTATGAGGATGGGAAGGGGAGAGGAGGAGGGACAGGGGTCAGAGATCAGGAAGTAAAGTGAATAAATAAACAAATAAGAAAATTTAAAAAAAGAGAGAAAATACTCTACTAGAATGGCTTGTGGGCAAGGCTGTGGTACATTTTCTTGGTCAGTGATTGACCTGGGAGGGCCCAGATCACTGTGGATGGGGTCCTGGGCATGTTGTCCTAGGTGCTATAAGTTGAGCAAGCCACAGGGAGCAAGCCAGTAATCAGCGCATTCCCCCAGTGCTTCTGCCTTTAGGTACTTGCCACATTTGAGTTTCTTTCTTTCTTAGCTTCCCTCAGTGAAGCCAAACTGTGACTCAGGAAAGCCAAACCCGTTCTTCAAAAAATTTGCATATAATTCTATGATAATTTTCTTGTACATGTTCTATGCATTAAAGTCTAGACAAATAAATCCATCAGATTGTGCATGAATTTAAAGTGAATGTTGGGATGTGAAAAATAATTTAGGTTTTAGTTTCCCATAATATTATTTATCATTTTCATCTTAAATATGAATATACTAATATTTTCCATCTTAAAGGTAAAGAAAGAGAAAAGTAGAATCTTGTAGTAATAATCATTGGGTGAGCCTCATTTCACTGACTTGGTGATTTGTTTTTCCAATTCCTCAGATAGAGGGCTAATATCCAATATATATATATAAAGAACTCAAGAAGTTAGACTCCAGAAAACCAAACAACCCTATTAAAAATGGGGTACAGAGTTAAACAAAGAATTCTCACCTGAAGAACTTCGGATGGCAGAGAAACACCTTAAAAAAATGCTCAACTTCGTTAGTCATTAGGGAAATGCAAATCAAAACAACCCTGAGATTTCACCTTACACCAGTCAGAATGGCTAAGATTAAAAATTCAGGAGACAGCAGGTGTTGGAGAGGGTGTGGAGAAAGAGGAACACTCCTCCACTGCTGGTGGGGTTGCAAATTGGTACAACCACTCTGGAAATCAGTCTGGTCCTCTGAAAACTGGGCACCTCACTTCCAGAAGATCCTACTATACCACTCCTGGGCATATACCCAGAGGATTCCCCACCATGTAATAAGGATACATGCTCTACTATGTTCGTAGCAGCCCTATTTATAATTGCCAGATGCTGGAAAGAACCCAGGTATCCCTCAACAGAAGAGTGGATGCAAAAAATGTGGTATATCTACACAATGGAGTACTATTCAGCCATTAGAAACAATGAATTCATGAAATTCTTAGGCAAATGGATGAAGCTAGAGAACATCATACTAAGTGAGGTAACCCAGACTCAAAAGGTGAATCATGGTATGCACTCACTAATAAGTGGATGTTAACCTAGAAAACTGGAATACCCAAAACATAATCCACACATCAAATGAGGTACAAGAACGGAGGAGTGGCCCCTTGTTCTGGAAAGACTCAGTGAAGCAGTATAGAGCAAAATCAGAACAGGGAAGTGGGAAGGGTTGGGTGGGAAAACAGGGGGGGGGGGAAGGGGATTGATAGGACTTTCGGGGAGTGGGGGTCCAGAAAAGGGGAAACCATTTGAAATGTAAATAAATATATCAATAAATTAAAAAAAAAAGAATAAACTCAAAGTCCTCCCAATTACCCAAATGCTAAAAGCAAGAAAACTGAGACCGCTCTTGGTCTCTTGTTTCTCTCTTACTCTTTCTCTGCTTCCCTTCCCCTTCTCTCCCTATTCCCTTCCCCCTCCCCTCTCCATGTGCTCATAGCTGGCCTCTCTTCTCCCCTCTCCTTCCCTCCCCTCTTCTCCCCTCCCCTCTCCTCTTCTCTTCTGCCCTTCCCTCTCCTCTTCTCTCCCCTCTCCTGTTCTCCTATCACTTCCCCCCTCTCCTCTTCTCCCTTGCCCTCCTCTCCCCTATTTTCCTTTCCCCTTCTCTCCCCTCCTTTCCCCTCCCCTTGCCTCTTTTCCTCTCCTCTCCTCCCCTCCCCTTCCCTTTCCTTCTCTCTCTGTCTCCCCACTGTCCCCACTCTCTGCCTTTCTCTACCTCTACCATCCTCTTAACTCTCCTCCCCAGGCCCTGAATAAACTCTATTCTATATTTTTAAAAAGGAAAGAAAAAAGAAAGAAAACTGAGCACAAGTTATTTACAGATGAGTATATTTGAGAAAACTATGGAAATTATATCTTAAAATAGTCCACTGGCTAGTTTTTAAAGGATGAAGGAGGAATGTAAACACTATTTCTGTGGAGAAAATAAAGGTCCTGGTTATTATTATTATAGACTGGAGAGATGACTGTGTGGTTAACAGTGCTTGGTTTTTTCCCCTGATGATCCAAGTTCAGTTTCCAACATGTACATTATGTGGCTCACAACTTCCCATAACTCCAACTGGAGAGAACCCAGTATCCTGACCTCATCTGTGTAGACATTTCCACACACACACACACACACACACACACACACACACACACACACGCACGCACACATAAAGTAGAAGTAAAAATAAATATCCTGCTTACAATGTATCTTTAGCTTGTGAGGTGGAAGTGGGTGTTTATGTTTCTTTCACTATACTATATCTACATATCTACATATTATATTACATTTATTACAGTATATAAAATTTTTTACATATGTAAGATAAAATTCACAATTTCTTTTATGAAGTAACTCTTTTCGCCTAAGAAACAATTATGTTTTAGATGGGACTTTTATGAATCAAGGGTTTGAAAATGCGTGTTGAAAACTCTACATTCCGCCAGCACCTGACAGCCCAGTGAATGGTTGTAACGCTGGGTGTTATTTCAGCCGCCTGGCAATTGATACCAATCATCGCAGCTGACTTCTCAACCTAGCAATCTGTGCTGATTGTTAACATGGGTGAAGTGAGCCAATTGCTTGAGACCAGGTCTTATTAATTTATATTAAAATTTAGCCTTAAACAGACATATTGGGAAATTAAGAAAATAAAAAGGACCAACTAAAAATGCCCAAAGGAATTTTGAATATTTAGAAGCCAGAGCTTTCATTTCAAAACATAATCCTTTATTCTGAGTGATTGGAAATCAAAAGCCTATTGAGTGAACATCATTTCTGGCAATTGTATAATTCATAAATAGACAAATGGCTTAAGAAACATGGTGAAAAAAATGTACTCACAAGGAGGTATCATCTATGCCAAGTTTACTGCTGAGATCATAAACCCGTGACAATAGGGGTTAATAATAGAAATGTTGGTAGTCCTCTACTTACAATAGAGTGAACAGTGCTGCTGTAATTACAATTTTCTTTTTATCCCTGTTATATAGAAATGAATCAATATCCAAGTAGAGAGAGGATGAAAATGTCTTCGATAATTTGCTCAGCTCTTCAAAAGAATTGGCTTCTTAGGTCTGCATGTCAATTGGATCATTCAAAATTATTACAAGGCTATTTATCAAATAGTTTAAATTAAAATTTGTTTGGACTTATTGAAGCCTATTTTGTGTGATTTTCATGCACAATTTTCTCTTCTGGACCAAGTTACGTTAGAAAAGAATCAATATGTTATTTCAGTGAATGTTTAGAAAAATCAACTCTTGGGTAATTTCTTGCTAGTTATGGCAATATCAAGACTATTATATATGAATGTCCCTTGCCTTCGCTTGCTGTTAATTAAGTCTAGGGAAATATTTGATCAGTAACTAAAGCAAAACCTAATATATCTTAAATGGATCTTTATTATTCTTTAGAAGAGCAATTGTTAATTCGATTGGCCTTTAGTAAAGTAGTGGATAAGAAAAGTAAATAAATCAAACTGTGGTCCTAGGTAGTGCAAAATTAGTGAACATGCCCAAGACTTGTATTTGTTTGGGAGCCAGGAATAATGTCACATGAGTTAAATCCCAGCATTTAGGAGGCACAAGTACAGAGAGCTATGTGAGTTCAAAGCCAGCCAGGGCTACATAGTGAGTTACAGGATAGCCTACATAGAGATGCCTTGTTTCAATAAATAAGTGACTAAATAAATAAATAAACATTTTAAAGAGCAAGAAACAAAATATTTGCTTGGATCATGTAAAAATGTAACATACAATCCATCTTAAGTCACGAGTGGTTTGACAATTTTCTGTGGTCCTGTGTTTCTACCCTTACTTTATTGAGGATCCATATGTAAAAGAGAAAGCTAGGAAAAATGTTCCTGAATTTTTGTACCAAATATGTCTTTTTTAGAGGGGAAACTATATATTCAAGCTTACTTAAACTGCCATAATAAATTCAATTAGATCAAATAGAGATGAAAAACAGTTAAAAAGGAAGCAAATCAAGATTTTATAGCAATTTCTGTTTTGAAGAATGGTGGTCATTGCTTTCTTCTGTGGGTTTTGTCCTTCACTGACTGCTCTAGTGGGCTGAGGTCCTTTGTTCTCTCTCCTTACTCTCTCTGCCCCCTACTCCTCTCACTTTCTGACCACAAGTTACTTCTGTAAGAGCCTTGCCCCTAACTCCTAAGAGCTTCGTCATTGCAGGCATGGAATTTCACCTGTGTGGTATTCATCAGACCCTAACAATGATGGCATTTCTCATATAAATATGAAAAAAAATCTCAAAATCCTAAAAGGTCCCGTTTTGTTTGCCAGAAATGTCATAACTGTGTGGCTGATAACACAAAAGAGAAAGCAAAGAACGCTGTCGGGAGCCGGGTTCTCTTCTGTTTCAGCTGCCTCCGTTCCCTTGAACTTCATATAGTCCTATGAAGCAAGCACCATCTCTATTTGTATTTTAAAGATGCAGAAACTGATCAGGAAAGGTTAAAGCATTGTATTCAAGTGGTAGTGTTCTCTGAAACTCACCTACTTGTCTCCATGTAGAGACTTCAAATATTTGTTTACCAGTTCACTCATTCAACAAAATGAATGCAGTGTTGACATGCTTTTCAGTGTTGGGAATAACTGGCTTTTTGTTCTTGTGGAAAACCTGTCTGTATAAAATAATTAGTGAACAGAGTATGTACTTCTTTGTGGTTTAAATCATTTTCCAGCTTCAGGTTTTATTCCTTTGTGGATGGCATTCAACTTTATCAAGTTGACCTTAGTATCTCTCTAAGTGACATGTTCTATTTATGGTCTCCTGCAAATGTACTGTTTTGATGATTCTCCAGTTAGATTCTGGAAAATATCTTTTTAACATTCTCTCCCAGCTTCTCCTGAAAATAAGTTTGAAAGGATCCAAGAGAATCCTACCTTTTGATTGTACTACTCTGATTCTCACTACTAAGCTATAGGCACAAGGGTTTTTTTTGGCTCATGGTATCCTGCACCAAATTGTTATTCTTGAAATTGCTGGTATTTACCTATTGGCTTCCATAGATAAATCTGCTTTTACATTGTTTGTGTATTTACCAACTTCCACTCTTCCTATATGCTGATAAAAAATCTTAAGACTGAAGCTACAACACTTACATATTTCATTAAGACCTAATACTGTAAGTATATTGGTTTCTCAAGTAGATGCTGTTGTATTTAATATCTTGTATTTTATTCACATGAGACTGCTACAGTATTTGCATTTTAAGGTCCTATAGGTATGTCTTCATGTTTTTATGTAAGACATAGTAGCTAACAAAATATTAACTTCTGGAGAAATTAGGTAGTGAAGTCTGAAGAGGCATTATTGATTCTTTAATTCAGGGTCTTTATATAAACAAAAACTAAGAGTTATGTGCTTATGTGGATGAAATGTTAACAGCATTGCTTTATCAATCATGAAGTCATTATATATATAATTTATAACTTAAAATATTCCAGATACTTAAAGTTATCATCCTAAGTTCTTCATCTCTGTAGAGTGATTGTGCCCTATATTGTGCCCTATATTGTGCAGTTAAAAGTGCTGGAGCAGGGTCTCATAGATGTCCCTTAACCACTGCAGCTAGTGGTGTAAGGTGGAATCAAGGTCATTTTACCTGGTTCTAAATCCTATTGTGTTTCATCACATCTCTTCTGTAATACACTATATTATATGTTTTCCTAGTAAATTTCATGCATTGCCAGGTAATAGTATCCAAAGCATTCAGTTCTTTCAAATATCATTCCATCAAGCTCAAATGAAAAATTAACAATTTAGTTGAAAGAAAGAGATGAAACTCTTCAGACTCTATTGCCATGTCTAGAGACAAATCACAAAGAATTTGGATGTAAGTGGTTCAAATATTCCACATATATGTTCTTTGACCCTTGTGAGATGAGTCGATGCATAAGAGAACTTGCCATCAACACTGATGACATGAATTTGATCTCCAAGTTACACACACAGTGAAACTAATTGCTCTTTGGTTTCTATATGCTGACCACTGCATATACATAAACACACATACACACACACACACACACACACACACACACACACACCACAATGTAATTAAATTGTATTTACATAAAACATAATTAAAAATATGCTCTTTCTCTAACTGGTTTGGGAGGACATGGAATGCTTCAGGAAATGAAAATATTCTGCTACAGGTGCTATATAGGTTTACTGAATGAAGAATTTGAGAATTACATCTGGACAGATGTCTAGTTGTTAGTTATGAAATGTCTTGAGTTTGATGTTAAAAGATTCATAATTTTCTATGGGTAAAAGAAAGTGTTTTGAGCACAGATTTACAAGAATATTTTCTCCAGGACAATTCATCATGTACTTTTTCTTGTTGCTTACTAAGAACGAGAGTCAATATGCTTTTATTCCATTAAAAATTAATTAATTCATTCATTTTCCTAGACATTTACAGTCCCCTTTCTCCTCCCATTGCACCCTTACACACTTCTCCTCTACCTCTTCCTTTTACCTCTGAGAAGGGGAAAGTCTCCATTGGGTACTGACCCACCCTGGCACCTCAAGTCACTGCAGGAATAGGCAGAGTCTCTCCCACTGAGGCCTGACAAGGCAGCCCATTTAATGAAACAGGATCCACAGGCAGGCAACAGAATTGGGTTAAGTCCTTGCTCCAGTTGTTGTGATTCTCATTCAAACCATCACAGCTTTCAGAAGACATCACTTTAACTGATAGTCTATGAAGTGGAAGATGGTTGTCTCTACACATTTAGCAGAGTCAAAAATTATAATTAGAGATCATGTTTTATTATGACTTCCAGAGCACTACGGAGGGATCTCCACTGACTGCCTGTAAATTCTTCCCTCCTATAGTCTTGTACACAGTTCTTTATCCACTAGTTATTTTCCTTTTTGCATTGTCCTGTCTTTAAACGTCCTTGGTGTGTGCATTAAGTGAAGGTCATTCTCAGTGACATAGAAACTCAGAGAGTAATTCATCCAGAGGGCAAAGTTTTGGCTCTCTTCTCTCTCTCTCTCTCTCTCTCTCTCTCTCTCTCTCTCTCTCTCTCTCTCTCTCTCTCTCTCTGTCTCTCTCCTCTACTCTTTATTTACTTCTTTCTTCCAAGGCAACTTATTTCCACTTTCATTTTCTACACTGTGTCATAAATAGACACTTAACCCTTGAAACCTGTATCTCAAATATCTGGTTCTTAGACTAAGTTCTCAACAATATCTCCTCTATAAATCTTCCAGTATATGAGGACACTAATGTCTGTACCACTTTGTTCAGGTTCTCTACATCCTTACCTTGGTCCCAACTAGTTTAACGCCTATTTTATTAACACAATCTCACAAACACCTTCTGCTTATTTTGACTTCTCTCACAGAGTGAAGTATGTATGGCACAGTCTGCAGTATGAAAAGAACATAGCCTTCTCCCTATCTTCGTCGGAACAGTTAGATATGGGAACTCATCCTCCTCCAAATTGAACTGAGCCTCAATAATGCTCTGATATCTAACAGTGTAGAGTGGGCTTACTTTCCTTACTCCAATGTCACTTCCCTGTGCTCTCATCCTTCTGTTATGAGAGCTGAAGCTGATGACTCCATTCATATTTTATTCAGGAAATAGAAGGAGTGGGAAGTAACTTGCATATCTCTTATTCTGCCTCTACCGAGATCTGTCTTGCTTACTCCTAGTATTTGTCCAATGTTATTTATTCATCCATGATGTTTCATACTTTTCCCTTTTGTATCTCATCCTTTTCTCTAGAAGTCCTTGTGCCTCTTGTTAGATTAGTTATTTTCCTTTTTTTTTCATTCTAGCAGAGTTTCCCTCTCAGTGGATAAAAGCCTTCTAGAGTCTCCCATCATAAATAAAACCGCATCCCTCGTCTTCACCTCCAGCATCATTTCTGGGTCCTTTCAAACTTAAATGTTCAAAAGAGCTGTATACATGAGCTATTTATGTGCTTCCACCTCGCATATCTCAACCCATGACACAGTGATTTTCATCTCACCATTCCACTGAACCAACTCTTATCAAAACCACAACTACTTCTAATAACCTATTGCAATAGAACTTGCTCTGATTTATGTCACTGAAACTTCCAGCAATGTACACTGTAGTCAGTGACTCCCTTCTTCTTGAAATACTGTCTTCCCTTAACATCAGCAGCAGCCCTATCCTGGCTTTCTTCAGCTAGAAGGCATCTACTTTTCTTTTTGCTTTGGCTTGTTTTTTTCTTTTTCTTTTTGCTTCTACAGAGCTGAAATTTTCAGTGCTCATTATTGAATCCTGTTCATATGTTCCTACACTTTTACCTTATATATGTGAGCTATCGTCAAGAACATAAATGTTATCTTAGTGCTAGTAAAAACATAGCTAAATAAAATGTTTTATCCAGAATATATAATGATGTAACACAATAAACTTGAGGAAGTTTAGCATGAGCCAAGATAAGTGTGATATGGTGACAGAAGGAAACTTAGCATCAAAGTGTATGAGAAACAGGGCAAACAGTGGGGGCAGTGGATAGAAAACATTGATGGACACATGATCAGTGTTCGAGAGGTAGAAATGAATTTGCTATCTTAAAAAGAAACCTAAGAAACTGTCTAAACCAATTTCTCTATTTTGTGAGAGAACATTGTAGATCTAGTGTTGATGAATAAAGTTAGTATGTTCCCAGTTAAGTTCATAGTTAATGAGAGAGAGGGGGAGGGAGAGAGAGAGAGAGCAGTGTTATACTCATAGACAGACTGACTCAAGACATAGAGTAGTGACAGAGGACACTTAAATCATGACAAAGGCAAGGTTAAGCAAGTTGTGGTCTGCAGACATAGGCTGTAGTCAAACTTAGTTTAGACAGAGAAGCTGGAATGCTGGGAATTTGGAGGCTCTTGTGATCAAAACACTGGGGAAAACAGTGGAATAAATGGGCTTTAGAATGGTCAACTGATGTTTTTAATCAGAAACAATAAGCCAATTAAAATTGAAAATATGTCTAGAGTACAATTCAGCTTGATTTATACTTCATGGAGTGAGAATAGGAGAGAGGGCTCCCTTGAATGTTGAATGTAACACACACACTAAAACACACATCTCACACACATACACATGCATGATTTATTTATGTATTTTAAATTTTATACTTATATAATTTATATATTTATCAATTTATAAATTTATATATTTATTTATAACATATATTTCTTTACTAAATAGAATCTTTGTTCCAAGTGTATTAGAACTCTAACCTAATAACATTATGACATGTTATATAGCAAACAGAAAAGACCCTGAATTTACAGATCCACTGACATGAACATTCACATAGAATGTAAAGTAAAGTTAGAACAGTGAAGCTGACATTTACATTCCTTCAGTTAAATCATATGTTCTTTGGCAAAACTAAATTCAGGGAACAGGAATTGTATGATGCTGGCTATTTTTATTATGATATTTGTCTTTCATTTGAACTACAAAAATGTAAATTTTATCACCTATATTATAACTTTCTTTTAAATTACAAACTTTTGCATTAGTAAATTTAGGTCAAATTGAACCCAAGTAACACAAGAATAAACAATTAGTGAGAAACTTCGGCTGGAGTATTGCTTTATATTGGTCCTCTTTTTTATAACCTTTTTTTGATATGACTGTAGCTGATATCTTTAGGGGTCAACCCAATGTTCAAGACATCACTTAGAAAGTAAACAAGGATATAGAAAATAAAACAATAAAAAATAGAAAAAAGAAAGTATGTACTCAATGGTTACAAATAACAGAATAATGTGAAATGGAAAGAATGTTTTTAATGAAGGCAAAATGAGAACTTGAGCAATGATTTTCATTTACCAATATACTATTATTTCACTTTATATGATTTATACAAATCTTTTCCTTTAAAAACCCCAATAAATAAAAACTAATATCATGATTTTAGCATGTTAAACCCTCTTCCTACATTTGTAGCAAAATGATTTCAGTATCTGGGTCCTGTGGTATTGGCTATTTGCTTAACTACTGAATGGTATAGTCTCTTCCCTTAAAGTATATGGTCCATCTCTTTCTTGGCATTAGTAAAATACTAAGGTATCAGACGAAACAGATTTTATTTACTTGTAAGACAATTATAAGTGAAATTGTCTTTTAAATATTAATACGATCACAGACATATATCAGCTTATCAATAACAATGGAATCTGCCTTGGGGAATTATTATGCCACCATTTTCTGATATATTCAGACAAAGTGATAGTTGTAGTGTAATGAACTATTGACTTTGAAAATTATCTTAGTTCATTTGTATTTCCAGATATCGCTTTTTGTTTGGTTATTTGCTAAGAGTTTGGGCAGATTTGACCTCTTTTTTCAAAACAGTAACTCATGGATCTATCCATAAAATAACTATCAGTAGTGGAACAGAACTGTAACTTTCTGAACTTTTAAACCTTTCTACTATATAAACGGAGCCAAATGGAAACTGAAACCACCGTGAAATGTATAACAAAATCCTGAAAACAAAGCAAATCCTTCCATCATAATCTCGAAGAGTGACACAAAGAGAGACCTTGCTTACACTTGAGAGAAGGCAAGAGGTGCCCGGGACACTTGCAGCCAGCATCCCACAGGGTTGTTTATTGGCTGGTATTTCATCCTCAGTGGTGAAGATGCAATCACATTGGTGATCAGCTAAAGATGAATCACCCCTAAGATACTCTATTCTTTAATGAAAGTATAGAAATACGATTTGCTGCTTTGCTACAGAAGAGATGTGCGTTCGAGGAAGCTTTATGATATTACATTTGGCGAGGATGTGGAAAAATATAGGGCTAAAAATGAAAGAGGCTGTGAAGGACTGGAAATGAGTTTAATTAATTTTCACTTGAAAAAAAAGCAACAGATTTAGATTTAAATTGGCAAGGAACACTTGTAGTTGCTAAGTCAGTCACACATTTGGTAGCAGCAACCCAGAACACATTTTTGCTTGTTTGTGTCTAACAGAAAGACATGAGTGATGTGTCTGTCATCATTTCTTTGGTGTTTGTTTAGTCACATTCATAAAAGGCCACAGAGGCTTTATTTATTTATTTATTTAGAATTTGTTTATAGAGTCATTTTTCCATAAGAAATATCTTTATATTAAAATCTAACTAAAATTTGAAAAGACAAATTAAGTACATCACAATTTTAGAAAAATCCCATTGATCATATTCTGTTTTCTGTGAAATGATTGCTACTATAAAAAAAAGAGAACAATGACACAAGAAAAACACTGGTAATAACTATATTGAGGCAGGAGTGATATATTGCTTTATTTTCAGTAAAAGATTCAATCTTCTTTCCAGATTAAAAATTAATCTTTTTCATCTTTATGACCTTGGATATCACTGACTTAAAAGTCCTCTAAAATAGAATCTGGTACAGTGAAAGTTTTTATTTGTATTTGGAATTCTATTTACAACTACATGATGTAGCATTGTTTATTAAGGTTTTATGTTTTATTTGCAAATATTACTTTTAAGAGCATTACTTCTGAGAGGATATGTTTTGGCAACTCCGAAGTGAGAACATTTTTAATAAAATGTCTTTTTGCTAATGCATTGTATTGCATCATCCTGAATTGAACAATAAGTTGATGCAGCAAATCCACAAATACAAAAAAAAAAAAATACAAAGAATGTAACTTTAGGGCAAATTATGCAATTGATTTTTCTTTTGATCCAGAAAAAATGTCTGAAAAAGAAATGTCATCTAGAGGAATCAAAAATGAGCTCTGCCTCTTTATGCAGCCCTAGCCCTTGCAGTGGTGAGAATGTGGTATGATTAGCCAGAACAAAAGGGTACCCTCCACCGGAATACATACCACTCAGCAAAGAGACTTACCAGGCTTTGGTTCTCCCACTAGAATGCATGCCATATTCAACACTGTTCATCCTGGCCATGACTGTGAACGTGGAAATAGAGAAATGAAGACGTTTAGATTGCATCAATGTCTCTTTTTATGAAGCCATGGTGATCTAGTATGCTTTCTTTCTGTCCTCTGAAAATTAACATATTTAAAGAAATGATGCACAGCTGTGATGCCGGCAGACACACTCATTTCAAGTATGTTTTGTTTGTGTTCACCAATGCCTGCATTTTTGGAGTGCTTGCTATTTGAGTGTGCTATTCATTACTCTGCCCTCATATTCCCAGCATACTTTAAAATAACAGGCTCAGAATTACGAATTATTGAGTTTCTATACTTGCTATGTCTTATCGATATTGCTTGTTCATATCACTTGAGCAATGTTTCAGTTTTGTGACTAAACTTTCATAGTTACTAATGTTCTCCATGAAGTATTGATATGGTGAATATGGAACAGATAGGAGGAATGAAGGAGGGGTAAAGTCAAGCTAAGCTTAAAAGCGTAGATGTCCACCAACTCACTTTAAACTATCCTTAATTCTTTTGTTCTAATTCTCATATACAGCACAACATCCCTACTTAAATTCTTTCTGAATAGAAAACAATTACTTGAGACCCATCTGTGAATTTGAAATCTTTGAACTTGGGCTGGGGAGGCAGCTCAGGGGTAGAACACTTCTACAGCATGTAGAAAAGACAGGGTCCAGTGTTTGATTTCCAGCACTGGGAAAACAAACAATCAAAAGATGCAATGTTATGTTCACCACAGAGTTCATGTCTAGCTCAACTTGAGTTTGGCTTGGCTTGATTAACAGGATGAAATTATATATCCAAATATGGTGTAAAGACATTATCTCATAGGATTGCAAATATAATGATCATACGAATGGCAACTGACACACTTACTCAAAATCTATTATTAAATATACCATTGATGTCTCTCTCCCACATCTGGCTTGTCTTTTCTTCTGAAAATATATCTATGAGACCTTCCCATTTCCCCAGACTCATGGTTAACCCACCTATGGTCTCTTTCCTTAAATCCTATGCTTCTGCAGTCTTATTTTCTCCCTAGATAGATTCAGTTGTCCTGATTCCAGAGTCATCTTTTACTCCTCAGAATTTACGTAGGTGGGGAAAGGGTTGCATCTCAAATTCAAATTCGATGTTAAAATTTAGGTGAGAGGCGGTGCCAATTAAAAAGAACAGTGATACAGCAACTGCGGGGGATCTTAGTTGAATCAATGAGTCATAAATACTTCTTACCATAAAAAATAGATAGAGATGGGACTAAAAATGGAGACATTTTGTGGGTTATCTATATTTATGAGTACATTTCAAAGTTTTATGGAAAGGTACTGAAAAAATTTCTGTGAGGAAGAGAAAATGAGGAAGGGCAATTTTTAGGTAAAGCATGGTTTAGGAAATTTTATTCCTGTGGTTCAAGAGATATTAAAAAATATTTAATCAGACTTTCAAAGCAAGATGAGTAAAATCATGTAATATACTAACATCAACAAAACTTTCCAACTGCTTTAGATGTAGCACACACATGTGGTTCTAGCTCTTGGGGAAGCAGAGATGAAGGTTCCTTGAATGTCGAAACTGTGTGCAAACGTGGCCAACCTGCTGAGACTCTGCCTAAGTGAAAGTAGAAACAAACTTCCAAATATTGGTGTTAGGGCAGTGAAATTTGTTAGTAATCATCCATGGAGATTACACTTTCAAACTAGATTTGTGTGTGTGTGTGTGTGTGTGTGTGTGTGTGTGTAATGTTTATATCTTTGTATATATAAAGAATATAGGTTTAAAAAAACAATTGCAAATATCTATTAAATTTTTTCCGCTTCACATAAACTCATTCAAGGGTGTTATCAATAAAATTATTAATAGCAGTATTATTTTAAATAGCCACAAAATGCAAACAATCTAGAATTATAAAATAAGAACACAATGACACTATAGCAACACATTACAACATAAAAACTGTGAATTAAATACAATTGTACAAGCTGGTTGTGATAATGTATGTACATTGAAGGAAATTGCTGTGATGCATTGGCAGTTGGATCACAAGTTCAAGGCCCATTTGAAATGTAAATAAAAAATATATTGAATAAAAAAAATAAGTTACAACAGAGAATGTCAATTCCAAAAAGCAAAAAACAAACAAACAAAAAAACAAAAAAACAAGAAACAAGTTCAAGGCCAGCCTGAGTGTGAACCTCAGTGTGTATATGTTGTCCTAGGTTCAATCCCTGGTACCAGGGAAATCCACACAAAAAAAGAAAGATTAACAACAAAAAGCACAATATTCCCTGTCTATCCTAGGCTCTTCCCGCTTCTGGCTGTGAGATGTATTTCTTCTGTTATATCACCTGCCTTGCCATTGTCTGGAGCTGTTCAGAAAGCTCTCAAATTCCTTTCCAGTTCTGACTCTGTCCACCCCTGCTTCTGGAACTTGTATGTCTTCTAATATGCAAAGCATGTTGAAGCTTCCGGATTACTTTCCCCTTTTTTTTAGTAAACCTCCTTGGTGTTTTCAGTGGAGAGGCCTGATAGCTTCAGCTTCTCTCTAGACAGCACAGGAAAGAAGCATTTTCTCTGAGCCTTATGGTCTTAACTTGGGAGCCCAACACTTCAGTTTCTTTAACAACATCTCTTTCTTTTTGTTTTACATCTCTTCTCTAATTCCCCAATCATATCACGTTTAAGTGACCTTTTCTCCACAACTGGAAAACAACAAAAATTATAAAAGCAATGTTTCCATTTTTCATAATAGTCTTAGATGAATGGATGTGCTTTCCTCCAGTTCCCAGCCCTGAGGTCTGGTTCCTGGTCTTTCACTTCCTAGATCCTAAGCTTTGATACAGCTGCCATTGGTTTTCCTTCAGTTCCCCTTTCCTTGGCTTCTGTTGAAAATATGTCTTTTTTTTCTATATTCTTTGTTTACATTCCAAATGATTTCCCCTTTCCAAGTTTCTCCCTCCCCAGAAGGCCCATAAGCTCTCTTCCCTCCACTCAATCAATCCCCTCCCACTTCTCTGTCCTGGTACTCCCCTACAATACTACATCAAGCCTTTCCAGGACCAGGGCCCTCTCCTTCCTTCTTCTTTGGACTCATTTGATATGTTAATTGTGACTTCAGTATTCAGAGCTTCTGGGCTAATATCCACTAATCAATGACTGCATTCCATGGGTGTCCACTTGTGATTGGGTTACTTTACTTAGGATGATATTTTCTAGAGCCAACCATTTGCCTAAGAATTTTATGAATTCATTGTTTTTAATTGCTGAGTAGAATTCCATTGTGTAAGTGAATCACGCTTTCTGTATCCATTCCTCTGTTGAAGGACATCTGGGTTCTTTGCAACTTCTGGCTATTATAAACAGGGCTGCTATGAACATAGTGCGGCACGTATCCTTATTGCATGCCAGGGAATCCTCTGGTTATATGCCCAGGAGTGATATAGTGGGGTCCTCCGGAAGTGTCCTGCCCACTTTCTGAGTACACTCATTAGCTGTTTGTTTCTTGGCTCCATACCTAAAAATGGCCATCATTTCCATGTTCTTCGGGCTCTGGTCTCTGTGACTCTTGTTTTATATTGACGACTATCCTTTTAGGGAAGCCTTTCTTGGCCATGGTTTCAAGAATAATTTATAAGACTATGGAGCAAAACCTTACTTCTAGCTTTAATGGATCTCTCTTCAACATGTAGGCTACATGTCCAGCTGGCTGGTGAATACTTGAAACAATAAGTCCCTAGAGTCACTCTGCTAAACCTACTCTTTCTATTCCCTTCTACTCCTCAAATAAAATTTGATTATTGATAGACATACCTAAGTTAGAAGTTTAAGAGTTTTCTTCTGTTTGTTCCTTAGTCCAGCATTAAATTGACCACACATTCTAGCACCTATATATTTCATATATATCTCCATTTCATCTAGATTTTTAATACCAGATTCAAGTGACTGTTTTTGCATCAGTCTTTTCTGTATCTTCTATTGGTGGGATATTGCACAAGTTCCATAATCATCTCTTTTTAAAAGAACAGCTCAAATGTGTAGTATTTTCGTTTTAATTGTAGGAAGTGCCCATAGCATGGCTAATTTCCATTTATCATCCCAATGTCAATTGCTGATCAACACGTAAAAAAGGCAAGTGATGTTGACATGCAACTCTCTTCAGTTTATGAACTTGTTCCAAAACACTACACTTTCTAAACCAGTGTCTCTTCATTTTTCTGCATTGTACACAAAAGTGTATATGTGTAAATACCCTCCAACATGCTGATTTCAATGTTTCATTTTCCCAGGATGGATATTTAATACAATTATATTTTTAAAAATTCTCAAATATTTCTCATCTTTAAAAGTGTTAGTGTTAATTCTTATTTTAATTTTTAATATAATATTTATTTATTCTTTAAGAATTTTATAGACATATCAATATATTCTGATCATCAATCTATTTTATTGTCACTTATAAAGTCTGAGCTGGAGGTTTAGCTCACCCTAGCATGTCTTGACCCACCATTCCTACTCACACACTCAATTAAGCCACTAAATTACCTTCAAAATAACACCCAAGTTCTTGAAAAAAAGAACACTTTTTAAATTTAAGGTTAAATACATTTTACTTATGAAGTGTATCAATGTAGTTGCTTTGAATATCCTCAGACTATGGAGTAAACGTAATACATGTACAAATCAAAATGAATAATCTGTCAGTTTGTAAAGAAACCTTAATAAATGTGTGGCTTAAAGGTCGGCCTGATGGTCAAGCATGTACACAGGAAGTATTCTCTCACAGTGCCTGATAGGGGAGAAATGCAAAGTCTTTTAAGGACCAAAAACATTTTTTACTTTAAAAGAAATGAAAAATTATAATAAATCTGAACTTGCAAAGGGAAAGTTTAAAAGTCCCTTTAAAACACCACTATGCCATTTAGTTTCTAATCATGATCAATGATATTTCCCTTATTTTACCCATGTGCAAACATTTATACAATATTTGATTTCCCTCCATCCTTATTGAGCAGATTGGGCAATGATGTGTTCTTATTTCTTCCCTTACAAACCACTGCATAGTTTTGCATATTTTAAAAAGATGCACATGGAACTCTTTAGATATTTTAGAAGCTGTGACTGCAGATGACTAGAGACTTAGACATTTTTTAAAAATTTTGAATGTTTTCCCCTTTCCAGGTCTCCCCTTTGGAACCCCCCTATCCATCCCCCTTCCCCTGCCTCTATGAGGGTTCTCCCTACCCTCACACTCCCATCTTCCTGCCCTGGTATTACCCTACATTGGGTATTAACCCCCCTCAGGCCCAAGTGCCTCTCCTCCCATTGATGTCCAACAAGGCCACATATGTGGCCAGTGCCATGGGCCCCTCCATGTGAATTCTTTGGTTGGTGGTCCAGTCCCAAGAGCTCTGGGTGGTCTGGCCTGTTGACACTGTTGCTCCGTCCATGGGGCTGCAAACCCCCTCAGCTCCTTCAGTCCTTTCTTTAACTCTTCCATTGGGGATTCTGTGGTCAGTTCCATGGGTGGTGGCCAGCATCTGCCTCTGTACATGTCAGGCACTGGTACAGCCTCTCAGGAGCTTAAAGCCATATCAGGCTTCCATCAGCAAGCTCTTCCCAGCATCCACAACAGTGTCCAGATTTGGTGGCTGTATATGGGATGGATTCCCAGTCTCTGGATGGCCTTTCCTTTAGTCTCTACTCCACACTTTGTCCCCTTATTTCCCCCTGTGAGTATTTTGTTCACCCTTCTAAGATTTTTTTAATGCATTTCTTATACAGAGAACAAAAGGGAAAGGACTTTCCTTAAATTTTAAGTCATTTGCTCAATCTCCGAGGCAGTGCTGGATAATTTTCAGTTATTGACATTTTCTGTAACTGCTGTGACATGATGAGACATTTTGCTCAGTGTTGCTCTTGATTATTTTTTACCTCATCAGTACAATATTTGTGCCACATGTTGACATTTTTATAAATATGCAAAACGAGTTGAAAAACTAACAGCCTTATGATGCTGCCTTATTATTTTTCTGTGTCTCAAGCATTCATTTCATGCATTCAGTTACCTGTCCTGTATTAATGGGAAAAAAAGGTAAATGTCCTTACATCTTTGAAAACCTTCTTGGTTTTCAAGATTTCATTTTTATTTTTAATATAATATTTTATTTATTCTTTTGGAATTTTATAGATGTATGCAGTGTATTCTGATGATCAAACTACGTTTTACTGTTCTTTACGAAGTTAAAACTGGAGGTAAAGCTCAACCTAGCTTGCCCAAATTGGTGCCCATTGTCTCCATGAATGAAGCCACTTAATCCCTTTAAAAATAACAGGCAAATGTTTGCTGTTATTTTGGAATCAGCAAATATGAATCTGGTTGTAGGAAGAATTGGGTCTCTTCACAGTTGTGCCATAGTACCAAATTAATATTGGAGCAAATGTCTTGTGTCTTAATTACCTCAACCCACAGTCAGGATTGATTTATCTCTGTATTCTCAGGGCCTGGAATCCAGCCAAATTTCAATAATCTGTGAAAAAAAAAGTAAGTCTAATTCTCTTATGTCTTTGTTTTCAATATCATGTAAAGCATAAGACAACACAAATACAAAGATTAGAAAACAGAAAATCTGTCACTACAGTTTGATTTTCTGCAAAGATGTTCACCCGGGAAAATATTTTGTATATAATTTTCAATATTTTTGAGGTAAAAATAATGAAATATTTCTTATATAGTACATGTTATAGGCTATATAACTTATAACTAGCATGATTATGAGGACTTTCATCTTTATATAAAGAAAAGAATTAGAATATAACACATAGAAAATCTTTCTTAGTTCCATACTGCTCTTCCTTGCTTTGCAATTGTGACAGTGTATAAAGAACTGCGTTGGAATCTGTCTTCTCAGCTCTTATTTAAAACTTATGCCCCTCCCCTTTTCCCAATGTAAAGCAGAGTTAATTACTTTTCCTTTAAAGGAATACTGAGTGTGATATAATAATTCCTTTAAAGGAATGCTGAATGTAATAATAATAATAATAATAATAATAATAATAATAAACACTAGTTTAATACAGCTTTGTGATTCCACAACACTTAATGCTACACAGTCCCTAGGAGAACTGGATTGAGGAACAACACAGAAGTTTAGCAGAAAGAATATCAATCAAGCAACCCTTCCAGAGTGTAGCTTCCTAAGTAATGGAGTGAAAGCCATATCACAAGGACTTAGAAGACCCTGTAGGCCACAAAAGCTGACTACTCCTCAAAACACAGAACAAAAAGGAGAGAAATATGTGGTATCTGGAGGGGGCAGCAGAGTCAAGTGAATTTCTCAAGTGAATCAGTAAGGAAGGCAGTGTGTGGGAGAGTTTGGGGGATATCCCAAGTGTGAAGCAGGGCCTGAGAAACTCCAGACCCTTGCTTGATGGGTGTTAGACTTAGTAACAGCACTCTATCATTAGCAGAAACCTTTGATTTCGGATTTAACAAGTCCATATTAACTGAGGACTATTTGTGTTTTTAGCCATTGTATTTCTTCCTAAGAAAAGAACCAAATTCCTAAGAAACATGCCTAGTAGTAAGAAGACTTCCTTGAAAGGAGTGTCAAGGAATGGATGCTAACTTGTCAAGTGGCTGGCAATTAACATTTGTGTTGTCTTTGTATTTTGATCATCCAGGAAGGCTGAGAAAAAGCTGGAATCTAAATTTAAAATAGTTGATTGAATTTGACTCAAAATCACTGGTGGGAATCACTTTTTGTCAAAAGATGAAGGGAAGTCAAGGATAAAATTATTTCAAAGAATTTGATGCAAAGAACACTCATAAATAATGGTCCTCATGATATGAGTGGATTCATTATGCACACATATAAACACATTGATTAAGTCAAAGTATATTTTATTTTTAAGAGTTTTATTTGTATGTTTTTCTGATTTCTGATACTGGAGGATGTCAGAAAAGGTTGTTACATCCATTTGGAGCTGAATTCCCAAATATTGTGACTTACCCAAGGTGAATTCTAGGGAGAATGTATATATATATATATATATATATATATATATATATATATATATATATATCACATGCAAAATCTTTTGTGAACTTGGAAAATAACAAACCTTGAAAATCTTCAATTTTAGAAGAAGAGATAAATTCATGGTCAAGGATGTGACAGCTGTGGCTTGAAGAACTCCAGGGAAATCAAGTGAAACAGAGGTGTGAACTCTCAGTGACTGAGTCACACATCTAGCACAGGAAAGAACCAGAACCCTTGCGGAAGTGCAATTGCCTGGCCAGGAATCAGGGAGTGTCCATATTTCTGAAGTTTCTGAGGAAAACCTGAGCCTGGGGTAGGGGGCGGGAGTTCACTAGTTAATGCCACAAAGCGGGGAAAGTGTCCTGTGAGAAACTTCAAACTCTGACATTTTATAGCAATGTGGTGGGAATCACTTTGATACAGGAACCACAAAAGTGAACCCTGGAAATGAGTCACAGAGAATCCACAGCTATCCACATCAGCCAAGGCATTTAGAGAGCTAGTCGTTTGACTCTTTCCTGCCTCAGGCAAAAGTGTCTGAAATAATGGAACAAATTAGTATCAACTATGCCATTATTAAAGAAGTTAAAAATAAATAAACTTTTAAGCATACAAAGACCAAGAAACTTTTAGTGTGGAAACACCACCGACGGGAAAAAAAAAAGGGAGCCTACGAAGAATAGTATGCCTATTACACATTCTGTGGGGATGGAGGAATACACAGAAGAGGAGGGAGGTTTTAAAGGGATAGGACACAAAACAGTGTGGCAGGAATAAGTAAAACACATCAGCACTTATGATAATTCAAACAGATGAGCTCTATGAGGAAGAGAGGGGTGGGGCTTCTGAGTTCCAGTCTTTAGTTCACAGCAAAGGCAAATCTCTGGAAACATCTGAAACACGAAGACCAAAAAGTGACTGCCATCCATCCTTGTTCTACTAGACATTAACCAAAGACCAGGAAAGGATGTGAGAAGGGCACAGCGAAGAGTGGTAAAGAAGCAGCCAGATGACATCTTCCTAAATAATAGTGTTTTCTTATTAAAACCTAATAATTAATATGCTTTAAAATATGATCAGCATTGATATAAAAATACCCTTCTGTAATAGCAAACAGCAATGCTAGAAAAGAAATAGAGTTTAATGAAAACAGCTTGATTTTTAGAATAGTGATGACCCTGGGTGATGTCTTGTACCAAACATAGAGCAGTCTCTAACTTGTTACAGAACAAGTGGCAAAATGTCAGAGAAGGAAGTAAAATAGTTCTGAAGAGGCAGAAAGACTCCACTCAATTTTTATTAACAGAAATCCCCTAAACTGTGATGAAGAAAAATGCAACTTAAATCAAGGCCTCAATGCCTTTTTTCTGAAATTGATATTAAATTACAGGTAGTGAATATAGCTAAAATGTCTCTATTCTCCATGTAATAAGCCTTATTAAACATATTGTATTATAGCAGTGTGACCATGAAGCTGAGGGACATAGAAAGATTTACAAAATAAACTAGAGTCCAAGACAAAGTGAAGAGTGATGAGAACTTGTACAACAAAGGGGTAGAGAGCAGACCGAGAGAATAAACAATGCTGGAGCAGTTGGGTTTCTGTACAGGAAGGAGTAAATCTTGTCTCCATATAAACCCACAAGAGGAAATAAACTCGGATGTTCACTTTCAAATTATGGGAAAGAACTTTGAAAACATTAGATGACAACATAGAAGAACGCCTTCGCTTAGGAATTCCTTAAGAAATACACAACCGGATGACATACTTATCCATATCAAAATAAAAATGACATCATAAACAAAGTTTAGTAGTGGTTTCTATGCTGCAAATGGTGGGACTAGGTGGCAGTCCTGACAAAAAGTGCAGTATGTGACAGGTCTCCCATTGGAGGTTTTTTATGACAGGAGAGAAAGAGGGCACAGAGGTAGCCTCTGGAAGAGAGAGGAGAGAGTGGATGAAGGGAGAACATGACTTTTTTATATTATATATTTTCTTTATTTACATTTCAAAAGCTATCCCCTTTTCTTGTTTCCCCTCCAAAATTCCCCTATCTCCCCCCCCCCCCCCCGCTCAACAACCCTCTCACTCCAGCTTCCTTGTCCTGGCCTTCCCCTACACTGGGGTGTCGAGCCCTCACAGGACCAACGGCCTCTCCTCTCACTGATGTCCAACAAGGCCATCCTCTGCTACATAAGTAGCTGGAGCCATGGGTCCCTCCATGTGTACTCTTTGGTTGGTGCTTTAGTCTTTGGGAGCTCTGGGGGTACTGGTTGGTTCTTATTGTTGAGAACATGACTTTTATTGGGCCATGGCACACGTGCAAGGAGACATGTAACAGGGGTGATCGACAGTGATGACGTGTCTTGTTGCCTAGTTCCTCAAAAGCTGACTGTAGAGATGCCTGATTGTCACTTTCAGCTTTCTGTGGATGTGTCTGATTGTTAACAGTAAAGACATTTGTAAAGGCTATAGTTGGGATTCAGGAGAGAAAAAGAAAGAAAAGCTAGAAAAAGAGAGCAAGAGAGAAAGCAAGGAGGAGAAGAGGAAGAGAGAAAGGGGAGGGGGAAGTAGGAGAAGGCAGGGAGAAGATGGAGGAGGAAGAGGAGGAGGAGAAGGAGGAGAAGGAGGAGGAGGAGGAGGAGGAGGAGGAGGAGGAGGAAGAAGAAGAAAAAGAAGAAGAAGAAGAAGAAGAAGAAGAAGAAGAAGAAGAAGAAGAAGAAGAAGAAGAAGAAGAAGAAGAAGAAGAAGAAGAAGAAGAAGAAACACAGGAGATGGAAAGGAAAAACTAAAGCTGAAGAGTATGTTGTTGGAGTTCAGTAAAAGTTCACTTAAATAGAAAAGTCTGAATGGCCAACAAGAATTTAAAAGATGCAGAATCTTACTGAAACTGGAGGATGCTAGATGAAACTATGCTAAGATAACATCACAGTCATCCTATTGACAAATAAAAGAAATAGGCTCTACAAAAATTAGCCTTTGTGAAGTTGTGTAGTGTACTGGCTGGTTTTATGTGTCAAGTTGACACATGCTGGAGTTACCACAGAGAAGGGAGCTTCAAGTGAGGAAATGCCTCCATGAGATCCAGCTGTAAGACATTTTCTCAATTAGTGATCTAGAGGGGAGGGCTCCTTGTGGGGTGGTGCCATCCCTGGACTGGTAGTCTTGGGTTCTATAAGAGTGCAGACTGAGCAAACCAAAGAAAGCAAGCCAGTAAGGAACATCTCTCCATGGCCTCTGCATCAGCTCCTGCTTCCTGACCTGCTTGAGCTCTAGTCTGGACTTCCCTTGGTGGTGAAAAGCAGTGTGGAAGTGTAAGCTGAATAAAACCTTTCCTCCCCAATGTGCTTCTTGGTCATGATATTTGTGCAGGAATAGAAACCCTGACTATGACATGTAGCAATGGCAGCATGACATGTAGCAATGGCAGCATGCAAGCTTTGCTGTGAGATGTGTGTTGGTGGAACCACTCCAGAGAAGACTGACAGAGTCTACTTGTGATGAATACATGGCACTTATGAACTAGGAAGCAGATGCCATGAGAGGTTCACAGCAGCACATCCTCAGGTATATAATCTGTAATAGAGACTCAAAATTGAGATTAATAATTTCCTATTGGAAAGTGGGTAAAAAGCTTATAGCGTGAGAAACCATTGTAACCTGACTATTTTGTGAGTGTGTCTGTGTGTGTAGCCACATATCATATCCACAGATGCATGCATACTTATGCATACACATATATATCTATGAATTGTCAGGCAACTTACTGCATACATACATACATACATACATACATGCATACATACCTATATAAGACAATAGGAATATAAATTTTCTTTTAAGTCATTTGTTTTTGAAACTGTTTTATTATTTGTCTCAGGGTTGCATTTAATTCATAATTTTCCTGCTTTAGCTTCTGGAGTACTGGGATTAGTCATGAGTAACAAAGATTGATTTATAATATATATCATATACATGTGTGTGCATGTACGTGAGTATGTGTGTGTATAATTTAAACACAAAACAATATAATACATTACCAATATATTCATGCACATATGTGTGCAGAATAGATTGACTTGGTGGCAGCACACCACAATCTTGTATCACTCACTATCTTGTCATTATTTATGGGTAGGACAAAAGTGCATAACAAACATGAAGAAAGGATTAAAGAAGATCTTCATTTCCTGTTTTTCTATATGAAAGAACGCATAATGTTCATCTGTGTTAATGTCCGTGCCTTTCTGAAAGTATCTTTCTTTTAAATCTGAGTTTAACAGTAAAAACATATGACATTTACTATTTTGCAGCATTTTCATATTAACTTCTGCATATATTTCCTTCTTGGAGTTAAGTACCTGAAACCATAAGAGTGAACCTGCCTGCTGTTTTACAACAATCTGAGGCCAAGAGTCTAACAGAGGCATTAGAATCCTAAGGAGCGGGCCTGAAAAAACAAAGTATATCAAAAATGGTAATTTACCTGCCCCTTTCAGGAGGCAGCCAAAGGCAGTGTGAGGTCCCTGCTGCGTTGCTAGTTAACAGCACAGCTCCAGCTGGCTCTGGAGTGTTGCTTTGAGAACACAGAGGCAGGGGAGCAGCCAAGGTCTTGTGGGGGAAATGAGGCTGAGCATAAGGTAGGGTGCAGAAGTGACTTCTCCTGGGGATGGAAGGGGGGAGGGTCAGCAAAGCAAAACAAACAAAACCCTGCAAAGCGGAGGACAGAAGACTCGCTTCCCACTTGACGACTCCCGAGGCTGCTGAGGGTTTTTATTTAGGTCAGTCTCTGCCTCTGCCCTCCTGGCTTTGTCCTCTGCTCTCAGGGCTGTCTTTCCTCTTATACTCCCCTCGCCACCTTACATATCAAGAGAAGTTACAGGCCACTTTAAAGATCAATGCGAGGAGGCTACATTTCCTATTTTCATGTTAGAACTTTCAGGAGTTTTGCATGCCCTTTCTTTTCTTTCCCCAAACAAATGCAAATTACCAATTGCCTTTCAGAACATAAAATAGGAACACACAGTAAGCTTGCTTATATGCCTTACACGTAAATACCATTTTATCATCACTATGTGCACTGTGTGTTTGGTGTGTAAAACTCACAGGAAACCTATCAAGAAATTGGTACTTTTAATGTGCTAATAAAAAAGGAATAGCATAAAATGATCTATATAAAACATGTTGAGTAAAAAATGAGGGGCTGGCCTCATTCTAATTGTAACTAACATATGGTACTAGATTGAGGTGTGTCTCTTTCTGAGATGTGAAATGACATTGAGGTGGGAGGTTATCACTTTAGGTGCTGGGAAGCTACTTTAAAGATCAATAAGAACGTGAACCCAAGGAAGACAGTAAGCATTTCTATTCAGAGACTTGCATTTTGTTCATTTATGAAGATAGATTTAAATAAATTTTGTTCTGTGGTGTCATTGTTGAAGAAAAACATAATGCAACTAGATACAAATAAAATGGCTTAAAACACTTGTAATCTACCCAACCATACAGAAGTTAATTCTAGATAAATTTATCTGACTTTAGTTTGCGGCTTATAAACAAAGAGCTGAAATAAGGCCAAATCTAAATCTACTGTGAAATTTGTGTTACCAAATGATTTGGGTACCTCTCATTCTATCTCATTATCCCTCTGGCTCTGAGAGAATCCTATAATTTTTGTTTAATTGAGAATTGTTCCTCTTTATGAAGATCAAATTTGCCAGCTGTAGTGGACAAAGAGGGTTCTCTGAGCCTGGCATGCAGCTGGTGGCTTCTGGGCTTACCTAGACATCCTTCTGCCATTCTGATTCTCTTTGTTATGTGTCTCCATAAGACATTTATGCCAGAGTCCCTTTATTTCCATCTTAATACCTAGATCTTCTCTGCCTTGGAACTGCCTTGGAAGCAATTGCTCTGCTGTTGGGGTGTCTCTGAATGTCGAAGTACATGGTTGAAGCTCTAGAGAAAGCACAGGGCAGGAGGTAGCTGTCTTTAAGAATACAACAGTACTTCTATTTCCCCATGAAAATGTATACAAGCTAGTGTACTTTGATAAATCTGCCATTGGACTTAACCTAGACACAGGAATTACTGCTGCCACTTTAATGTATGATGCTGAGAACAAATAAATGTGACTTAATACACTGAAAGAATATATCTTATTACTTTGGTGTCTGACTTGCTCATACCCTCACCTGAAAGAACATATTCAGTTCCTTGGATAGTGTGTACTGTAAAATATTAAGGTAAAGCAATTGCATTACAATTTATTTGGAGTTTTCTGGAATAGCTGGAACATATAAAAAAAATCCTACAGTTTATCAAAACTATTATTTTCTATCATTATCTATAAAGATAAGCTTGGCCCAATGCCAAAATCAAATGCTCGTTTGAGCTTAAAAATTCCCCTTTAAGTAGAATATTGTTTTCTGTTTCTCTGTCTCGTGCTTTTTTTCCTTTTCTTTTTATATTTTTAACAATTAATAAGCATGGCTTAGTTATGGTTCTCAAGGCAAGATCTATTGGTCATGCTTTGACCCATTCTTTTTTGACCCACCCAATTCTAGGGACATCAGGCAGTGGGACTGTAACCAGAATTAAGACATCTATGTTCTTGATATCTGTATTTTCCCCATTAATTGGATGATTGAAGGGGGAAATAAAGATTCCTCAGGTAGAGGTTACTGCCAATCTTGGAGACTTCAAACAACCTACTGCATAAGAGGCAGGGCATACAGTTCCTGGCATGACTGCAGGTTCAGTGCTCATGTAGAGATAGAGCAAACAAAAAACCATACACACCGTGCTAGATCCAGAAGGAATCTCAGAAACAGAGTAGAGACAATGTAGTTTTAAGCAGATATGACATGTGGCAATATTTGCATATTAACTCTCAACAGTCAAAAGAGGTTGAGTTGTTTTGTTGAGAGATGGTGTTATTAAAATTGTCAGAATCTCCAAAGATAGTGAGCAGTAGAATGGTTTGCAAGATGAATTTGAGAAATGTCCAGAAGCTAAGATGAAGAGTGGTTGGAGACCTACCGTTGAGCAGAAATGGAAGAGAGGATAATGAAGTACTAATCATACCCACAATTCCAGCTTGAGGGTTAAGAAAGGACCATGAGAGGAAGGACCTTAAGAGAAGTTATTCATTTGGAGATTGCTGGCATGGGGAGTAATGGGTTTAGTTTGAGAAATTGTTTTGTAATGGTGTAGATGAAACTCTATCAGAGGGTTGGGTCTGTGGTTAGAACTTACGAAAAAGAGGGCTGTAATATTATATATAAATCCATAAATGGGAAGAAAATTGATTGGGGAGAGACAGTGGAATAAGTTCAAATGTGGTTATTGGAAGACGTTCACAATGGAGACTAGATATGAACATGAAAATTAAACTAGCAAAGTCAGAAAACAGAAGACTGCTTTGTCAACTGATAGTTCTGTTTCACAAATAGGGTTAATGCGATCTGTTATGAAAAGATATGTCTATGACTTTATATAATTCCATCATATGTGTGAATATATCCATATGAATGCATATTATGATAAACAGAAAACTTTATGTAAAACATATAATGTATGCTTGTATAAATACAAATATTTATATATGACAAAATGATTTATATAGACATTAAATTTGTGTTATAATTATGCATATGTATAATGCTATATATGCATGTGTGTAAACATGCAGTGAGCATATTTTAAGTATTTTTTACATGCGGAGATAAAGATACTTACACACTGTATCTATAATTATCTCTCTCTGCCTTTCTGTCTCTCTCTGTCTCTTTCTGTCTCTCTCTCACACACATAGACACACAGACACAATAATTTACACATACAATAATGATAGAATGAAAATGTTCACAAGAGACTTAAATGTCCAGTTTAAATGGCATATATGTAAACACAAATAAATAATAAAATGTCATTAACAGAATATGAACACTATCTAGGAAGAATGAAAAGAAAGTGAATTTCTTAGTTAATGCTAATGATAAGTTACAATTAATTAATTCAAAACTGGATTTAAAGTGGTTCACAGTGTGAAATAAAAAATAACAGAATAAATAAAAATAGTAAGTTTGAGTAAATAATTTGTCAATATAAAATATATGGTCTGGTTTTGATACTGCATGCTTGTAATGCCAGAACTGCCTCAGATTTAGGCAGGAGGACTAAGAGTTTGAAGCAAGCCTGGGTCACACAGTGAAATCCTGTATTAAACAAATAAGCAATAGTAGTTGAGAAAGAAGAATACATCATGTAAAGTCTGAAAAATTCTATAATAAGCATTGGGCTTATAATCTTTCTAGTTGATAGGTAAACATGAGAAGATAGTCAATTACCTTACCTCATTACCTCCAAAGAAAAGGGAAGTGGTTTTATTTGCTGTAATGAAATCAAAGTTTTCTTTCATCAGAAAAGAGACCACTGCACATCTTCAACAATAGTCTGTGATTCTGTGCATTAAGTGGGCCTCACAGGGCTCTTTCTTACAGTAGCCGTTCGCACAGGTCAATAATGACATAATGCCAAATCACATTCATAAAAGCATTTTACATGAGACTATTTACAAGAGGCCACATATGGATCAGATATATAGCTTTTTATTCCAAGGATAGATTTTCTTCAAAAAATCTGTGGAATATCTGTTGGAGGCACATGAATTATATAACATTTAGTCAATTCTTTGTAGATTTTTGTTGCACAATCAAGAATTTGATTAAGAGAAAGCAGTATTGACTTCAGTTTCTGAGGCTTTGATAGTCACTCCAGAAAAAGTTATTTTGACTTACTGGTTAAATAATAGACTTCTTTGGGGTGGGGTACCTTGTCATGGAGCCTGGGATGGCCAGAAACTCAAGATCATCCACCCTCATTCTCCATTTGCAGACTTATCTTTCTGGATATATATATCCATCTATATCAAATGGATATAAAGATACCTCAGAATCTTAGAATCTGAGATGTTTTCTTTGCTCTGTGGGTGATGTTAGGTATACGGAAGTTGTTTAACTGTGTTGCTCAGCCTAACCTTGAACCCTCAATCCTTCTGCTTGAGTCTTCTGAGTAACTAAGAGTATAGCTATATAGCACCCTTCCTAACAGCCATATTTTTACTTTCATAAAATGCGCATTTTAAAAATTTGCTATCATGATGTTTTTTAAATGTATAATTCAAGCTGTGTCTGATGGTGCCAGTCTGTAAGCATCACATGATAGAGAATGAGGCTGGATGATCTTGAGTTCCTGGCCATCCCAGGCTCCATGACAAGGTACCCCACCCCAAAGAAGTGAAAACAAAATACATATAGTTTGTCAGCTGGTATATGGCTCATTAGGTAAGATGTTTGCTGCACAGTGTGAGGACCTGAGGTCAGATTCCCAGCACACAAGTAAAAGGCTAAAGGCAACAGCACACATCTGTAACTCTGGCACCATTGACACAAGGATCCCTCTGCCTTGCACGTGAGCTAGCCTAGCCAAATTGATGAGCTCCAGGTTCAGGGAGAGATTTTGTTTAAAGAAAATAAGGTAGATTGTAATTGAGGAAGAAATGGGTATAAAACTCTAGCCTCTGATGCATGCATACAGATGCAATAAATCCCTACACAGGTGTACATATACCTATTAAACTTATTCAGTACACACACACACACACACACACACAAACAAACAAACACAAACACAAAACAAAAGTCAGAGAGAAGAAGTCCACATAAGCAATACTGAGTGTACTTTCTTAGTTGCCTATTCTCTCCACCCTCACAGAAATCTTGCTTCTAACAATATAAAAACTATGTTCTTACAAAATCATATCTCCTTATTCTCCCCATCAGTGGCAGCCATCGTTCTAATTTCTGTCTCTATAAATTTGCCTTCTGTTAATGGCCCATTAGCTGGAATCATAGTGTACAAATATGAAACGTCCCATGATTCTACATGACACCTTTGATGGGAGGCCTTGACAATCTCCTCTGTCCTTTTAGCAAATGTGCTATGGAAGTAGCCGCCGCCAAGAGAAGAGCATCAACTTGTCAGACTTCCAATGGCAGAAGTTCCCGCACTGAGGCAAGCCGCTATGACACCGCTTTCCTCCCTGTGGCTGACAACTGAGTAATCCAAGCCTGGAACTCTAAACTGAGTCAATGCTCATCATGAGGAAGCTTATAGACCCTAGGTAAAAAAAAAATGAATATTTTTATCTAGCTAAATTACCTTAGCACAAAACTGGCTTTAAAGATTAAAGTTTATACTTATAGATACACTCTGTCAGCCTTAGTCAGAGAAACCTCCCTCTTTTCCAACAAATGATGGATGTGGAGACTCACGGCTGCACAAGGTACAGACCTCAGGTGATGGATGACTGCTTATCCCTAAGTAAGACATTTACACCGCCCCCTCCTATACTCTGGGAGCACTTCAGGAAAGGGAACACGAAGACTGTCAGAGCTGGAGGAGTAGGAAGAGGACTGAAAATGTCATCTCTTGGTCAGGATACAGCCATTGTTATCATGAATTCACCGCAATGGTGGATGCCTGCAGTGGGTCTGCTCATGAATAGTCCTGTCAATAATCAGGCTTATTTGTTGCTATAACTCTTTGTTACCTATAGATTGAGGGAGACGGACAATCATTGCGATCAGTGGAGTACCACTCGTGACCCCAGTAGGTTCCAATGGAGTTCCGATCCAGTGGTCACACAGATGGCCCTGGTTAAATTACATGGACTACAAATTAAAACAAAAAGACATGACCATCTGAAAGGGACTGACAGAGATGAAAGAGATAGACTAAGGAGTATGATGAAAGAAATTTGATAGGAAGAAAACAATGAGAATTTACCATAGCATGTATGATTTTGTCATGTGACCAAAACATTAAGCTTGTTGGCAGTGACCGAAAAGAGTTCTATAAATTCTGGAAAGACCTGGAATTTTAAGAATGCTTTGTGAGTTCTCTATGTTTTGCTATTAATGGTATTTCTGTGATGCCAGCACAGAACTCTCCCTAAGATGGTATGAAAGTGAGCAACAAGAAGGCACAATTCAATTTGAAACAAAGATGACTTTATAAAAGAAGCCATCTCTCTACTTAACTTGATTACTATGTAAAGACAAAATCTTTCTGTTACTGAAATGATGGGAAAGGCAGCATCTAGATGGCAAGCAGCATATAACTGCAGTTATGCATTATATATTATAATTATAATGCATATAATGTAGATATGATACATAATTATAAGTAAATATTATAATGTATATAAATCCTTGTGAGGGATTGAAGTTCGCTTGAGGATCCTAACACTTCAATTGCAGATTTTATTGACTTATATTATATTGATATAATTTATTGAAAAGTGATCTGCTTCAGACTAACAGAACAATCATTCATTCTTTCACAAGTTAGTTTTCATGTTTTAAGTGTTATGTTATTTGATTCTCAAGCCCTACAAGTCCGGTACACATGGACAGCTAAGTGTGTGGGAAATATCACTGTGATTCTTCTGGTATGTTGGCATTACAAAGTGCTGGAGAGTAACTTTGTCTTCCATTTTCACATAGAGGTGATTGTCCTGAAACCTGAGTATTGAGTGTATCAGAGAAGGGTGTATAAGCACGTAATTTGCTTCTGTGTCATTGTCCTTAAATTCCTTTTACAAGTGATTAAGTAGCAAAGAAACAGATTCCATGAAAATACTTGGCTAAGAAAGGAAAGCAAGTAAAGAAATTCCAGCAGAAATCTCTTTTTATTATTCACACATATTCCTTGTAAAGAATAATGGGTTTTGTCATAACATTTTCACACATGTAGACAATAATCTTCAATAAGCCTATTACTTTAAAATATATTCTAGGACAGTTTATCCTAGGGTAAACTATGATTCGGAAGTGAAAAGGAAACTGATGGAATGCATAAAAATGTAAAGACATAATTAAGAATCCAGATCCCAGCTCCTATTTCCCTACACTGAAAAGTCTACTCCAACTCTTTTCTACTGTCTGCCAATATACAAGCCAGTTAGGGTGCTTGTACCACTATAGTCTCAGATTCATTATTATGTCCCCATTGGGAGTGCTGAACAAGTCTGTTTCTTTTAAATTTCATTTTATAATTTTTATTTATGAATTGTGTGTGTATAAGCATAGATATGTGTAGGTGAGTGCATGCCCATGGAGGCCAGAGGGAACATTCAGTTGCCTGATGTGGGTACTTGGAACTGCACTAAGACTTTCTGAAAGAACAGTATTTTTAACTGATAATCTATTTCTCCAGTCCTGGAATATATTTTACAATATATGTATAAATGTAAAATGTATACGTACATGTAAAATGTAGATTTACATGTAAAATACAGGTTAATTTATAATCAACATACAGAGGGAGAAATAGAAGTCTAAAAAGTTTCCAGGATCACTGAGCTTTTTCACACTGTCTACCCCATCTCCTATCTTCCTGTGTGCTATGTGTGCAGGTCTCAGATGCTAAGCAGAAGTGGCGTTGTTTGGGGGAAGATTAAAGAAACTGCAAAACAAGGGATGCAGGCCAGGGGGAGTACTGGCCAGCAGCTACGAGGAATGTAAAATGACATATAATACCTATGAAAAACTAATAAATATATTATTTTGTACTTGTACATTGACTAAAATTAATACTAAAATAATTAGTTTATTTCAAAATAAAAATAAAGTTTTGATAGACTTTTAGGACTGTGTTTAGATACATAAAGGCTTTCCCCTTCAACAGCGTGTCTGTAAGCTGCAGTATCCTTCTGCTCTGTGTGGACAAAGCTCACCCAAACACCTCAAGTTCACCTTTTACAGCAGTTGCCCCATTAGGGACTTCCTCTCACATACACGTCAGGAAGCATGTTGAATACACGTGAGACAGAGAAGCAGAAGGAAAGTGGAGGGAGACAGTGGGAGGAGGCAAGAGATGGCAAAACACATGATATAATAATGCCTCAATAAAGCCAATCCTTTCACACCCTGAACATGCTCCAAAAAAGTAATCAGAAAAGAAATGCTTTGACCTTGATTTTGTCTTTGACTAACAAATGTAGCTTACAAGTTTTATCATGTGTTCCATAGATACTAAAAGGAATTATTGTCATTAAGATTTGTCCTCATTTATTTTTATATTAGTCATTTAAAAATTATAACTTATGTCTGCAGAAGTTAGAGACACATGAATTCTGTTCTTCAGTTCAGCCCTCTGAGTCTGATTTTCCTATTAAACTTTTATAAATTTTACAAGGAAAATATGATGCTCTAATGAGTTGGAATCAATCTCCCAAAATGTTAAGATATGCAAAATTATAAGAAAGATATGAAATGGAGGGATATTTTATTTTTTAAATTGAGGAGAGCAAAGAGCTTTTGGTAGCTCGGTTTCTCACAAAAGAGCTACCACATTTATTGAAAGTATAATTAGGTTAAAATGAAATGAACCTAATTGAATCATACAACTATGACCTTTTACCTTTATTTTCATGGTAATTTACTAAACCAATTAAAAATTTCAAATAAATTTTCCTCATGAAAGGTAAAATAAAACCCAATATTGTAAACTCCCACCTTTGTCCAAACTGAGGCACGCAAGCTTTGAAAGCATTTAGCTTTCATTATCTTAGTGTGTAAAAAGATTAGTATTAAGGCACAATAAAATAGGTCCAAATTTTGTTTATCAAATTGCTGGGGAGACATGTTTTACTCCCTAGTACAAAAATGTGTATATAGCTTTGCTGTACAATAACCCATCCTATTTGTCATTAATTTCAGCAAGAAAACGCTCCCAAGAGTTTTAAAGGGCTTCAGTGATATTTTAAAACCAACTAATGTCAAGAAGTAAACACTTTCTGTTGAGGTTGCCCATTTCCGCTCCTGAAAAACAAAAACACTGAATTAAATCCAACACACATTGCAAATTGCTTCTGCCTCTTCCTTTTAGGATAGCTGTTGAAAGTAAAATAACCAGTCAGCCTCATCTTAGGTGAGACTGCTTAGAAGGAAACAAAGCGCCCTCTCGATGAGATAGGTTCATTTCATATTTGTGTAATACCCTGGAAGAAACTAGGTTTCAATAAAGTCCATTTTTGTCGCTGCATGTAGCAATGAATATCACACCCAGCAGGGCATAGTGGCACCTGGTAGTCCAGACCCCAGTGTACCACAAACCATCTGGGGGTAATTACAACAAGGTATTCTTTAAGGACCAGATGGGACCAAGGAACAGAAGCGCCTATCCCTCCCCGCCATTCACAACATAATTCCTTTCAATGATATACTTAATCCTCCCACCAGCCCTGCTTTTCAGCTTGCTGTTGTCACTGTTCCTTTATGTTAATTCAGTAACAAGACAGAGAAAGAGAGGGGGAGTGAGCGTACAAGGGAAAAAAAAAACGGGGAGGGGGGAGGAGAGGGTGGTGGAGAGGGAGCCACCAGCGCCGCTAGGGACCAAAAGAAATTATTCATCCCTAAATTGTTTCCACCACAGCAAGTACAGTAACAATTTTTTTAAAAGGGGGGTGAAATTATCCTAAAGGAGGCCAGTGTGGCAGCCCTGTGTGGCACCAGCTGAGGTTTACTCAGCCACCTGTTAGCTAGAAAGCTCTCTGCACTCGCTTAGGATGCATTTAACCAGTTTAAAGGGTCTTTATTGACAGGCCAGCCACCCCCATTCAGCAGCCCGAGCCATAGGCCCGCTTTGTGGTCATATGTGGCACACAAGCCGTAATTCAATTATGCTGTAAGCCTATCCAATCTGCACCGCTGCCCTTTCACTTTCCTCGTTGTTTGTCTTGTATGCTCCAAAGAATTTTATTTTAAAGAGGGAAAGGCACCCTACACCCCAGTGGTCATTATTTTTTCATTTAAGGTTTCTGCCGCAGGTGCGCCTCTACCTTTCAGCTCATGAGAGGCATTCTTCTTGGAGTGATGGTTCAGACGCAAGCGCTGGTCATTGTTTGGTAACAATGCTTTCCCTGCATCCTGATTTTTTTTTATTTTTTATTAATTAGGTGCTGTATGCTCAAAATCTCCGCAGAGACACGTTGTCTCCAAATTTGCATGTTAAAAATAGAAAGGAATACAAAAGGAAAAACAAGGAAACGACAGGCATTAGCTTTGCTCTTCCATCTTTTTATTTTAAAATAAGAAGGAAAAATGTATTTTGTAGAACGTGCACCATTTTTGTTTTCCTTACATGTATGGAACACTAAGTGTGGTTTATGTGAGTGAGGAGCATTCACTGCTGTGATTATTACTTGAAAAACTCTAATTTCAATATGGGTTATTACATACATTGAATCTGGTCCTACTGTAAAATTTTGGAATTTACGCAAATTTCCATTGCGTTGGATCAGTGTATACCATTGTCAGATGTTCGAAAATTTCCTAGTACATTACGAACAGTAAAAATATGAAGATGGATTTCTAGGAGTCAGTGACAACTTCATTTTCAAAGTCAGAGTTTTGTAAAGTCGAGAGTTCATCTCTTTTAAGAGACTAGTATACAATGTTATAACCACCCATAAAGTACACCTTGGGCCCAATAAGTGTTTTAGTGGTATGGATCATTCCACATCAATGTTTATATAAATTATTAAATGATGTGCCATGGGGATTGAAGGAATTTCAAAGAAATGAGAGAAAAATCTTTGGTACAATAAGCTTATTATCTCCTTAAATCAAGATATTGTAAGACAGCCCAGTTGCTAACCAGTATTATTTAGCGAATATTAATTTCTAGTCTGTCTCTGGCTGTCACATTTACACATGCAAGAAACTGTGTGAGTACAGACAACTACATACCACACATGCACATCCGACAGAGAAACAGAGAAAGAAATAGTTTCGATGTGTGTTTATATAAAAGTCACTATTCCCCCTTAAATCGTTGACTCAAAGTCACCAAAACATGGTAGAGAGAGATGGCATTTCAATTGAGAAGTAAAAGGATTTGTATATGATTTTTACAATAAATGGAATTTTAATATCTACTTGTATATTCATGTAGAGTGTATCTCTCAGTGAAATTATGTGCATTTCCTTTATATTGTTCTAGAAAGTTATTTTCTATAAAGGAAGAAAACAACAGAGGGTGGTCAGTAGTAGAAGCTAAGACTTTCCTGGATGCTCAAAAACCTTCTGATTTCTAATAAAACCCCTTCCATTGCCACTCTATTACTACTTCATGCTCTAAGTAGGATTTGTACAGTTTATTATGTATATATATGCAAATTATATCCTTATCAATATTCTGTAAAATAGGAACAACGAGTTAATTTCTAAGAAGCTAGAATCGCCTTAAAAAGTGAAAAAAAAATTATCCTAGCCTTCTTCCATTAAAGAAATGCTAAGTTGAAAGAGTATATGTTTTTTCGTTATAACTCCCTTTTAGAGAATCAAAAGAAAATGGTCAATGAAATTTGTCATTTCAAACTGTGCAACTCACTTACGTATTTGCACTGTAATCTCTATAATACCAAAAAAACAGCTGAGGTTGTGCTTTGTGAAGAAGTGAGAATCCTGGAACTTGGGTTTGAATATCTAAAAGCATTTTGATATGAAATGTAAGAGCCCAACTGTGTATACTTTGAAGCATTCTAGAAGAAGTGTATGAAGTAAGTTTCCTCTCAGAAATGTAGCTTTTACTAGTGTTTTACTATCCTGAGTAGTTACAGTTCTGCAGGAGATAGGATGGAGACAGGTCGATACCAGTAGCTTGCTGGACAGCCCATCTAGCTGAAAGACTAAGAAGTGTATTCAGTTAGATACTCTATCTCAAATAATATGGTGCATAGCAGTATTAAAAGATACCCAAGGTCTGCCCAGCTCTGGCTCCCACACTTACAATTGCAGGAGACTGTGTATACAACCACATGCCATACATGCATATCAGAGAGAGAGAGAGAGAGAGAGAGAGAGAGAGAGAGAGAGAACGAACCTTGGTTTAACTTTCAAAAGTCACATAAATTGCCAGGAGAAAAATGGACTCCTCCCCTCTTTTGTCAGCCAGCACAGCCTCATTTTGTCAAGTTCCAAGCCAATGAAAATCCCTATCCAAAGATGGCGGAAAACATTCCTGAGGATGGTATCTGAGATTCAAATTCAGCCTTCATAACCATGCATAAATCTAACATACACAGGATCAAGGGTATGGACATATATTCCCACTTATAAAGACAGAGAATAAAAGATAGCTTGTTATTAGAGTGAAAGGTTGCAAACAGATGAAGATAAGAATGAATGTTTGTGTTCATAGGAGTGTGTTTGTATATGTGTGTGTGTGTGTGTGTGTGTGTGAATGCGTCTATTCAGGAGAGTGTTTGAGTGTGTTGATTACATACACAAAAATAAAATTTGCATTAATCTACATATGTAGGAGGATACAAGCCTATAGATTACTTCCAGATGTCAATGATGTTGGTTTAATATATTAATATCAGTCCCATTGCTTATTGACAGCCATGTAGTCAAAAATCAATTGATATTTAGTGCTTCAAAAGTATTTTGCGAATCTAGAAAATGCACCTAGAAAACAAAGTAGGGTTGCTTACTAGATTGCAAACCTAGGTCGCTTGCTTTGACAATAATGTTGATGGTACCTTTTGAATACAAGGGTGTCTGTGTCCTGAAATTGCTGTTAACCACCATATGATGCATGCATATGAAAAACATACACTTGCTAAGAGTTAAGCCTATGATCAGCAGTCACTGTGTAGCATGTTCAGTGTGCTGGTGTTTTCTCAAGTTCTTTCTCCTTTCCAGTTATTCTGACCATCATTGGAAGCAGTTGTGAGGTCTGGAAATCATTAGTAGGGTTTCTACATGGACAGGAGGGGAGGAGATGATTATCTGTGGCTCTGAATCTCCCCAGCCTCTCCCACATTGTGTGAAATGCTACCTGATATAAGTTAACCTGCTACCACAGCTGAAGTATAAATATCTTTTATAGCCAGCATCTTGATTTCTTCCAAGTGCTATACTTGGAATACAAATAGGTCTTTTACAAATATTTTTAAAAATGTTTAAATGAATGAACAAAATGCTAATGTAATCATATTTGGTTTTCTTTAATACTTATAAATGAAAAGACTACCTTACAGAGATGGAGTTTCTCAGATGCTTCAGAGAATGGGAAGATGCAAGAAAGTTGGGGAAGCATATTCTAAATGGAATATTCAAGGTGAGTACTAGAAATGATCTTATATATGGTCGTATATGAGAGGTGACCAAGAGATACAGAAGACTGCTGTTTCCTAAGGAATTGAAGAGCAAGGACAATTCCCTCTTCCCTCTCTCCCTCTCTCTCTCCCTCCTTTCCCTCCCTTCTTCTCTCCTGTTTCCATTTCTTCCTCCCCAAATGTTTCCTAGTCTATGGTGAGATCTCTGGCAAGTTCAGAGATTCTAGAGAGCACGTGAACATCTGTAGAGTCCTACGAGCAGGCTTATCTATGGGAGATGTTAGCAAACATCACAGACTGCAGTACAGGCTTGACTCTTTGTGTTGTTCTTTCTTGATTACGTGGAAAACTTCCTGTCCTTTGTCTGCAGGCTTTTCCACACAGTATTTGGATTTAGAGTGTTTTCTTCTTGTTTTACTAGGCATTCCGTGTGATTGCTATGTGGCAGGCATGTGCTACATACCTTACACATTGTCTTCCTAGGAGCAAAGAGGAAGAGCAGAGGAGATAATTGCTTCAGAGTCACATGACCAGGTACTGGCATAGTCAGCACTGGAGTCTAAGTTGTCTGACTCCAAAAGTACACTCAGAACAACTATGCCAAGTGGAATGCCAGTGTATTTATTCAGAACTCAGAATCTGACAAATCTTTGGGATCCACTGAACCTTTAGTATTTCTCAGAATGATGCGAAAGGTCAGGAAAGTCCCCCAGATGAATGGCACCCAGTAACTGGTTAGCCACACAGAGAAAACAATCGCTTCTCTCGTTGCTTATCTGAACTTCTTTGCAAACAATCTACTCAAGAGAGAAGAGTTAGAGCAACAAGCAGAATGTGTACTTGAAGGAAACAATTCTTAGCAGGTGATCGTGGGTACCACAAGACACAGAGTCTGAGTCTCACCCTACACCTGGCATTTCCTTCTGCTGAGGCACCTTTTACTTCTTCTGGTTGGAACGATGTATAGGATACCTTTAAATTCCTTCCTCTGTCAGGTCTCTGAAAGTTTCACTGCAGTGATAACATTTTGCTTCTATGGACTCCTCCCTACTCCTCTGGTTAATGTTATGATTGCTTCTAGATTCATTTCATTCTCTCCTGCCAACAACCCAAGCATCCTTCTGCCCCCTTCACATTGCCCTCCTTGCTATAAGTCCTCAGATCCCTGACTGGTCCTGAGCCCCAACTATTTACTATCTGATATTATACTTCCCTCACCCTGGGTTCTTTTCTTTTTTCCTATAAGTTCTTTTAAGAGAAATCTCCACTCTATCAGTTGCATCTAATGGTTTCGTGCATGAAATCATAATACCCACCTCCTCACCATCACAGAAAAATTCTGTGTCAAGAGGACCTGCTGACTCTCCTGTATCTCCTGCTATGCCAGCAGCTTAAGTAGGGTAGTGGCAGGGTCTACCATGTTCTTGTGAAATAGATTGAACAAATGGCTTGTTGAATGTGATTGTTCTTCAAGGAAGGAGCCCAGGAATGACGGGTGGGAGTGGGAGAACCTGGGGAGGGTGACAGGGTGGAAATGAGTTCCTATCAGATAAAGGGTTCCGTCAGGCTGAGGAATTCCACTACCCTCATATCTTATCTGAGTCACCTCCATTTGTGACTATTTTAACCCTGATATTTAAGGAGGCTAACCAGGACAGTGACAAACAGGGTATTGCCCAGATACCTTTTAGTACCTGTCAGCAGTCCCAGATTGAATTTCCTATCCTAGAGTTTCCACATTTGCTGGGAAATGCCTGCATGACATCTTCCAGTTACTGTGAAGCTAGCCCACCCTGGTGGAATATTCAAACAACTGGTTTCAATCGTCCCTGGTCTATGTATCCTGCAGAATGAGGTCATATCTTTAAGCCTCAAAGCTTATAATCCAGCAGTTACATAAAAATGTCCTCTTTCTCTGCAGCCCAATTTTATTATCTTTGCAACAACGGGGGTACTTGTCATTTTGCCTGTTCACTACCTTCTACTCCCATCATGTGTTTACGGAAAGGCCCACCCCCTTCACTCAATTCAGATATAAGTAAAGTAAGTCTCTTTACTAAGTAAAGTACACATCCACATACAAACCCTGTAGTGTTGATAATGCTACCATGAAGACAGCCAGTGACTTTGGGTAAGTTACTTAATTTCTTTCTGCCTCAGGTTTCTCATCTACAAACACGATAATAAAATAGTACCTACCATATTGCCTTTCTATACAGATTAAAGATGCCAATATGGGAAGAATGCTTAGAACTAGGCCAGGCAAGTAGAAAGTGCCAACAGTGTGCTGTGTGTGTCCCAGTATAGCTGTTAAGAACCTTAAAGTTGCTCTGTTTCTATCCCTCATGAAGGCGAGCCTGGCGACTTTTTCCTTTCAGGTGTCTAGCTTACTCTAATTTCCTTCCAAAGGGAAAGAATTCATCTGAAGTCAGTTGAGTCAGCCAGAAAACCCTAAATGGCTTGCTCATTTCACACACTGTAGGCCTTTTCTCTCCCAGAGTGTTTATTGGACCCCAGAGAGCAATAACCTTAGACTGTTAATGTCACCATCATCTAGAACACCAATAGTGGTGCCTTGTATGCAGAAATACAAGTTTCGGGGACTGCAAGACCAACTACATGAATAATAACATCACTGGAGTTTTTAGGGCTCCACCACAGTTTTTCCTTGATGGTGGAGTTCAGATGTAAGAACACCAGGATGCCCTAAGTCCAACCAGCTTACCACCAAACATTCACTTTCCCAGGGAGGAAGCTGTTGTAAAGGGGAACAAGCTCTGACAAGGACCTGCAGCCTGTTCTCTAGTCTCCATTTTACAATGGGACACCCATGGAACCCCTAGAGAGTCCAGTGTCAGGGTATTTGGCTACAGAGCAGAGAAAATCACCCACTTCTTATGGAGAATTAGAATAAAACAGATTGTCTGATCACAGCAGACCCTCAGCTACAAAATGAATTAGATGATCACAGTGGACACTCCACTCAGCTCCAGCACAAAGACGTGGTCACAGTCGACACTCCACTCAGTTACTGGCTTTATATTTAAAAGCATTCTTTGAAAGTGTTAGTTCCTCAACAGAGGGAAAGGAAATTAAACTTTTAATGAAAGTAAGTCATTTATATAGGAATATGTAATTTGACCTCAAGAGACATGAAAATAAATCCTAGTAGCTGGAGGAAACTACAAGGAGACAAAAAACATAAAATTTTTGGCTTTAGCTTTTTGAATGATACTATTTTATTATACATAAATAAATTGTAATTATTTCACAATTATTATTGGTTCAGTACCTAACAGATTCCATTTCTTTTTTTCTTATTAGATTTTTGTGAATTTCACATCATGCAGCCCAATGTCAATCGTCTTCCCTGTACCTGCCCTTCACCCTTGAAACATCCCCATTGTACTTGCTGGGTTTGTGTGTCAACATGACACAGGCTGGAGTTATCACAGAAAAAGGAGCTTCAGGTGAGGAAATGCCTCCATGAGATCCAGCTGTAAGGTATTTTCTCAATTAGAAGATAAAGTGGGGAGGGACCCTTGTGGGTGGTGCCATCCCAGGGTTGGCAGTCCTGGGTTCTATAAGAAAGCAAGCTGAGCAAGCCAGGGGAAGCAAGTCAGTAAGCAGCATCCCTCCATGGCCTCTGCATCAGCTCCTCCCTCCAGGTTCCTACACTGAGTTCCTGCCCTGATTTCTTTTGATGATGAATAGCAAAGTGGAAGTGTAAACTGAATAAACCTTTACCTCCCCAACTTGCTTCTTGGTCATGATGTCTTGTGCGGGAATACAAATCCTAAGATACCCACCAACAGAGGAGAAAACATCTCATGTGGAAGATGTGGGATACCACAGTGTGTCCCACAATATACCCTTTTGCCCATAATTCATTGCTTGTAAATATTCATTGCAATGATCTGATACTAGGCCTCTGGCTTCTGCTACTCTATCCATGCTCTATCACTACACTATCACATGGTATTCCATACTGGCTTGTTTGAATAGTATTGCAACTTGGTTATATTATTCTAAAATGACATATATACAATAAACACATGAGGAATATTGGGAAATTAATAAATCACAACCTTGGCATATAATACCATTGTTTGTTTTCTTTTGAAGATTTAAAATTTGAATTGTTGGAATTATACCCTGTTCTGTTTTCAATTTTTATTAGTATGTTGCTATTAGTATAAAGTAAAGGTTATCATGATAGCACCTTCTGTTTCTAGTCTATCATGCACTTTGTAAATTTAAATTAATGAATTATGGACCTGTTTAAGTGTCATTTTCTAGCAGTAATTTTTTTCAGCTGAATATTTTGCTATTAAATAGATATTGAGGCTGTTTATGGTTTTAGAGTTTGGGGCCATCACTTTAAGTTATTTTGTAATGCTATTTAAAAACCAGCAATAAAAATCATGTCCTCCACTTTCCTGGTATACAGAAATCAGTCATTGCTAGACCTACAAGTAGTCCTTAAATAATTATATTGTGCATACAATGGAAATTCTTGGAGACAGAAAGTATCTTAGAGTAATAGTAATAGACTGTCTCTGAAGATCAAAGCCATACCCAGTTTTCATTCACAAGTGATCACAACACAAAGATTTGTGTACTTTTCTTACCACCTAATATTTCTCAATCTGAGTGAAATTGTGTTGTTACCATAACTCAGCTTACTCCTAAAGGCAATTCGCAATGACTTACTGATACCCCAAAGACCAACCTTACCTTATTGCTTATGCTAGATACATGTACTGGCAGTAATATCTGCACTCACTTGCATTCATCTGAAGGAGAATAGAAGGGATGCTCACCCCACATATTGAAGACAATGAGGACAAAAAAAGTATTTAAGTGACAAATACTTAGGCAGCATTTTGGGTTTTACGGTGATGGAGAATGAGCACAAAGAATGTTCCAGAAAATAGTGCAGCAGTAGCAAAGGCCTAGAGGTAGATGGGAATGATGTCCTATTCAGAGCTACAAATATCTGGTGCGAAGACTAACGCATATTTTCCAAGACTACAGACATTAATGGAGAACTCTAACAAATTCCATACGTCCTTCAGAGTTAGCTTCAAAATGGCATCGATCTCAGATTATTACTCAGAAAATTTTATTCTCCAAGTAGTGATGTAACAAGTATTCAAGAATACAAGCATAAGAAGAGTTCTGTCCTTTCAGAAAATACAACTTAGTGTGGAAGACAGATATTAATTTATAGAGCAGTGACAGAAGCAAATGGAATATTGTACAAAGAGTCTTCTGGTTGTGTTTGGGGAATTTGAAAATATTGAGGGCTCAGGACAGAATTTTTAGGTAGATGTGTAAGGATTGTTAATAACAAGGGAGAAGAGCCCATGTTGGAGAGACAGGACTAGATCATAATAACAGCATGGAAGACATAGAGCACACCAATTTCCTAAACTAAACAGACAGATGAGGAACTCTAAGCACCATGGTGTGATCTTGTTCATGCTTTGTGAGAAACTGATGTGAGGACTGAAAGAACATTTCCCATGACAACCTGATGGATGTGTTGGATGTGAGAGACAGAGAACTGATTTTGGTCATAAACATGGGGCCTGATGGATAATAGATGGAGGTTTTGGAGAAGAGAAGTAGAGGATTTTATTATTTGACTTCTATATGGTCTCTATATCATTAGATTTTCAGTATATGATTTGTTTCATCTCAGTTATTTGGCATATATATGTGTTCAATTTTGTGTGTGTATGTATGTGTGTGATTGAATAATATCATTGAAACAAATTCAATGTTGTGGTTTCTAACAGAAAAATTTATTTATTTTATCAAAATAAACAAAATACCATATTCCAAAGAACCTGTATGGGAAATAATGTTTTGCTCTCTTACACTCATGTTTAAGATGGAGTCTTATGCATCTAGGATGGCCTTTAACTCACTACAAAGCTGAGGATGGGCTTGAATTACTAACCATCTTGTTTTCCTATCCCAAATTGTATCATCAGAAGTTTGTTCTGTCACCTCGGAATGACTTTGAAATGTTTTTTAATTGTGCATTTTCTTGCTTGAAAATATGACTCATATTTTCATTTTTTACTAGTCTGCACTTGAAATAACTATTGCCTGTTCATGAGTAGTTGCCTCTGTTTTCTGAATTTGATATGAGGTAGTAAATCCATATTCTGCAAGTAATTACTTACAATTTTTTGAGTTAGAGATTCTTCCAACTAATTAGAATTTGACTAATTTACCTAAATAGTCATTTGAAAATGACAAAAGCAGGTCTAGATACCATTCATAATCTTTTTAAAAATTAAAAAAATCCTTTTAGCATCTTTTATAGAAGAAAAGTAAACAGCTCGGCTGAAATTGGTATTTCAATTAATTGAAAATTGAATTGATTAAATGAGCATACAATTATTTGAATGTAAAGGCAAACCCAAGGATAGGACTCTTTAGTGTTTTATATCTTATGTCTTTCAGGTAATAAATATGTGAATAAATTGTCTGAATTTCCATTGGAATACATGAATTAAATTATTTACAAAGAATTCCTTGAAATATAATGTTAAACAGAAAAAATATTTGTATGGTTATGATTCAGATTTTGCACCATTCAGGTTTTATAACAAAAATTTGCACATATTAAATATTACATAATTTGTGGATCAAATAATTTTTGTGTTGAACACTGGACACCTAATTTCAAATTGAAAGAATTTTAAAGATGAAAATATGGCTTAATTAGAAAATACTATTAGAATTTTACTTTGATAGCTCTGGAATAATACCAATAGTACCTTTTTTGCCTCTGCATGCTGTCTGATTCCTACTAAGAAGACATGCCATGTGGGCATTAGAAGAATTTCTTCACAGAAGCAGTGACTGCTGGTAATTCTTCCTATTTGGAAGAAACTTTATTGAGTTGGGCTTAAATAATAAAAAAAAAACCATAAACTCAAAATCCAATCTTAAATTTTTTTTTAGCAAACATGAAAATCCCATGAATGCTGTTAGTTTTCCCCAAAGAAAGTTAAAAAATTTTAACTTTCTTTTTATAGTAATAGACATTTTTCTGATTTAGCCAATATAGGCATACTTTTGATTAGAATATAATTTTTAGCTGACGCATACCAAGTTAGATAAAATTCAAAGAGTCATTACTTAAATATAGCTTTAATTTACCTCTTTCCTAGTAGCAAATTGTTTAGAAAACTCAATGGAATTACTTTGCAAACCATAGCTGCTCTTGGGTATGCAACAATTCTTTTCTTACTCTCCTGTAACATCAAACTGCCTGCCACTTGTGAGATTATTGCCAACTGTTTCACAGTTTTATTCAGACATTTGAGTTTCTCTGTCATATACTAAGATGCTGATTGATCTACCTTCATTGAGATTTAAACTGGCCTCCAGATCTTTACACCCCAGCCTTCACGGTCATTCATTCAGCCATACACACTCAACTCCCTCATCTGTTTAAACTGGGTGCTCATTGACTTATGTGTCTGTGTTTGAATTTCTTGCTTGTTCATTTTTTTAAAGATTAATTTATTTTATGTATGTGAGTACACTGTCGCTGTCTTCAGACACACGAGCAGAGGGCATGAGACCTCATTACAGATGGTTGTGAGCCACCATATGGTTGCTGGGACTTGAACTCAGACCTCTGCAAGAGCAGTCAGGCTCTCAAGCGCTGAGGCATCTCTCCAGCCTGCTTGTTTATTTTTGATGTGTTTCATTCTTATTTAATATATTTCCCTCAACTGTTTATACCTCTACCATTTGAAATCTTACCTGTTCATCATGACTCACACCAGAAATCTCCTTGACATTCCTAACTAAATGTTTTATCATCTCCCTTTGACTAAAAGCACATTTAGTGCCCCTGTAATACATTATCGTATGGCATCATGGTTCAGATGCTTGTCTTATCCCATCTTCATATTTGTCTTTGTCCGTTGAATCATCTGACAACATTAAGATCACAGTGGCATCCTGAAACATCTATTTGTAAGTATCCAGCTACCAGTCTAAAAAGATCTGACAAGTAATGCTATCATTTAGCTTCAAAATGTATAATATTATTGGTATAACACTATGCAGAAGTTTTTCTAAAACGATAAAATGTTAGAGTAGGAATAAGTGCCCATTAAGAAAAGACTTCTGGTTATCAAAATAGGATTTCTGGTCTCCAGGTCTTACTTTCCAGTTGGGTCATGTCAGTCATGTGTCCAAGAGACCAACCCCTCAGAAGGCTGATTTTCATTAAGCTATGCTAATAGAATAACTACTCTTCAAATGAAACACTGTACTTTTCATTCATACTTCCTGATTTCTGAAATAGTCCCTACAAGCTATCATGAGGTTCAACTGGGTCTGCCTTCCTTTCTTAGACCTGAGTAAAAATGTGTGATATATAATTAGGGGGGGGGCGTTCAGAATTTTCCCCATGGTTGCTGACCAGAACCTAGGTATGCCTGTTCTGATAATTTGGGCTTCTGCGCTGTTTCTCTAATATTCTCCTACCCTCCAAGAAGCTGGCTTCCACACCAACTTATCCAGCATGACTTTTACTTCCATCTCCTCATCTGGGTGGACCTACAGCTGGCCTGTTCTGGGAGCTTCTCATTTTGTCATTAATAAAATAATCCATGAGTTTTCTGTTTGAGTCCATGTCTAAATTATTTTAGTAATAAGACTAAGAACCCCAAGAAGGGACCCTACTTCCTGGTATACAAATGTAAAGTATTTCTATTTAATATCCTTTGGTTAAAAAATGAGAACTTAACTACTCATATTTAATTATCCTTATTAGATGCACACTTCAAAAACACTTACTATGAAACATTATTTTATTGTAGAAGAATAGATTATAGCTCTCATTATTCCACAGTACATCTTCTTCAGCTGGGCATAATTTCTCTTGTGGTAAGAACACACACACACACACACATACACACATACATACACACATGCATACATACATACATACACATACACACATTCACAATAATCTGAAATCAGAAGGACATTGTTAACCATAAGTACCACACATAATAAACTTTTATAATTAATTTAGTAGTGGTCATGTGAATAATAGCTATGACTCAAATGGCTTCCTGATTGTGTGTGTAGCAGTAATTACTCTGAAAGTGAAATAGGGAAGATAACTAGTAAATACTGTGGTGAGATGAATACATAGACATTTCACACAACACCCATAATTATGTGTTTCCTATCATTTTTTTCAATTCCAGAAATAATAGTTGAGTGTAGGATGATAGGATTTCTTGCATGCTGAGATGTATTTTATTGTCCTTATAGAGAATGAAGACCAAGTGTAGAACTTTGTTCATTCCCATAGTCCTTTTTATTCATTTTTTTCGGGAGTTAATATTGAGCTCTGGTAAAGTGCTCCACACTATGTCAGTTAGGAAATAAGATGAATCATGCACTGTTTCAGTTCCTTAGGTTTGCAGAGATGTGACCCAGAACACAGGTTGCCTAAACTGATTCCTTTCTGCTTGACCATGATGCAAGGTGGACCTAAATCCATAGTCTATACTTTTGCTTGTATATGATTAAGTAGTTCTGAAAGGTCAGAATTTTATAAATCAATATATAAAGAAGTATTTGCTGAAGTCGTGGCTCCATATTTTGGCACATACACGTGAATCAACATTTAGTTACTTGCCATGGACTGCCACGACAAGTGGTTTAAGTGGTTTGAATGTACCTCATCCAGAAGAGGTTCAAAGTCTCCATCACTGTGAACAGAGAGGGTATTTATCACTCTTTATGGCAATCCATTCTAAGTGTCATGGTTAGATTTTCATGCTAGTTCCCTTGTTCCTAGTTGTCTTAAACAACATAGAGCATTTGTTATATTCTCTAAGGATGTTGGATTGTGGCCACACTAGCAATTGGCTATAGAAAACAGTAGACACTACTTTGTTTCCAATCTGGAAAATCTTGTGTGTTCACAAGTGATCGCAGTAGACCCACGGAAGCGCCCAAGCTTCTGGGAGTGCTTCTAACTATCTATGGGAATTAACATTCTGTGATTTGCCCACGTGTAATGTTTAGGAAAAACTTGCAGCACTGAAACATCTGTCTTAAAAAACAGTTAAAACACAGTAGGTGGATCACTGAAAGAATATTCAAAAAGAGATGTCTCAAACATCAGTATTGTTTCATATGTAAATACATAAAACTCTAAATAGGAAATATCCATATGCTTTTTATATTAAGGCTCATTGGCTCTCCTTTTTAATACCTGCCTCATAAGCTTTGAGAGCACCCTTTCTAACATAGGAAAAGTGCTATCTGTATGCTAGGGAAAAACTACAAAGAGGCAATAAATTATTGCTGTAATGACATGCTAATTAAAATTTTGCTTGTAACTCATGTAAGTGTTGGAAGCCCAGCAAATTTCTCTTTTCATTTGTGGAGTGTGAAGGTAAATTGCCCAGTGACAGTGGGACATCGCTAACAAGTACAAATTGAATAACATGCTATCTCGCCTTATTAGCCCTGACTAGCATGTCTGAATTAGATATTCAGCACACTCCCCATTGTAGGGCTGATTGATAAATGCTAAGGAGAATTTGTCAAAACAACAGGGGCTACACCCAGTGGGACATCAATATGCTCCATTTAGTCACCCCCATAGCACTTCCTACATAGGATTGTCACATAAAATTAAGACTAGCGGCTAACCAGCCATCAAGCTTGTAGCAGACGTCCGGCAGCCTGTGTTCTGTATGCATATTAGTCACATGCTTAACAATTTGGGCTGTCAGGACAGAAGCATGCAGTGACCTCCAGAGCAGAGGTTGAATTTTCCAACTACACTGAAGCATCATGCTCAGCTGTTCAAGATTTTAGACCATTTCCTGCCAGATCTGGGCACAGATGCAGTGCCCTAAGCTATAATCTGTGGCAGCATCCAAATGACAAATGGCACCAGGAAGATTATTGCATTATATATTAAGTACCACAAGTCTGTAAATTATAAGTAAACTACTGTTCAGACTGTCTCCTCCAGCTTTCAAGATACTTTCCCTCTCCATTCCTTTAAAAAATAAACCTAATAAATATTGGGTGAAGCGGAGATCAAAGCCCAGAGTTTGAATTAGACATCTCCATTGCTAATTAGCTGCTTGAATATCAAACAGTTTTGGGCCAGCTGTAATTTAATAAGCCATGATTGAGGTTTGCCTGATTTTATTTCCCCCATTGAAAATTCTTCTCAGGTGCAAGTTTGTATGATTTCTAGGATTCTTGGTGATAGTTTGTTTTTGGTATTTCTTTTGTCAACATAATTAGCCATAAGCACAGAGTTAAAAAAAATTATAAAATATCTTCCGTATTTGACAGATGCTTTATTTTCAGTCATCTCTTTCCATCACATTATGATAAAGAACCTTATATGTAAGGTTATCTGCTCATGGAATAAAGCCTCTAGAAGATAAAGTGTTGCCATTAGTTTGAAATAAAATGTATTCCCTACATTATCTCATTTCACGATATTAGGTTCAACTATATATTGAGCAACTGAAAAAGTGGCCATTTGCTAATTTGATCCCACCACTAAGTATATTTGGACTATAGCATTAAGTATATAAGGACTATATTTAGAAATAAATTATTTAAGTTTCCTAGATATGATAAATGTGCTCTTAGCACGTATCAAAGAGAATATATCAAATAATCTCTTATTTTGAAAACCATTTATATCAAGAAAACATACTGTAACTTCAACTCATAAACAAGTAACTTTAGTCTGTTTATTGTGTGGAACTCTTGCTTTTATTCTGAGATTAAAAGTAGAATTATTCAAAACACATGAGACATATATTTTTATAGTGCTTTTACAGAAGTAAATCTTTAAAAATATAATCTTGATTAAAAAACAAAAACAAAACCATTGTTGTATGCACAATATTTCTTTCCCTAACACCAAAATGCCCAACATTTGTCATCAGCTATTACAATTTATATTTTCCATCTAAAATAGCAACCCAAAAATGTAGCATTATCTTTTCACATTTTCTAGATTCCTTATATACAAGAGTTTAATTTTTTAAGGGGTTTAATAGCTGTGGGTACGATAGTTTATATTATAAATTTAAACACTGGATTCCTTTAAGAAAAACACTGATATTTCCATGAAAATAAATTACTTTGTTTAATATGTGGAATGCTGAATTTCATAGAAATATTTAATTTTAAAATTGTTGATCTCGATATATTGATTAATTTATACTGAACTATAAAGCTGAGTACTGCATGCAGACACTATAAAACACAACTGGAGTGAATACCACAATGGCACTAGAGACCACTCAGTGTGGACATTACTCCCAAGGCACAGTGGGGAAAGAATGTAGCTCAATACTTGTTCTGACTGATGACTTCCCCTGAGCAGATACAAACTTTTTCTCTTCAAACATTTTCTTTAAATTTAAAACTATCCTGGTGAGATGGGCCTAAAGCACCAATCCTGCATTCAAGAAATTGGTATCTAAATTCATTCAAAGTTTTTCACTTAAACTTCTAAGTTAAGATGAATTATACAAATCCTCCTTTCTGGGTCTACCTTCCACCAGTCTGAAAGGTTTGAACAAAGGACAGCAGGGTCCTTTTGCCTGAGGCAACAGTCTGCTCACAGATAGAGCAGCAGCTGAATTGCTCCCCATTCACATTCTAAACCCTCTCTCCTAATTGTCATCGGTATCATCAGTGTCACTTTCTGAGACCACAGCCACAATTCTACAGCCCTTTGGAGCAATATTGCCTTGGCTTTTTCTCCTGGGGCGAGCTTCTTGCCTGGTGCAATCTGTGGAGCCACTTAGCACAGGCTCTTTGCTGACCGATAACAGGTACCAGATGACGCGTCCAGACCTCCAGCCTATTTTTATTCTCTTATGGCTGGAGTGCCTGCCACTGGTGTGTGTGCACAGATGTCAGATATAGACGATGCTTCGGCTGCCATTTTCAAAGAGCTTCAGGTTGATGGGGGCGGGGGGAAAGTAATGTTGCTCTTTTTAGTAATATGTGGTCTTTAAAATATCTACCCCATAATCTCACCAAGCACATTGATATTCCTGTTTCACTATGGTGTATGATGCTTGGGAAAGGTTATGAGATTGTCTATTTATCCCACCAATTTCTTTATTGTTTTCCTCACAATGTAGAACACACACACACACACACACACACACACACACACACATATATATATATAAATATATATATATATATAAATATATATATATGTCCCACTTATAAGTTCTATATACATAGAAGGACTACTACCATTTTAGAATTTTTATATAATAGAAATACCTAATAACAACGTTGGTCTTCTTCTATGGAACACATATTTTCTTTTCCCATAAACGTGTATGAATGTTTCCTTGGAAGGATAAAATTTGTACTAAAATGTTGACCAACAAGCAAAGATGTATAAACACAACTTGAAATGTGTTCTATATATAGTAAGACTTGTAATAAATTATATATAATAAATTTCACATAATACACACCACACACAGTTTTGTCATCTATTGAAACAACCATGTTTGCATTTATAAAGTAGATTTGGATATAAGAATGTGTATGTTTTCTGTAATCGAAGTTCTATGGTTACAGTTTTCTATTTGTATTGTCCTCTCTTAAGTTCTTTTATTAATGACTGTCTTCCCTTCCTCTATGCAGTCTTTAAATAATGTCTCTCATTTTTGTGCAGTGTCTAACAAAGTTTTCTCATTCACTGTGAGACTATCACAAATGCTGGTATAACAGGTTAGTACATCCTTGAATAAATAAGTGAGCTAACCAGTGAGTGGATGAATAGATAATAAAAATTATTGGAAAATTATTAGTACAAGAAAGAGAATCAATAAGCCGGTAGGATGAATAGGGATAATCGTAAATGAACCCCAGTGCCTTCATTCATTGGTTAGGATATCATACAGCCTCTAGGTGTCTTTAGCATTTTTACAAGTAGTCCTAAACTTCAGATCCCAAAAATCTCAGAAGAACTTTTTGATATAGTTATGGTATCTGAGCCATAGAGTGAAATAAGAACATTCATTGGATGTCTTGCACTTCAGGAGGGAGTCTGATAATTTTCCCCACTTATACTGGAAACTGATACTTCAGCTGTATAATCTCTTAAGAAATAGGTTTTGGTAAAGTATTTTCTTCCTCTCAAAATATTCAAAAATGGCATTTTCTGCCAGACAAATAGTGTGAAAAGGATTTTTCCTACTTGTAAGGAATATAGTAATACTTTCTTGCTCACGTTTGGAAGGAAAGTCGAGAAAACCAACATTTCTCTTCCCTGCTTCCATGATGATTTGCTGAACAGATTGGATTACAGCAATGCTTCTGCCGAAGGCTTCCCCTGAGGACCACCCAAGAGATTTCCTTACTGCAAATGGCATACGCTGTGACTTTAGTGTGTTTTTGCCTAAAGCATACAGTTCCTATAAAATATAAGGGAGCTCAGTCTCACAGATCAAATATCATGAAATAAATCACTTGAAATGATTTCAAAAGCTCTCTCAACAGTGTCGAGTAAGAGGCTTTTGCCTTTTAATCAATGGAGTCTGATGTCAGTGGAATCTGTAACTGCATGCTGACAGTTTTCACCTTCCCTGATACCTTTCTGTGACTGATCATGGGCACAGTGCTCACTTTCCTATTTAAACAAAGCAAAACAACAACAAAAAACAAAACACACAACTAAAAGATGTCAGTTTGTTTCACTGCGTTTTCCAAGGACTTCTCTATGATAAAAAATCAGGATTTTAACTTGCTATGAAAATACATATTACCTACAAGTTTTGTCTTGTAACTAGGAATCTCAAATTTTTACCTATAAGCTCTTTTAGAAGTTTTGTAAAGTTAAAAGTAATGTAACTTATTGCTGAATTGGTGGTATTCTTTTATTAATGTACTTAAGATATGTTTTATAGAGGTGAAATTGGAACATAGGCACTCTTGAGGAGTGTCATCTCCTCAGAACTGATGGGTTATGATTTTCCCTTCATAATATATATATATATATGTATATATATATATATGTATATATATACATATATATATATTTCAATAATATATTTTAGTGTGAAGAAAACCTTTATTTTGAACTTTGGCTTTTAATGCAAATACTTTAAAAATGTTAAAGATGCTTTCAATTTCCTACTGAGAGGGAAGGTAAATATTTTACATACATGCACACATACATACATTGATTTTTTATGGGAAACAGTAGTGAATAAATAACTAAAAACTACTAATTTTTTAACCCATAGCCCAATTACATAATTCAATTACAAAATCTAATTGAATCTGGAAGCCATATCATTGAAATTGGAATTCACATCATGTTCACACATTGATCAAAGCAACAAAATAACTTCTCTCAAGCTCCCCTCAGAGTGTGGGTTTCTTGGAATGAAACTAGGCCAAAACGAAATTCTTCTCTATAATAATCAACTTTAAATCACCGCCAACAAAACCAAATCTGTAATTAAAAAAAAATATTCATTGTCTTTACTTTCTTATTTTATTCAGTGTCACCACTGTCAGAATTCCTATCATTTTGAGAGCCTTCAGTTATCTTTGGAAACTCCATCTTTCCTAACTGCTGCAGAAGTTGATATCAGACCCCTAGTTAAACGTACTGAAGATAATTCCATCGCCCTTTGCCTCTGCCAGTTGAGGCTCTCAAATCCTCTTTCAGGTCCCTGTATCTTCTATCTGAATGACCTTTCAGCAGCCTCCTAAAACCCTCCGTTATCCCGATTTACCAATCTCAGATCTTCATCCAGATTGCTCATGTAACTATTGCCCATGTTATTATTAACTTTGTAAGAAATAGTTCCCTTTTGATTAATTAAATCTATTTCAGTGACTGAAAACTATGTACATTGATAAGATACCACATGTTAAAAAATGTGTAAATCGCGATAATACTATCCATCTCCTCAGCATTGATGATTTGGTTGTGGTGATGGTTGCCCAGGGCAAACATGGTACGTCTGACCTGCTGTGTGAGCATTCAAAACTCTTGAAAATTTTACATGAAACTCTGATCGCCATGCTCTCCCACATGCCATTCAAAGTTTGGCAATTCATCTCGTTATTCTCTGAATATTTCAACTTCGTCACTTCTGTCACCCTCTGTCACTTCCCACACCCCACAGAGATTCTCTCATCTGATCACTTCAGAATTCTGGGCCTCTCTATATTAAATACTATCTCATCTAAAATAAAATAATCATTTTACATCATTTTACAACTTATTTTACATCAAGTGTTCTTATATTACCTTGTTATTGAAGTCCTGAAACCAACAAATTTAGAATAACTGAAAATTAATCTAGTAAAACAAAATTCATGGAATTGAACTTTTTATTGAATTCTCAAGTATGTATGTCTTTGAAATAATGATGTTAACTAATAGCAATGTGTTTAAAAGTTTTATTTACAAATATTAGAATTGTAAAATGATCAGGTAAATGTGACTGGTTAAATCATGTATTTTACTCAGAAAAGACTATATATATATATATATATATATATATATATATATATATGTATATATATATGTGTGTGTGTGTGTGTGTGTGTGTGTGTATGATAAACAATGAAGATTTTACAAATCTATTATCAGGATATTGTCAAAATGTCATGATAGGTAAAACAGCTCCTTCCAACATAAAAGTTTTTTTATTAAAACTTTATTGAAAAGAATTTGAAAAAAAATCACACCAACATTAACCAGCCCCCAAATCTATACATCTCAATACACTTCCATGTAGTTAGAATAGCCATTGTGAAGCTGAGACATTCAACCAGATTTTTCATTTCCACTATCTGATATGTATTTCTTGCATAGTGAAGAATGCAAGAAATAGTGAAGAATGATAAGAAAAATCCATGATAGAGATGAAACTAGCAAAAGCCTTAACTTGATATCCTTTCATGCTTCCAGGGTGCGTTACCTACAGTCTGTCCTCCCTCATCATAGTCCCTAGTTTTATTCTCCTTTTTAAAAGTTATACTATACTATACAAATGTGTGTGTGTATACACATATACAAATATATGAATATGTTCTTAAAGTCAAAATAAAAATAAATTATGATCAATAATTATGACTTACAATTATATAGTGTACATATTATACTTGTTCTCATGTGCAAAATTATGCAAGGGACTTCATTTAGAAAGCTCTCTCTTCGATAAGATCAATATATACAGGAAACTGTATTTTTAAGGGGTTTTCTTGATGATTTTGATGACTCTTATAAGCCTAAAATATCCTTCTTTCTTTGCAAATTTGGGCTGAGAAGTACTGACCACGTAATAGAAAGCTACCAGAGGACTTACATTTACACAGGAAATATGTTTTGGGTCAGTGCATGACTTTATACAACTCATGAAAATGCACTATATAGAATTTATTGTTCTGGTCACTGGAAACTTTGAATATTATTGAATAAATAACTTGTAGTTACTCTTCAAATTCCAAAGCCTCCGGACAGCCTCTTAGAGTAGTAATTAGAGCTTGGTGCCCAAATTCATCACAGTTTTCCTGTTGATAAAAAAGTAATGAACTTTCCACCCTATAAAATTCACCAATATGTGCTTCCAGTTGTAACAGAAAGCTTTTTGTAGGTCTGTCTTGACCTCTGAGGAACAAAAGCAGCACATATATTCTTTAATGAGGTAGAGCTTCAACATCACTTTTGATTGAAAGGTAGAGAGTGAAAAAAATAAGACAGTGAAATTTATGAAAGAAATCTCAAGATAATTTTAGGTTTTCTCAAATCTCAAGTAGAAATATTTGTTGTCATTATATATCCTATTATATATACTTCTATATGCATATATATGGTGTTAGAAGTATAACATGGATGTTTTATTTAATATTATACAAACATACACATATATCTACTTACATGTCCATATATCTATGGCTTTATACAGCTGATGATTCTTCATGTAAATGATGGAAGTGAAAACACAGCTAATCTCAGTTAAATTTTCTAAATTTCTAATTCACATTAATTTTGCTGGTAGGCATAACCTTAACTTTCTGCCAGATAGACTCACAGTTTGTCCTTAAAAAGTTTTACATAAGAAACGGATTTTGTGTTCCAACATTCCTCTTGTAGATAGACTACACAATCCCATATAGTTGGTTCAAACAATGATACCTGGATTAATTTCTAGAGAGAATTTTGCTGTTATTGATAAGGATAAGCAGCCTATAATATTTGATAACCAATAGGATCATTATTAGAATACATAAAAATCAGTCCTTTGGCAGTGTTATTAAGAGAAACATGGTAGAAAATATCTGCCATCATAAATGTTTCTGCTCTGCATCTATGAATTCAAAATAGTTTGAACTGCTTCATTTTCACTGTGTTAAGAACACTGCCAAAATGCTATTCTACTGTGACTTTGTGAGAAGTAACTCTAGAGTTTTTGAGCATTATCTGCCAATGAATTACTATAAAAGTCAGTGGGTGTTCTTACAAACAAATGACGAATTCCTTGTGATATATGTCCAATGTGATCTCTCTCACACATTTTCTGGAAATACAAATGACATAGAGCATGGTGGAAACAAAATCTAACCCTCTATTAGTTCTATGACCTACTTCCTATCACTGAGATACTTAGCTCATTTGGGGAATGAGGAACAGTCATCCTTTCGAGTCACAAGCATAAAATATTTTAGCACATATTAACAATTCCTTAAAACTAAAAGTAAATGCTCCATGAAGGAAGAAGGAAGACTGTATACAGATATATGATCCAAAAATGTAAAATTTCAGTAGCAAAATCAAAGATACAGGAGTCATTTTATTGAGTGACAATGGTCACTATCTGGGTGGGTAGTGGTTGCCCTTAACCCACAACTAGCTGGGTTTGGTTGTGTTTGCCCTTAATCCCAGTATCCATTGAGTAGAAATAGGTAGATCTCTGTGAGTTCGAGGCCAGCTTGGTCTACATAGTGAAACATTTTGTCTTAAAAACAACAATAAAACAAACAAACAAAAATAAAACAACAAACCAAACCTCACACCATGTCATTAATTAAAAATCCAAAAACTCTCCTTAGTTTTAAAGTGTAAGTGACTGTTGGTTTAGCAAAGTACAATAAGTTCTATATTGACCTGCCACTAATAACTACACACACACACACACACACACACACACACACACACACACACCTCACTCACACACACACATACAGGCAAATTATCTAATTTTTAACCACACATATATGCAAATCATCTATTTTTTAACATATAAATGGTTTGTTGTGGTCAAAGGGGAAAGTATTGAAAGTAGCCAGAAAGTCATATCTTTAAAAAGAAGCATTACTGCTTTTAAAACCATATGATTGAACCACAAAATATGGTTGACTTTTTCTGTGACTGGGGTTAAAATGTACACCTCCAGTGGAGAGCATGAGGGTTAAACACACTAAGTCTCCATTCCAAACACAGTAAGGCAGCTATAAGTCAAACACAATGACAGTGCTGATTAATTAGATACTCCTACCCCCAGCCCTTCAGAGTGATTTATGAAGACACATCTCTAGTCTAATCCAGTGTGCTGCCTGGATTAATGGAGTGAGCTAGAAAAATTCACTGGCTGCAGTATCTGACAGCCCAGCAAAACATTAACCCCTGGAGTTTTCTTATCTAGCCTATTGACAAAATATTAATTATGACAAAACATTCATGCCTCACCTAATTATCTCCTGATAGCTCAGTTTATATTTGATAAATAAATATGGAGGCACATATTGTGTTGAATATTTAGATATATTGAAATTCTTTGCATTAGAAAAAAGGTTGCATATAAACATTTAAGAACAGAGTTAGATTAAGCTGTGTATCCACTCTGGAAAGAAAGCCAACTCAGCACATCTTTTCTTTCTGAACCATCTGCTGAGAAACAGATTTATTACAGAGTGGGGGAAAGATAAAAACCCTTTTGTAAAAAAAGACTTGTTCCAATTACATTCAACTCTCAGCATATAGGCAGCCTGGTGGTAGTGAATTCTGCTTGTGGCAGAAAAAAGACACTTTCTATATACTAACAATTAACTTAGATGTATCTTAGTGTTTCCAATCAGCTGAAGAATTTCTATATATCTAAATATCCAACGCAATATGTGCCTCCATATTTATGTATCAAGAGCTAAGCTATGATAAGCTAAGCTATCAGGAGATAGGTAAGGCAGAAATTTTTTGCCATAGATAATATTTCGTCAATAGGTGAGATAAGAAAACTCACAGAAACTACTTCTACTTGTGTAAAATGGATAATAATCATACATCATTTCAATTATTTCAAAATCAAAGAACATCATAAAACTAGGCCTATGAAGCCACTAAAGTGAAGTAAACTGAATTAGATCCATTTCTAAATTATCAAGACCAAATTCTGAAATATATCTTATTAGTTAAATTTTATTTATTGTTTAGGATATTTGACTCAACCCAATTATGTTTTTAAAATGTGTTACATCTGATATTAAAACATCTCTAAATAGTATTGCTTGAAACTTTCTGGGAAAAATACTTCTTTTATTTATGATCAAAAGATAGAATCAAGTAATCAAACTCTTAACTCTATCTTACACTAAATCCAAATTAAAAATTAAATATCTAGGGACTGGAAAGATGTCTCAGTGGATAAAAGCATTGGCTGCCCTTCCATAGGACTCAGATTCAATTTCCAGCACCCACATGGAGTTCACATCAGCCTGTAACTCCATCCAGTTTTAAGGGATCCGAACACCATCACTCAATCATACATGAAGGCAAAACACCAATGCACATTTTTAAGAGTAAATCATTAATTTAAAACATCTTTAAAACACTGTAAAGCAAAATTCTCTGTATTAAATATAGCAATATAAAATCTTTGTCATAATAGTACTGTAAGATTAAAAATACAATGGTTACAAAATTTGGATGATTTCACAAACTGTCACTCTATCACTATGACTCAAAGACTAAGTTTTTTGTACATGTGAATTTTGCTCATTTTAATAATGCTTAAAAAGAAGAAAGAAAAGAGAAGGGGGCTTACGGGACTTTCGGGGAGTGGGGGGCTAGAAAAGGGGAAATCATTTGAAATGTAAATAAATTATATCGAATAAAAAAAAGTTAAAAAAAAAGAAGAAAGAAATGCAAAACTGAACAAGTCCAAGCTCGCAAATTTTTATTGCTTAAGTCATCAGCATGAGAAATTTAATATCAGTCATTAACGTCCATAGCATACTATGTATGCCTCATGAAACTAATATGTAAGATCAAAGTGGCTGCCCCACACTTGTGAGGCTGCAACTTCAGCCAGTTATATAAAAAGAGCCTTCAGCCAGTGCCAGTCAACTATGCTCTTCAATGTGATGAACATTATCAAGAGACAATGTTGATGGTCCACAGTAGGAGTTTGATAACGGCTGGCACCACATTGCTGACAGGCATCCCATAATGTACAACCCCCCCCATCCAGGAAGAATGACACATTCCCAAATGTCAGTAATTCTGGATGGAAAATATATTTAAACAATTTAATAAGTTTTCTGGGGAATTTACTAATGTTGAATATCAGCTTTATAAATAAAAATTAATTCTTGTTGATTCAATTAGTGCAAAAGGCAATATTGTCTACTTAGAAATCTAAGAACATACTAAAAACCAGAGAAGTGGACAGAAAATGTAATATACTCTGAATATGTCTCCATCAAAATGCTCTTATGACACAAAATGACCCTAAGCATGAACACAGTGAGTTAAGTAAGTCTGTTAATATTTCAGCACATCTTTGTGGTAGGGCGACTTTTAGGTTGAAGGTTTTGTGGGTGGGTTGGTTCTCTGTCCTTCCATTGGAAATGCTGTTTGACTACAGGAGCCATTTTGGGCTACATTTCCCCTCCTGTTGTTCAGAGTCTCTGCTCTTGTTAAGAGTGTCACCTTCATATCCTCCCAGGAGCTTCCCGTATGCCAGGTCTCACATTTATTTGTCCCAGAGGTTTTTCCCTTCTCTCTTCCCACCCTCTCAATCCCCATTCCTGCTCTCTCAATATATGGTCCCCACTCCAGTTCCTTTCCCTATCCCTTTCCCATCCAGTTCCCTCCCTCAATCTACTACAGATACTTATTTCATTTTACCTGCCGAGTGAGATTCAAGCACCCTCCCTTGGGCCCTCCTTTTTACTTAGCTTTGGGTCTGTGGGTTGTAGATTGGTTATCCTGCACTTTATGGCTAATCTCCTTTACAAGTGAGTACCTACCATGCATACCTTTCTGGATGTGGCTTAGAGATACAGATGCAGCAGAGATCGTTAGAATGGCCGACCAATAACTGGAGCAACTTGAGTAAAATCCCACGGAAGACAGCCAATCACTGACACTATTAATGATACTCTGCTATGCATGACAGGAGCTTTGTTCAACCGTCTTCTGAGAGCCTTCATCCAGAAACTGGCATAGAGACCCACAGACAAATATTAGGCAGAGCTCAAGGATTGTTGTGGAAGAATCTGGGGAAAGAATGAGGGAGGCAGAGGGTCCCTCATAAGGAACCATAAGAAGACCTACAGAGCCAAGTAACCTGGGCCTATGGGGCCTCTCAGAGACTGAACCATCAACCACAGAGCATGCTTGGACTGGACCTAGGTTTCCTACACATATGCAGCAGATGTGCAGCTTGGTCTGCATGTGGGTCCCCCATGAATTAAAGTGGGGGCTGTCACTAATTCAGCTGCCTGCCACTGGATCCCCTTCCTCTAGTTGGACTGCCTGGTTGGGCCTCACTGTGTGAGAGAATGTGTCTAGTCCTGATATAATTTAATATCCAGGGGAGGAAGGGAATGGGAGAAGAGCGTGGGAGGGTAGGCCTGGGAGGAGACGAGGGAGGGGAGATGTGATAAGGATATAAGGTGAATAAAAAAATTAATAATTAATTAATTAATGAGAAAAACAAAAACAGTATCTCAGATGCGGAAGTTTGCTTTTGGGAATTGGATGTAAAACATTGCAAATCGTCTAAAGAAATTGTTTTGTAATAGAAGGAAGAACTCTGTGTCTTTCAGTAATGCTGATGTTATGGACTAGTACTTGAAAGGAAAAAAATTAATAACTCATAAAGGATCCCCAAACAGCTCTTACCTCTTGGCATTCTTACCTCTTACTTCTATCGCCCCTCTTGGGCTCTCCTCCCCTCCCTCCTTCACTCGGCGTGGTCATGGCTGGCCTCCACTTCTCTACTCTTTCCTTCTCTCTGACTTTCTCTGCCTCCACTACCCCATTAACCCCCATTCTCTGCCCTTAATAAACTCTATTCTATACCAAAAAAAAAATCCCCAAACAATATTATGTAACTAGGTTAGAGACTCTAGAATTCAAGTCTTTGGATTTTAACATGAATTCCTTATTGTTGCTTTGCAGATTATGGTAAATCTTCTTGATGGTTCAGATCTATCTCTTTGGTTCAAATCTAGCCCAGATGTACTCAGATCTAGTTGAGGAAAATTCAGCCCACCGATGTTCATCCCATTGAACCCTCCAAGGACTGCTGGTGCTCAGGGCTCACTCTGGTGTTTTCATGATATTGCCCCACAATAATTTTACCCATGTATTTTTTCCCAGCTTGATTAAAAGCAGCAGGAAGGCAAAGTCTACATCATGACTATCTCTCACAGCAATAAATGCTTGGTGAATATCCAAGGGAGGAAGGAGAAGAAAGATGGAAACACAAGGAAAGACAAAGAAAGGGAATAGAAAGAAGAAAGAAAATGGAGTTTCCATGTTTTCCTTTCAAGTTCTTTAGATAAAATGCTTCATTACTCTTAACAGAAAGGACCTCTGTCAGCACTTTCCCTGCCTCTGAGTTTCTAATAATGACCAAACTTGTTCCATGGTACTTATGCCCTGTGATACATCGTTATTTATATCTAGGTGAAATACACTGTATTTATACCCAGGCATGATAGCATCAGTATACATGAGCAACATTGATAACATTGGTACTTATGCCCGGGTATGATATTGGATGTCCTCTGGTGTTTTTTTACTTTCTACATATGGGTTCAACTATGGTTCAAATGTTCGAATGTTCAAATGCTCAGCCAAGAATTCTTTTATATATATATATTATTCGATATATTTTTTATTTACATTTCAAATGATTTCCCCTTTTCTAGACCTCCCACTCCCCAAAAGTCCCATCAGCCCATTCCCTCCCCCTGTTTTCCCACCCATCCCTTCCCACTTCCCTGTTCTGGTTTTGCCCTATACTGCTTCACTGAGTCTTTCCAGAACAAGGGGCCACTCCTCCGTTCTTCTTGTACCTCATTTGATGTGTGGATTATGTTTTGGGTATTCCAGTTTTCTAGGTTAATATCCACTTATTAGTGAGTACATACCATGATTCATCTTTTGAGTCTGGGTTACCTCACTTAGTATGATGTTCTCCAGCTCCATCCATTTGCCTAAGAATTTCATGAATTCATTGTTTCTAATGGCTGAATAGTACTCCATTGTGCATATATACCACATTTTTTGCATCCACTCTTCTGTTGAGGGATACTTGGGTTCTTTCCAGCTTCTGGCAATTATAAATAGGACTGCTATGAACATAGTGGAACATGTATCCCTATTACATTCAGCCAAGAATTCTAAGAAAGAAGATGAGAATTTGGTAAAGAGTTAATCTGAACAAAGAGGAAAGTTTAACACAATTATGCATTTAGAAAATAAATCATCTTCATGAAATAAAATACAGCCAATGTATACTTGAAAGAAGGATTCTTAAAAGCAATATCTGGGCAAACTGTTTCCCATCCTGCAACCTCAAGTGTGTTCCCATTTTCAAAAAAAAAAAAAATCTAATATTCTAATTCTTAAATGTCACAAGCAGTTCTTCCATATCTATAGTTTCTTCGTTTTTTAACCACTAATTCAAACTGGAACTTAACTAAACAGAAGAGCTTCAGTTTGCTAACAAGTCATGCTTTGTCACTTCCTGTTCATTGCGAAAGCATTGTCACTTCACTGTATATAGTTTCTGAGCCTTGCTGTCTCTCCTACACTTGTCTAAAGTGGGTATACACACACACATATGCACACACATGCATACAAGTGCGTGCACACACACACTCTTCATGCTTCCAATTTCTCATCCATATTCAGGTCACATCTGGTTGTACAGAATGGCAATCATGTCCGTGTCCCTGATCTACTCTTATACTAGCGTTATGCAGTAAAGATTATGAGTCACTTTGTCTCTATGGGAGCTCCATGGGGATCTATCTGTTCAGTCTCTTGCTTTCCAAATATCCCTGGAAGCCAGCAATTATCCATGCACAGGAAAGATGAGTTTCTATAAATGCTTGTTAAACTGCACAAAAACCAATAGAATTGGAGCAGGTTAAATAATTAAAACGAAATTCACTGCTGAGGCTCCCAACTTTTTTATTTTGCTCAAAGGAGCACTTGAGTTTGCCTTTTAAAGTTTTAATACTTGTGCTCAAATGTTTTTATGTCTTAGTATCTTCCCTCTGCACGAAAGTTCATTTCACATTGCCAGGAGACCTGTTGATTTACAAGTTTTAATAGTAACATTCCTTAAAATGTGCTATGGTCACATGAAAGCTTACATCTTTTTAGTAGCTACGCTTTTTCTCACTCTCCAGAGACTTTGGAACTACTGTCTCCTGTGCATTTTTCTAAAATTGGACTAAAGAATATTTTTAGTAATTCACAGCATTCTTCCATCAAACTTATTTTCTCAGTTATTTTCCTTTTCTGAAAATTGACTTTCAGGTCTTTCATGGAATTTTTTTCCGGAAATAAAACCAAGCAATGATTGAATACAGTTCCAAAATCCAGAGACAATCTCATATGACATTTTGTGGAGTTCTCCTCCCTCTGTTTAATTTAAAAGCATAAGGTTATCTAGAAGGAGGTGGTGCACACTTTTAATTCCAGAACTTTGGAGGCAGAGACAGGCAGATTTCTGAGTTTGAGGCCAATGTAATCTACAGAGTGATTTCCAGTACAGCTAGGGCTGCACAGAGAAACCCTCTCTTGAAACTGTGTGTGTGTGTGTGTGTGTGTGTGAGAGAGAGAGAGGGGGGGGGAGGGAGGGAGGGAGGGAGGAGAGAGGGAGGGAGGGAGAAAGAGAGGGAGGGAGGAAGAAAGAGGGAGGGAGAAAGAAAGGGAGAGAGGGAGGGAGGGAGGGAGAGGGAGGGAGGAAGAGAGGGAGATAGAGGGAGGAAGGGAAGAGAGGGAGGAGGAGGGAGGGAGAGAGGGAGGGAGAGAGAGTGAGGGGGAAAGAGTAAGTGAGGGAGGGAGGGAGGGAAAGAGGGAGGTAGAGAGGGAGGTTTCATAGCTAAGATCATAAAGGGCAAACAGATTGTGCCCCACATTTCAGAAATGTTCTGATATAAAAGGAAATCCTCCAGGACACATTTTCTTTGTGTCCACAGACTTTTAAAAGAAAAAAAAAAACAAAAAAAAAAAACAAAAAAACCAAAAAAGAGTATGTACTTTTATGAATATATCCCAAATTACTTCCCTGATTTCCTGTTAATGGTCATTTAGTTTTATCTACGATGCTTTATAGATGCTGTAGTCAGGAAACAGAGGCCACAGAATCCCATGTGTCACTATGTTACAGTGAATTTCTCTGTATTTTCCTTGTTTATGTAATTTGTCATACACAGTCATCGCTTTGGTACAGTGGCCCCATTTAGAGAAACACTGCACATACCTGAATAACATCATTGTGTGGGGGTGAGTCTTGTTGAGTTTTGTGTCCTGCTGATAATTGCCTCTATGACTAGGGGAATGGTGGATACTCACTTCATTAGTTCACGGTATTTTCTTACGTTCAGTGAAATGGTAAGCCCCAAACTAGCATGAGGTGGAAACTCTGCAGCAGTTCTCTGTTAAAGGGAAAAGGGGCGCTTTAGACACTACCTGCCTGAGAATCATCATTCTAGATGCACAGAAGATAAAATGGCTGCACAGCAGTAACCTAGCACGGCAATAATACCAATAGCAATGTTAAACTAAGTAGGATGCAGAGTTGCAAAGGTGAGCGGGCTTTGGGAGTAGGTTTTCCCCAGAACCTGGTGATTTATAGGAAAACCCATTAAAATTTCCACATAATGAGCCTCTCTAGATGGACATATTCTTGGCAAAAAAAGGTCAGTAGTGTGCCTGTTAAGAAAAGTCATTTATGCCAACAATTTGCTTAGACTGTTGATGAGGGGGAAGAAACTCACATAACTGGATTAAATGGCTTTTGCAGCTTGACCTCCCGGAAGAGGAAGAAAGGAAACCAAAGTGCTCTAAAGCCCAATTATAATGTGCTTTAAGAATGAAACACCATTCCTCAGCTCCAGAGACTCTATTCCCATTAGGAGATGAGACAAACATTTTCTATATTAAGGATACATTTAAAAATGATTTTCTGTCTGCTTTAAAAATACTATGTTTCCTTATCAATAGCTAAGAATTCAAAAAGGGCTAAGAAAATTCAAACTTCAAATGTTCATTCAGCCTGAAATTCAAGGACTTTATCTCTTTATTTTTAAAAAAAATGGAAATAATAAGAAGAACCTTGAATTTATGTAAGCACATAGATTTTCCATTCCCCTGGCATGGTAAGAAAAAGAAATCGAAGTGGGGGTGTGGGACAGTGGGGGAGAGCATACAAGGGCTATCAGAACCCACAGGTCCAGAGACAGGAGAGGGAAATATTCAAGTGGCATCAGCACCCCTAGGTCCAGGGACAGAAGGGAAGAGCATACAAGGGTTATCAGTACCCCTAGGTAAAAAAAAAAAAAAAAAAACCAAAACAAACAAACAAACAAAAAAAAAAAACCAGGTGTCTTAAAGGCTCTGACATGCCGAGGTTCCAGGATGGTATAGTCCAAGCCAATGTGGCCCAGTTTCTGTAGCAGATGGCCAAACAGGCAGACAGGTTTCTGCGAGGGTGTGCCTGGACTTACACCCACATTCCAAGTGTACCTGGGGTCACAGATGGCAGCAGCAGCTGGCAAATGAAAAAGGATGAAGTTTATGTGTGTTACTCACTATCATCAATGAGAAAGACCAAAGTCCATCTTACGTGTGTAAAACCAGTTCTCAACAGTGGCAGGTACCCACTAACTCCTGATGTATTTGCTTACTTTTGGTGAGATCATTTCTTTTCAAAAGCTTTTTACAAATTATGATTATTTTATGTTGCTTGCATAGACTATACATGGTTCTAAATGACATTATTTAGTCTGATTATTTAAGGGAATGCCAAATAATTCTCTAAGAAGTAAAGAAACAAAACTCATTTTACTCTATTTCTTTTTTGTATAAAGGAGAAATGGTTTGAGGTAAAATTCAGTTTGTTGGAAATACAAAGAAAATGTATTTTAAGTAGTTCTCAAATATTTATTTAGCAATCTCACTTACTTATCCTATTTATCATTATTTAAAATATTTGCCTGTACTTTTAATTTCTTTTAAATACTTAACATTATTTACTGTATTTTAGCTGTATGCTTGCTAGTTTGCCCATAAACATATGAATATAAATACTATCACAACTTTTCATGTCATTTCATTTTATTGATCTTTTCAAAATCTGATTTTAAAGCAAATTTGTTGCATATAGTTTGCATTTTGGTGGAGAGTTTAAAATATACTTAACAAAAATATCGATGTATAGAAAAGCATAGTAAGAGAAAGTTACATACAGTAAAGTTTGTGTAAAATAATAAGGTTAGAAGGGCTCTGTGGGTAAAGTGCTTTCTGTGCCAGTGTGATGGCCTGGAAACTGGGTTGAGTGACCTGTGAATTTGTGAATCTAGCACTGGGCAAATGGAGATAGTAAGATCAGTGAACTTTGTTGGTTATTCAGTCTAGCCTAAGAATAGTGAATCTAACTTTCCAGGACAAAACCTTGCCTCTAAAAATAAGTTGAACACATACTGACGGCCAACACCTGAGAATGATAGCTTCCACTAATGTGATACTCAAACGTGCATGCACACATTCATACACACACACACACACACACACACACACACACACACACACACACACACATTTATACATGTTCCTGAGTGTGTGCACAAACACATGTACCCATGTATGTATTTGTGAAATATGCATGCAAGCACACAGATGAGGAACTAGTTAATGAACCTGAATTAGCTGATAGTTTTGTGAATAGCAACAATTTCAAAGAATAAAAATCTGAGTCAAATTCTTGGTTTCCTGAAAGTTGAAATCAAGAGTTTGTCATCCTAAATTGATAACAAACAGTAAAGTGCTTCATGTGTACCATGAAATCTTTTGTTGTATAGATGTGTACAACGCATCTGAGTTCCACGAAAGTGATATTTGTTTATGTAATCATATTTGAAAAAAATTATTTGGCATAAGTGACAATTCATGTCTACTGAAAATTCTAATGAACTGTACCAACCCTTGCAACTAAGAGCTTGCCACCCCAAAACAGGACCAGTGTTGAGAAATACATTGTTATCTCCATGGAGAACTGCAAATGGTTAAGGCAAACACTGACTAGGGATTTAGACTTTTAAGTGTTTTTACTATTCTGTAATGGCATTTGTGATTTAAATTAAAATACTTTTTAAAACGTTTCCAAATCCCTCTTCACCTAATCTGCAGTGTTTGAATCAGCTTTCAAAATCTGCTTCAGAACATACTGTCATTCAGGTCGGTAGGTCTCATTCCTCTCTTCTGAATAGGCTGACTTTTTAAAATGCTGGTGGTAGTTTTTTTTCCGCTTTGTTGCTTACACACTTCAGTCTATTATAATATTTTATATGCCCTCAAAGTTAATTAAAAGTCTTTAAAAGGCTAAAATTGTGTACTTATTGTGTCAGCCATATAATTTAGAATACGTTGTTGGCCTTTTGTTGTTCAATGCCTGTTTATCTAGAGTGCATGCTCCTGTGAGTGAGAAAAGCCAAAATTCCTGGTCTACACACCTTTCAAAGACCCACACATATAATAAATTTGTATTAAGTGTCACTGTTTAATTTTATTATTTCTCTGAAATGTTAGTACAATGAATGTAAGGCTAGGAGAAGCATAAAACTAATCAAACAGGACCTGAGATCAGTTAAAAGATTTTTTTTTAAAATTAATGTTTCAACTTTTTACATTTAATTATTTGATGTATAGAAGTGTTTTGACTGCTTATATGTTTGTAGGCAATGGGTATATCTGATACCTGAAGAGGTCAGAAGAGTTCATTGGGTACCATGGAACTATGGGTAGTCATGAACCATCATGTGGGTGCTGGGAACTGAACACAGGTGCTCTGCAAAAACAGCAAGTGCTTTTAACCTTGGTCCTTCTCTTCACCCCACAGTTAAAAGTGGTTAGCAATCTTCACTTGCATTCCCTCCAGGTGACTCAGTGAACATAATTAGCTTCTGTTTTAACCCATTGGTATTTGTTATCTAAGAGTGGGGGAAATCTGTTAAAGTTTTCTAAGAAGTAGTTGAGCAATAAATTCTCCTTTTTTTTTTTTCTACTCTATGTGCCCAGGCCTAGCTGACTTTTCTGGGTTGTCCACTTATTAACTGTGATATTGGGGAAGTTTTCTGGCTCTGAACATTTCATCTGTTACAGGGGGATATTAACAGGACTGACTTCAGATGGCTGTTACTATGGATAAACGAGATAATCAATGTGACAAGCTTAGTGTAATGCCAGGCAAAAGAGAGAGAGGGGGCTCAGCCAATGCTGGGTAGGCTCATTACTAAAAGCATATTCTAATCCTGTGATCCCCCAGATTGTATCTGTTAACATGACCTTAGATCTGTAGTCTTCAAATCATCTTAGCATTTCAAACACATACTATAATGTCCGTTAATGAAATTATTTTATTCCTGAATTACTCAGTAAGTAACACTTTAGAGTCTACTCTGTTCACATTGAGCAGATTCAATCCACTCTCAAATATTTTTTTCTTTCTTAATACTTGGAACCTCAGAATAAAGAGGAAAAATGTTCTTCCTTTTACATTCTATAAATCTGCGATTGTGTGTTCATAAACACTGGGTTCATGGTGAAATAAATTAGCGCTGTAAAGTACACACATGTCAACAATTACTGAGTGAAGTAATTTAAGGCCCAGACCAGTAACCTTTCCTTTGGCCAATACATTACTCTCACACAAGAAATGTGATTTAGGGGGCAAAAAGGGCAGAATTCTAAACACGATGCACCAAGTCCATGTTTCATATGCCAAAGTGTTCTAGTATTAATTTTATTTCCTACATTTATGGTATAGCCTTTTAGCCCCCTCCTTCAAGAATTTACTAATACCATCATTTTTTCCTGGATTAATACTGATTTATAAATAATTATGCTTGTTGAAAGCTTAGCAGAAGTGTGATTGAATGCCAGGTAAGAAAAATGTGTAGATTTTAGTTTATCAAAACTTGCAAGGGGTATTAGTGAGAAAAAAAATCACTTTTACAACAAATGGCAAATGCTTTTGGGTTTTACTCTTGATTTAGAAGGTCAATTAATTAAGAAGCCACTTTCTGGTTTTTATATGTGAGATTTTATTCACAATAGTGATGACCAGTGGTGTGACCTGAAGCTTACCAACATGAATGAGCACCCTACTTCTTAATGTTGAATTTTAACAGTTTTATTCTTGATTTTCAGAAACTCTTTTAAGCCCAAGACTGTAAGGAAAAGCAGTTCTGCATTAGGGACAAATAGCACATGCCTTTTGCATATTATCAAAGTGAAGAGCATCTGGGCTACGTAACTACAGTCTAGGCTCATGGGTATTTGAAACAAGCCTTATTCAGCATCCAAGATAATGGATTCTTTATAGACATTCTTCTCCCTTGCACAAAATAAACAAGCAAATAAATGTATAAAAACAACAGCAAAAAAAAAAAAAAAAAAACTTCAGGAAATAAAATGGCTAGAAGCATGTGGAATGTGTTTAGTTCTTTACTCCCTGGGAAATTGGAGAGTCTAGTTTAATACTCAAAACAGACCAGCAAATATATATTAATTCATGTCTGCTCTTAATAAATATAAGCAATTGCAATGGCTTCTTTATTTGTGGACTTTCCCTACCTCTAGTCTATGTAACATATTTCTCCTCGGTTGTTTTCCCTGGAAATGTTGGTTTAATTTCCTTCTTTGTTCTGCTTCTGAGTATTCAGGAGTTTTTTCATGGCTTATTGCCTTGTGTATGTTTGAATAAGTTGCTTTTCCTGATGTTCAGTGTCCTTATTAGAAGCACTCCTTTAAGAGTGTTTAATGAGATAATGTATGAAAATATAATAGGAAATAAGAAAATGTGAGCCGAATATAAATCTGTAAAATTTTTGGTCAAGAAACACATTATTGTGACTTATCGGAAATTCAATTAGGCAGAAATTCAATAGCCTTTGAATTGTGTTGTATCATAATAAACTTTTGGTAATCTTTTTCTCCAGATTCTCCATCCCTGTGACCTTGGTTTTAATGACAGATTTCTTGAGCAATGTTTCAAAGGATGCAACTTTATTGTCTGGCTTGAGTTTGCTTAAGAACAAGGAGATCTCCATCAGTTTCACTCAAAATCCTATCATACATAACTCAAAGTTCCCATCTTCTGATTTCTACAGCAATGAAGTGCATGAATAAATTCAACTCTAGCTGCTCCCAAATGGTCAGTGTTTTCTTACCTTAAATTTAGATCTTTCCCACTATACTAAGTGGAGTTGTTGAAATTTTACTAAAGAAATAGTCCAACCCTTGGAAATAGCTTTTAGATGGATCAACTGAAACTGTAACTTTCAATCAATTGAGACTGAATCAGAAAAGACAGGTCAAGTTATCAATGAGTTAATTGTACTTGTGTAGGAGTGTTTCAGACTTCATTTACTGCCATATACATATAAAATACAGAAATTATGTAATGTCATTTCATTCAGAGTTTAGAATTGCAGTTAAGTAACACACACACACAAACATACACATATTCTTTTGAGCAAACTAATAATTTTATCAGTATCATTTAAAATATTTAGGTGCTAAAAGACCTACATAAATGAAGGCAGATAATAAAAATATTTTAAAATGCAAAAGAAGATTTATAATATAAGAAGTCTGGCATTACTGTAGCTGTACCAGGATGCTCTAACATGACTTGCTCACAGTCATAAAATATAAAAATTGAGTTTAAACTGAAAGCTAAGCTAAAACATATTGCTCATATAATTCACAGAAAGTCTTTCTGGAATATTCCAGGAATCTTGCATTCACATGGCAGAATGGGCAGTTTAGATGGTTAACCCAGCACTCTCTTACGAAGCCTGCTTTGCTTGGTGGTAATTAGCTACAGAATTCTGTGTACATTGGTGAAGGAGCCAGTGACTGCAAGAGCCATGATTTGCCACTCTGAGCAGCAGCTACTTGATTATTACTCTTACATCTAGCTCACGGCTATTTGTAATTAGATCCAGAATTGTTCTTCCCTATGTTACTTTTTTTTTCTAAGGGAAGGATTTATTCACCTAACTTGCACCAAGTGCCAGATACAATGTTAAGTACCAGGGATAAAAATGAACAAAACAAAGTCCTTGCCTAAGGAGTTCACGGTCAAGTGAAAAAAGAAAATGCAAAGTTTAGGATTTACAAGGGAGTTGTCTGAGGAAGCAATCAATCAGAACAGACATGTTGTTGAAGTTCAGATGCTACAGAAAGGGGCATTTTTGCTAGTTGAAAACTTGAATATCTAGTGGCACTAAAGTACTTCAGCTAAGATCTATCGATGTTAGCATTGCCTTTTTCTCTTGTAGCTATTTTTTTCTCATGCAAGATTTGGCTAGTTCAATAGTTATTATTTTAATATGGTAACGTCTGACATTCTCCCATCACATGAATTTAAATGATCCTATTTTTAATTCCTTGATTACTGATCCATAGAAGAAAATCAGGTCTGAATTTTTGAAAAAATCCTTTCGCATGTTTAAGGTAGGGTATGAAATTGATGATCAAAGATTGTTATAATTGAGGTCCTTAGCTTACTTACATATTGAAGATTATGTTTTATGAAGAATATCATTAATAAACAATGTGTTCCTGGATGGGGAGATGGCTCAACCATCAATGTGTTTGCTAAGTCAGCATAAGGACCTGAGTTCATATCTCCAGTATGTACCTAGTAGGCAGTAAAACAGCTGGTGCCTGCAATCCTAACACTTGGGAGGCAGAGACAAGAGGATGCCTAAGGCTTATAGACAGTCTCATTGAACTGGTGAGTTCCAGGTTCAGAGGGAGACCTTGTCTCACAGAACAAGGTGGAGAATGAATGAGGAAAGCACCTTCTGGCCAGGGTATACATGTGTGCATACACATGGGCACATAATCTGACCACATGAACACACACACACACACACACACACACACACACACACACATTCAAGATAAGATGAATTCTCATCTTAGAGTGATCTAGGAGAATCAAAGGATGGGGAAAATTAAGGTTCTTTTTCCTCATTCCATATTTTTAAAATAATAATTCCATGATTTTTATCACCCTGTACAAAATTCAAGTCCAAATTGATCAAAGACTGCGCCATAAAACCAGATACACTAAACCCAACAGAAGCCAATGTATGGAATACCCTTGCTCTATTGGCACAGGAGAAGACTTTTCTGAACAGAACACCATTAGCATAGGCGCTAAGATCGACAATAAAACGAACTTCATGGAACTGAAAAGCTCCTGCAAGGCAAGGAGGCATAAATAAGACAAAGCATCAGCCTATAGAATGGGAAAAGATTTTTCCCAATAATATATCCAATATGGGGCTAATATCCAAAATATATAAAGAACTCAAAAACTATAAATCAAGAAATACTATACAATGAAACGGAAGAACAGATCTAAACAGAATTCTCAACAGAGGAAACTCAATGGCTAAGACACTTAAAGAAATGTACATCGGGGAAATGCAAATCAAAACGACTTTGAGATGTTATCTTTTGTCTGTTGGAATGGCTAAAATCAATAACACAAGTGACAGCTTATGTTTGCAAGGATATAGAGCAAGAGGAATGAATACTCCTCCATTGCTGGTGTGAGTTCAAACATGAACAGCCATTATGGAAGTCAGCATGGAAGTTTCTCAGGGTGATATGAATTGATCTATGTCAACGCACAGCTATAACACTCCTCGGCATATACCCAAAAGACACTTCATGCTACAGTAAAGGCACTTGCTCAACTTTATTCATTGTTGCTCTTTTTATAACAGCCAAGAACTGGAAACAACCTAGATGTCCATCAACAGAAGAAAGGGTGATAAGTATGAAAGTTTACACAATGAAAAAAATGATAAGATGAAATAGGCAAATGTTCAGAACTAGAAAGAAATCATCCTGAGTGAGGTATTGCAGACTCAGAAAGATAAAAATTGTATGTATTCACTTGAGATATTAGCTGCTAAGCCAATATTATCAAGTTGCAATCCATATTACCACAGAGGTGGGTATAGAGTAAAGGACTGCAAGGAACAGACAGATCTCATTAAGAAAGGGTATAGAATAGATAATTATGAAGGTTGCAGAGCATAGAGCTGGAACAAGAGAATCAAGTTGAGATAGGCTAAATCTAAGGGAAATCTGAAGGGTAGAATGGAAACCTAATACAGTGGATAGTTCTTAAAATAAATACATTCATATGAACACACACACACATATGTATATATATGTATATATATACATATATATATATATATATATATATATATATATATATATATATATATATAAAGCTTCTAGTAGCAGGATTGGGTTACAACTAATTGAGTTGTTGGCCAAAAGGGTCCCATGGGAATCCCCCGAAAATCAGGCTGTTGCCAAGACTATATGTTACTTTTCACAGTTAACAGCAAGGCTTCATTGCTGAAGATAGTACACAAGTCATTTAACAAGAGTTCCAGCTAGTGCCTTTATAATGCCTTTACCACTGTGTTCTACCGTCTTTGGTATAGGAATATACTCTTCATGCTACCAAAAGAGCAACATAAACCCAACAAGACCTTTGGCTTTCAATGCTATCCTGTCTGCAAGATAAAATAAGACAATGGTAGCACAGAACTTGTGGGAGTAGCTAACCAATAACAGATTTGACTTAAGGCCTAATTCAGGAGATTGAACCCATACCCAACACTGCATGGCTGACCTAGAACCTGACACTAGAAAGCCCAGGGACCTAGAGTAAAACCAAATACTATTAGTCTTAAACCAAACCAAACCAAAAAAATTACTGATAAATGAGGGGGAAATACAAGGGGAGACAGCTAATATTAAGGGGAATTTGATAAATAGCATGGAAAACCAATACAATAGAAATTTCCTACAATGCATACATATACATGTACATACATATGTACATACGTATACATGTACAAATATATGGATATTTATTAACTCATACTGCTTTAATCATACATCAATGTATTGTTTAGCCATAATCAGAGAAGCATCTTTCTGCAGCAGATGGAATGGGATACAGAGACTCACATCCAGAAATTATGTCAAAAGAGGCTTGGAAAACCCCCAAGAGCTCATAGAACCCGAGAAAAAGAATTTGGAAAATGTGTAGGAGTCAAAAAGTATGGAGGACACCACGAGAAGCAAACCTTCTAAATCAACATGAGCAAACCTCCTGTGAAGTCACAGAAACTAAAGCAGCAAGCACAGGGACTGCATGTGTGTGCTTCAGGTCCATTGCATGTATATTATAGCTTTTAGTTAAGTGTTTTTATGGGGCCTCTGATGTGCAAACAAGTGGGACTGGTTCATATGCCTCTCTTGGGCTCCTATTTTTTTTTTCTGTTGGTTTGCCTTTTCCACCTTTGATGTGGTTGCTTTTATTTGTTTATATTTTCTTTTGTTATATTTTATTATTGCCTCATGGAAGCATGTTCATTTTCTTGAACCAGAAAAGGGCTTCACCAAAACTTTATTATTTCTTCCAACTTTTTATAGCATTTTAGGAATATTCATTTTTAATGAGAGAAAGAAAGGCAGTGGACCTGGATGGGAGAGAAGGTAAGAATGAACTGGCATGAGTAGACGGAGGGAAAGCTATATTCAAGATATATAAGAACAGAATCTCTTTTCAAAGAAAAGAAAAAATAATTACCTAAACTTTTGTACTTAAATATAATAGAAACTGAGACTAACCCAAATGTGAGAGAACAGTTTTGGTCTGTGGTTATGGTCTGAAAAATTTATTGATTTAAAACTCTGATATTAACTCCTCTTGTTGGAACACATGATGACCAAAGTATTTCAGGAACTGTGAACCAATAACATATGAAAGATGATACAAAAGAAATTATCGCCTCTGTTCTCCAAACCAACTTCTACATTTTTCATTAGCATTGCCAGGTGACTGAGATTATGCTTTCTCAATGTTGGCATATTCAGACACATTATACAAATGAGCATGAAAATGCTTTTCCTCTATGATGGACATCCTATGCAATATCCATGAAGCTGTTCTACTTTTAAATATGAGATATTACACTTGATGTTCTACGTTTAGATCTACAATCCACTGGTACAATCTCTCTCTCTCTCTCTCTCTCTCTCTCTCTCTCTCTCTCTCTGTGTGTGTGTGTGTGTGTGTGTTTTATGGGAATAGTCAAGATTGCTTTTTCTTCCATTTGTTACCAAAAACCTCATTTATTGAGAAGTCTGTCCCTGCCTTGTGAAAATATGACAGTACCATGGTCATATATTATCTAGCCCACATGCACCATTCTATTTCTGTTAGAATCTTCTACAGTTGCTGGTTTGTCAGTCTCCTCATTTTTATATCCTTGCAGTGTCTATGGAGCAGATGTTATTAGGCATATTCCTATCCATCGTTGATATATTGATTGTTTCATGCTATATCACTTTTACCAATAATAATACTTGTCTTAATTACTTTGTCTGAAAGCATCAAGAACATACAAGGAAGAAAGGACAATCTCTTCAATAAATGTTGCTGGGAAAACAGTATAGCAACATGTATATATTAGATCCCAAGTCTCTTTCATATGCCAAACTGCAAAAGTCAAGCAAAATTTTAGAAAAGACATAAGCATAAGACCTTACACTAAAAATTATTACAATGAAATCTAAAGATTTTTTTTCTAAGCATAATTTTGAAATAAAGGTAACAAAGGCAGAAATTAGCAATGGCATGACATCAAACTGAAGTTTTTGTTTAGCAGAGAAAATAATCACCAGACTGAGGAACTATTCTAAAAAAACAGGAAAGTTATTTAATAACTGCATATCAGACAATATAGCAATGATGAGAATATATAAGAATATCAAATAACTTCATATTAACAATGAACTGACAACCCAGTTAAAATTGGCAAATGATCTTAATTTAAATTTCTCATAAGACACACAAATAGCCACTCATATAAAAAAACATCACTATCACAAAGAAAATTACATTCAAGGTTAAAAAAAAAATCATGATTTCATCTTACTCCTGTTGGAATATCTATTATTAAAAGCAAAAATAGAATGAATATTGATTAATATGCCATAAAAGAAAAAAATCTACTCATTGCTGATAAAGTAGAAATTTCTCATTACTTTGGAAACTCAATTGTCTCACATGTTTTTCTGGAAGCTGTCTGGTGAGAGTATGTTTTGTTGAAGCAGACATGTGAGAGGATGGTTTGCTTCAGCAAACCAGTAACTAGGCATGTGACGTTTTGGTGGAGTGGATGCTTGAGAGAGGGCATGGTGTTTGGAAAGAACATAAATGGAACCCCATAAAAAGTGAAAGGTCTGTCTTGCATTGCTACACCATCCAACACTTCACGGGGCTTGGCTAGTCTTCACTGGTCTTTTCTGGCTTTCACTGGTCTTTACTGGTCTTTGCTGGTACTCGTTGGTCTTCACTTCCTAGAGAGAAATGCACCAAAGAACATCTAATGGTATGTCGGCTGATTTTTGCTGCTTCCACTGACCCATGATCATTCTGCAGAGCTTTGCAGTTTCCGCTGGATCTATCTGCTGCTACCAATTCATGTTTACAGTTTGCTATAGAAATGGAATGCTGTATCCTGACAATGAAGAATGAAATCGTCAAGAAGAATTACTCATAAACAGGTCCACAAAGCCCTTTTCCTATTAACCTTTCTCCCCAACCTCTACTCAGTGAGTTAGAAGAGAGTTTGAAGTATTCAACAATCCTAAATAAAGTAGTTTTAGAAAATCTAAGCCTACAGAGGGTTGGGGTGCAAATTAATAAAGCATAGAAACTGGAGTGAGCATTGCCTTGCTATATTTTCATGAGCTATTTGAGCTCACTGCGATGCTACTGTTGCTCCCAGCCCCTATCCGAGACAGAATCCTGTTTATGTTGTGTCCTCTAGGGCCCCTTATGTGGGGATGGGCTTGTCCCCCTAACTAAGTGACAAGGAGAAGAGAATACCACAATAGCTCAAGAGTAAACACATTATGTCCTTGAGAACATGTACAAGGTAAATCACGTTTAATAGATATTGCTAAAGTTTATCTCATGATAGAAAAAAAAATGCCTCCCGGATCCAGATCAGCCTGGGCTGCAACAACACATCTCCAGGTCCTGCAACAGGCAAGAGGGACTTCCGGGCGGCCAGCGGGGAGAAGTCAGTGTGCTCTGGTGAATCCAGCAGGCTCCAGCAGGAGCCTCCAGGTGTCTGCTTTGGGATCTGAACTGCCTGGGCCACAGCACTCTGTCTCCAGGAAGTGCAGGAGACCTGGTGTGCACCCAGAGGCAGTCTGGGATAGCGCACAGCTTGCTCCAGTGGCACAGAGCTTAGGCTCTAGTCCTGAGGCCTCTGGCAGGAGCCCTTAGATCTCTCCACTTCTGGATCCAGATCAGCCTGGGCAGCAACACCACATCTCCAGGTCCTGCAAGAGGCAAGAGGGGCTTCCAGGAAGAAGGCTGGGAGGAGTCAGTGTGCTCTGGTGAATACAGCAGGCCCCAGCAGGAGCCTTTAGGTGTCTGCTTCAGAATCTGAACAGCCTGGGCAACAGCACCCTGTCTACAGGCAGTGCAGGAGGTAAGCTGTGCACCAGAGGCCACCTGGGAAGGGGCAGCTTGCACTGGTGAGTCCAGCATTGACAAGACCAACTAACACCAGTGAGAACTAGATGGCAAAAGGCAAACACAGGAACGTCACTAACAGAAATCAAGGCAATATGGCAACATCTGAACCCAATTCTCATTTACCAGCATGTCCTGAATACCATATCACACCAGTAAAACAAGATTTGGATTTAAAATCACTGGTCATGAAGCTGGTACAGGAACACATGAAGGACATACTTAAAGAAATTCAGGAGAAAATGGATCAAACGTTAGAAGCCCTTGCAAGGGAAACACAAAAATCATTGAAAGAAATCCAGGAGAATACAAAAGTCAATAATGAGGAAACACAAAAAACACTTAAAGAAATACAGGAGAACTTTGGTCAACAGGCTGAGGTCATGAAAGAGGAAACACAAAAATCTCTTAAAGCACAAACAAGCAAGTGAAGGAGCTAAGCAAAACCACCCAGGATCTAAAATCAGAAGTAGAAACAACTAAGAAAACTCAAAGGGAGACAACTTTGGAGATAGAAAGCCTTGGGAAGAAATCAGTGGACATAGATGCAAGTATCAACAACAGAATACAAGAGATAGAAGAAAGAATCTCAGAGGCTGAAGATACGATAGAAACCATGGACTCAACAGTTAAAGAAAATGCAAAATGCAAAAAGCTTGTAACCCAAAATATCCAGGAAATCCAGGACACAATGAGAAGACCAAACCTAAGGATTATAGGCTTAGATGAGAGTGAAGATCTACACCTTAAAGGGCCAGCAAATATTTTCAATAAAATTATGGAAGAAAACTTCCCTAACCTAAAGAGAGAGATGCCTATGAATATACAAGAAGCCTTCAGAACTCCAAACAGACTGGACCAGAACAGAAATACTTCCCGTCACATAATAATCAAAACACCAAATGTACTAAACAAAGAAAGAATATTAAAGGCAGTAAGAGAAAAAGGCCAAGTAACATATAAAGGAAGACCTATCAGAATCCCAGCAGACTTTTCACCTGAGACTATGAAGGCTAGAAGATCCTGGGCAGATCTCATTCAGACTCTAAGAGAACACAAATGCCAGCCAAAACTACTATATCCAGCAAAACTCTCAATCACCATAGATGGAGAAACTAAGATATTCCATGACAAAACCAAGTTTACCCAATATCTATCCACAAACCCAGCCCTACAAAGGATAATAGGAGGAAAACACCAATACAAGGATGGAAACTTCACCCTGGAAAAAGCAAGATAGGAACCTTTCATCAAACCCAAAAGAAGTTAAGCAATCAAATTTAAAAAATAACGTCAAAAATGACAGGAAGTAACAATCACTATTCCTTAATATCTCTTAACATCAATGGACTCAATGCCCCAATAAAAAGACATAGACTAACCGACTGGATACGTAAACAGGACCCTACATTTTGCTGCTTACAGGAAACACACCTCAGGGTCAAAGACAAACACTACCTTAGAGTAAAATGCTAGAAGACAATTTTACAAGCAAATGGTCTCAGGAAACAAGCTGGAGTAGCCATTTTAATATCAGATAAAATTGACTTTCAACCCAAAGTCATCAAAAGAGACCCTGAGGGACACTTGTTGCTGGTCAAAATAAAATACAACAAGAACTCTCAATCCTGAACATCTATGCTCCAAATGCAAGGGCACCCTCTTTCATAAAAGAAACTTTATTAAAGCTCAAAGCACACATTGCAACTAACACAATAATTGTGGGTGACTTCAACACTGCACTTTCCTCAATGGACCGATCAGGAAAACAGAAACTAAACAGGGACACAATGAAACTAATTGAAGCTTTGGACCAATTAGATTTAACAGATATATATAGAACATTCTATCCTAAAGCAAAAGAATATACCTTTTTCTCAGTACTTCATGGTACCTTCTCCAAAATCGACCAAAATCGACACAAGACAGGCCTCAACAAATATAAGAAGATCGAACTAATCCCATGCCTCCTATCAGATCACTATGGAGTAAAAGTGGTCTTTCAATAGCAACAAAAACAACAGAAAACCCACATACACGTGGAAACTGGACAATATTCTACTCAATGATACCTTGGTCAAGGAAGAAATAAAGAAAGAAATTAAAGACTTTTTAGAACAAAATGAAAATGAAGACACAACATACCCAAATCTATGGGACACAATGAAAGCAGTGCTAAGAGGAAAACTCATAGCCCTGAGTGCTCCAAAAAGAAAATGGAGAGAGCATACACTAACAGCTTAATGACACACCTGAAAGCCCTGGAACAAAAAGAAGCTATTTCACCCAGGAGGAGTAGAAGGCAGGAAATCATTAAACTCAGGGCAGAAATCAATCAAGTAGAAACAGAGAGAACCATACAAAGAATCAACAAAACCAGGAGCTGGTTCTTTGAGAAAATCAACAAGATAGATAAACCCTTAGCCAGACTAACCAAAGGGCACAGAGACAGTATACAAATTAACAAACTTAGAAATGAAAAGGGAGATATAACAACAGAAACTGAGGAAATTCAAAAAATCATTAGATCCTACTACAAAAGCCTATACTCAACACAACTGGAGAATCTGGAGGAAATGGACAGTGTCCTAGAGAGATATCCAACACCAAAACTAAATCAGGATCAAATAGATCAACTAAACAGTCCCATAACACCTGAAGAAATAAAAAGGGTCATAGAAAGTCACAAAGCCAAAGAAAGCACGGGACCAGATGGCTTCAGTGCAGAGTTCTATCAGACCTTCATAGAAGACCTAACACCAATACTCTTCAAACTATTCCACAAAATAGAAACAGAAGGAACTCTACCCAACTCGTTCTATGAAGCCACAATTACGCTGATACCAAAACCACACAAAGATCCAACAAAGAAAGAAAACTTCAGGCAAATTTCTCTTATGAATACTGATGCAAAAATACTTAATAAAATTCTTGCCAACCAAATCCAAGAACACATCAAAACTATCATCCACCATGATCAAGTAGGCTTCATCCCAGGGATGCTGGGATGGTTCAATATAAGGAAATCCATCTATGCTATCCACTACATAAACAAACTCAAAGAAAAAACCATATGATCATCTCATTAGATGCAGAAAAAGCATTTGACAAAATCCAGCATCCTTTCATGCTAAAAGTATTGGAAAGAACAGGAATTCAAGGCCCATACCTAAACATCATTAAAGCAATATACAGCAAACCGGTAGCCAACATCAAACTAAATGGAGAGAAACTTGAAGCAATCCCACTAAAATCAGGGACTAGACAAGGCTGTCCTCTCTCTCCATATCTTTTCAATATAATACTTATTTTTCAATATAGTACTTTCAATCAGTTCTAGCTAGAGCAATTAGACAACATAAGGAGGTCAGGGGATACAAATTGGAAAGGAAGAAGTCAAATTATCACTATTTGTAGATGACATGATAGTCTACTTAAGTGACCCGAAAACCTCCACCAGAGAACTCCTACAGCTGATAAACAACTTCAGCAAAGTGGCTGGTTATAAAATCAACTGAAGCAAATCAGTTGCCTTCCTATACTCAAAGGATAAGCAGGCTGAGAAAGAAGTTAGGGAAACGACACCCTTCAAAATAGCCACAAACAATATAAAGTATCTTGGTGTGACTCTAACCAAACAAGTGAAAGATCTATATGACAAGAACTTCAGGTCTCTGAAGAAGGAAATTGAAGAAGACCTCAGAAAATGGAAAAATCTGCCATGCTCGTGGATTGGCAGGATTAATATAGTTAAAATGGCCATCTTGCCAAAAGCGATCTACAGATTCAATGCAATCCCCATCAAAATCCCAACTCAGTTCTTCACAGAGTTAGCAAAAGCAATTCTCAAATTCATCTGGAATAACAAGAAACCCAGGATAGCTAAAACTATTCTCAACAACAAAAGAAATTCTGGGGTAATCAGGATCCCTGACTTCAAGCAATACTACAGAGCAATAGTGTTAAAAACTGCATGGTATTGGCACAGTGACAGACAAGTGGACCAATGGAATAGAATTGAAGATCCAGAAATGAATCCACACACCTATGGTCACTTGATCTTCAACAAAGGAGCCAAAAACATACAGTGGAAAAAAGATAGCCTTTTCAACAAATGGTGCTGGATCAATTGGAGGTCAGCATGCAGAAGAATGCGAATTGATCCATTCATATCTCCATGTACTAAACTTCACTCCAAGTGGATCAAGGACCTCCATGTAAAACCAGACACACTGAAACTAATAGAAAAGAAACTGGGGGAGACCCTTGAGGACATGGGCATAGGGGGAAAGTTCCTGAACAGATCACCAATAGCTTACACTTTACGATCAAGAATTGACAAGGGGGACCTCATAAAATTACAAAGTTTCTGTAAGGCAAAGGACACTGTTAAAAGGACAAAACAGCAACCATCAAATTGGGAAAGGATATTCACCAACCCCACATCTGATAGAGGGCTAATATCCAATATATACAAAGAACTCAAGAAGTTAGACCCCAGGGAACCAAATAACCCTATTAAAAATGGGGTACAGATCTTAACAAAGAATTTTCACCTGAAGAAATCCGGATGGCTGAGAGGCACCTTAAGAAGTGCTCAACATCATTAGTCATTAGGGAAATGCAGATCAAAACAACCCTGAGATTTCACCTTACACCAGTCAGAATGGCTAAGGTCAAAAACTCAGGAGACAGCAGGTGTTGGCGAGGATGTGGAGAAAGAGGAACACTCCTCTACTGCTGGTGGGGCTGTAAGATGGTACAACCACTGTGGAAATCAGTCTGGAGTTTCCTCAGAAACCTGGACATGAGACTTCCTGAGGACCCTGCTATACCTCTCCTGGGCATATACCCAAAGGATTCCCCGGCATGCAATAAAGACACATGCTCCATTATGTTCATAGCAGCCTTATTTATAATAGCCAGAAGCTGGAAAGAACCCAGATGCCCCTCAAAGGAGGAATGGATACAGAAAATGTGGTATATTTACACAATGGAATACTACTCAGCAATTAGAAACAATGAATTTACAAAATTTTTAGACAAATGGTTTGATCTGGAAAATATCATCCTAAGTGAGGTAACCCAATCACAAAAGAATACACATGGAATGCAATCTCTGAGAAGTGGATATTAATTAGCCCAGAATCCCTGAATACCCAAGGCACAAATTGCATAACAAATGACTCCCATGAAGAAGTATGGAGAGGGTCCTGATCCTGGAAAGTATTGATCTAGCATGGGAAGGGAATATAAGGACAGAGAAAAAGGAGGGAGGTGATGGGAGAATGGATGGAGAGTAGAAGGTTTATGGGACATATGGGGAGGGGGGATCTGGGAAAGGGGAAATCATTTGGAATGTAAACAAAGAATATAGAAAATAAAAATATTAAAAAAAGAAAATAAAAATATTAAAAAAGAATATACCTACTAAAATTAATAATAATAATAATAATCATAATAATAATAATAAAGAATTGAGTTGGAACTTTAAGAAAAAGTAAAAGAAAAAAATGCCTATAGCGGGGAAAGAAAAGCCAGATGTTAATCAATGTGAGATTGTCTACTTTGAAAGAACTCCAGCTGATTGCCACAACACTCCCCCAGTTGGTTTCTGCTGGAGTATTAGGATTGTCAGATCTGGTGACAGGATCTTTATCTGTTTTTCTTTGATATTTCACTTGAAAACCTTGTTGGAGGGCTACCCTGCACAGCTGGGAAACTCCAGATGACTACTTTTAAGAGACTTCCCCATTGGACAATGGTAAATTTTGAGTGACCCTTTCGATGATGTTTTTGCTATCTCTACCAATCTCCTATCTATTGTTTATTAGTCTTTTACTTTGACTTTCTACATACTTAATAAACTCATTCAAAACAACTATAGCTATTGTTTATCATTTTCCATATCATACAAAACAGGAAATTCCTCAAAAACTAAAAATAGAGCTTCTAAACAATTCATAAATCTCATTACTAGGAATTTGGATCAGAAAATGTTAAGCCAGTATATCAATGATATACCTGTACTTGCATGCTACTTGCAGCACTAGGCCCATAATGGCAAAGATATTCAGTCACCATAAAGAACACTGTGTAATGCATACATCAAATATTTTTCCATGAAGTGAAGAAATTCAGCAATTTGAAGTCACATCTGTAGTATGAGGAACTACATTGTTAAATAGAATGAATGAGATAAAGAAATATCAATAGTAGATGTTCTTATTTTTAATCTCAGGACAAAAAAAAGTTGAAGTGAAAAGTAGGACAGTGATTTTCAGTGCTGGGGAAGGAGTTGGATGGGCTGGATGGAGAGAATTAAAAAAAGAATACAATTTGATAGAATCTTTCACAGTAACTGTAGCATAATTAAGGCTGATAATAATTGTATATTTCACAACAGTCATTAAAGAAGACTCTTCAATGTTTTTAAAAAGCAATGATCTGTATTTGGAATGATATGTGTGGAATTGTCACTATACATTGCATATGTATACTGAAACATCACACAAGAGCCCATAATCATGAAAGATAATGGGGATAGTTGGATTGGGGAGTGGGGAATGGATATGAGCGATATATACATCTATAAAATTTTCAAAGACAAAATAAAAATATTTAAAAAGTGAAAATCAGCTGGGTGGTGGTGACACACCCCTCGAGTCCCAGCACATGGGAGGCTGAGGCAGACAGATCTGTATGTGTTCAAAGGAATCCTGGTCTACAGAGTAAATTTCAGGACAGGCAAGGCTTCACAGAAAAATCCTGTCCCCCCAAAAAAAACCACTAATCTAAACTAAACACAAAAAACAAACAAATAAAACAAAACCTAACAAAGTACGTTGCTATTAAAATAGCTTCAGAAGTTTCCTTCTCCTATTTACATACTTTATCTTGTTTTTGACACATTCCAGGCAATTCAACTCACAGAATGTTCCAATTCTAGGTTATGAATCTTAGTTCACTGTACATTTCAGTCCAATAAAAATTATTATTAATGTTTCATACTTTGAATAATAAAATCACATTTGCTATGAATTTGGTTAACAGTCCTTATCTTATGTGCTGGATATCTTTGCCCATCCATCTCCATTTTCTTTCTAACTCACAAACACCCTGTTTCCTTGTCTCCTAATTCTCAGGGTTCCTGGAAAACCCTGATGTCAACATTACAGATCATTGGAAAGCAAGTTCTTATTTTTCTGTATTTTCTTTTATGATTTATCTACAACTTTGATTCATAGTAGTTTGGCAGATGTGCCTATGTGTAGTATTCTTTGCATAGTTGTTGCCTGGGCATTGTACAGGTTTTAAATACACATTTATTAATTCAATTACCTTAGAAATTTCTATTCTATTTCTTTGCTTTCCTCTCTAGCACTCTTACTATATTGCCAAGTGAAATTTTCAACTGGCTTCATATAATCTCTTTTTCCTTTTCTAAATTTCCCTAATCTCTGGTTTGATCCCACATAATCAAACTGTCTACTTAGACACTTTATCTGCTCGGTCTATTCTATTTCACTACTTGTGAATTCTTAACACTATATATTTTAAATTAATAGCATTTGTATAGTGTCATGGACAATAATTAATTTTCTACATTGGTATCTAATTTGGGAAGATGGAGTTTCACAAGAAAGTTTGTTTGTGGCCCTGGCTATCCTTGAACTTATTCTGTAGACTAGGCTAGCTGTAAACTCAGAGATTAGCTACCTCTACTGCCCAGGTTCTGGGATTATAGTGTGAGTCACTATTTCTGGTATCTACTTTTAATATGTTCATCATTATTCAACTGTTATTTTAAGTTTATATTTTCTAAGTTTAATTATCTGAATTGTATGGACTCTTGTTAATGACATTTTTATTGAGTTTGAATCGTGTCACATCAGTGCCACAGTAGACATGTTTATACATGACTTATACCCACACAAAATGGACATAAATAGAGAACTGCTAGCTACATGATTCATTCACATTATTATTTTTCTTGAAGCTATTGGAGTGCTTTTGAAGGGCTTGTGCTAATTACATTCCCTACCAAACCGGATGTTTCCCGTTTTCCTATAGCCTCAGTAATGCTTGCTGTTGCCAGACCTAAGGTTGCTAACTTTGAGTAATCTTATGACTTCTGAAGGTCCTGTTCAGTTCTGTTCTTAATAATGGCTGCAGTACTAAAGATTGTGAATTCATATTAAACTTGTGCAGATGACTGTGAAACCAAGCAACACTTAAATCTAATGATTAGTTGTTTGCTTGCAATTTAGGCTTTATTAAATTAGATCCATTTGCTTTTACAATTAAGTTACATTATAGTGTATTACCAAAATGAATCAGTGACTAAAAAATGACTCTTTGGAGGAGGGAGTTATAGCAAAGTCACAGAAATACTATTTGATGCTGTATTGAACTTAGGAGTAGACACCAAACCATAAAGTAAATATAAAATATGCCTCCAGACTGTAATAGAATAAGAAAATTCAAAAGTAAACAATTATACAAATGAACAATAACCAAAAAAGTGGAGAATGGTGGGAATAATGATTCTCAGGCATGTTGGCTGTCAGGTTCCCCATCTACTTTACCTTTCCATATTTGCTTTGTCTAAAGACAGCATGTCACTGAGATCTCTTAAAAGTTGTGCAAATTGGTATATATTCAGGAATTTGGCTGTTTTATTATATTCATTTTTCTGGGCTCTTTCTCCCTCATTGATCATAACGCCACAATTCTGTGTTAATATTTAGGATTTAACAACATGTTTAGATCTACTTATTACTAAGATCATGAAACAGAAACAGTAACTTCCAATTTATTGTTGCCTTGCTGAGTGACTATGTGCCAAGGATTGTCTTTTCTGATCTAAACACGATTAAATTATTTTGCTACAAGTAAAAATGAAAAGCATACATCTATTCTATATGCACATTTCCAAATTTACTTAAGTAGAAAGAAATTAATTTATTCTGAAGTATTTTTTTACCTGAATTCATTCACAGTCTCCAACTGAATGTAAACAAGAAAAACAATTATTTAATCTTATTTTTAATTTAGAATTGTTTTAGGTGATTTACCTCAAAGAGATAGTCTTTAACTACCTATAATAAGTACACAGTCATTTTCTTCTTTTTCAAAGCCAGATGATGCCTAATACTATCTCAGGATTTCTCAAGAGCAGTTACTATTTCATGAGCATCAAGCTACATCTCATTGTCTTGCTTCCAGAACTCACTAAAAAACGTTCCCAAGTGCTTTCTCCAGTGGTATGAGCACTGGGCAAGCAGCCAGTGGTGCTAGTTCATGGAGGCCAGGTAGCTGTCAGAAGGGCTGTGGCAGCATGTCTAATTTTGCTGTATTAAACCTGTCACAAAATGTTAAGTAAGAGATTACGGGAAGTATGCATAGAACGCATGCTTTATAACTTAATAAACGTGTAGTGCTGGGAACAAGCTAAAGCCTCTCTCTTTTATCTTCTCGACTATTTGGCTTCACCCAGCCTTTTAAGCCACTGCTAAAGGAATGAGTGAAACTGTAAAAAAAATTTCATGAGCCCTACAAAGGTCTCTCCTAAGCGGTAGCCATACCGACTGCCTACAAATACCCAAGAAGCTAATAATGGCTTTCTTTTTAAGCCACACAAATGCTTATTTTTCATTCCATGAAATATGGTAAACACACACACTTTACTGAGGCAGGAAATTTCTGTCTCACTCAGGTTGTCTTATACTTGTCCTGCATTAGCCTCTTAAGTGCTAGGATTATAGGAATCCTAAATCCTAGCCAGCTTTTGTTCCTTTTGCTCTGGACTACTTGGGGATTCGAGGTGAGGTGGTTCAGAGTCAATGACAAGGACTCCGGGCACTGGTGAGAAACAACACAGCAAGCTCATCTGAACACTGCTGCAAGCTCCCATAATACCCTCCACCCACACCCCTTGGTCGCAAGAAAGCATCTCTTCTAAACAGCAGTTCCTGATTGGCTGGCATTATCTGTACAAGCAATCCTTGGTCTCTCAGGCAGTCCTCAATTAGGTCCTCCTGCAGGTGATGCTTTTTCAGCTGCACCCCACCCTGAGAGTTTACATAGAGGTGGCCCTATATTCCTGCTACAGGCTTTAAATATATTTTTTTAACATCTAGTAAGTAACATTATTTACTTTTTAAATTCTGTATTAAGAATTTTGCACATACATACAGTGTGCTTTGATCAAATCTGCTTTTTGATTCTGTTCATCCCAATTCCTTCCCTATTCCTCCACAACTTTGCCCTTCAACTTCATGTCCTCCTCTCATTTCTGAGATTATAATATAATTTCAATGGCTACTCCTTCTCTTTCCTACCTCCAAGCCCTCTGATATACCCTTCTCTCGCTCTCTTCAAATACATGGCCTTGTTTATCATTAATTGCTTCTGCATGCATATATGTATATGCATATATATAATATATATATTTCTAAATGTAGCCTACTCAATCTGTGTAGTGTTACTTGAATACATGTTTTCAAGGATGGCAATTTGAGTCTACGTGGTAATAGCTGTGTGTATACGGGTAAAGGACCATCTACTGGAGCATGGGTAGGCTTTGAGTGGTCACATTCCTGGCGAAAACTTTATCTCCCTCCCCAAGAAACTGTAAGTGGCTAATTGCTTCTCACCCAGGGGTAAAAGAAAAACCTCACGAGCTACTTATCTATCCTTGCTGGGATTTTGCCTGTCTGGAAACTTTGCAAGTCTAGTGCATGCATTCAAAGCCACTGCAAGTTCAAGTGTGAAACGGCCCTGCCATGCCCAGTAAATGATATCTCACAACAGACATCCACTTCAATTGGCTCTTCTAATTTCCCTCAGTTTCTTTACAGTCTCTGAACATTTTGGAGCTGAACACTTCATAACTCCTCATTCTCAATGCACTGATCAAATTTAGCACCAATATGTGAATATAAAAATAGTTTCTCCCCTAGAGCCTATAAGTCATCTACTTCCCCGAGACTCCCTATAAACAGAACAACCATATGGTTCAATAGTACAAGAGTATATCCAAAGGATTCTATATCCTACTACAAAGATACGTGTTCACCCTTGTTCAACGCTGCTTTATTGACAATAGCCAGAAAAAGGGAAACTGCTTAACTATCCTTAAACTAGTGAACAACAGATAAAGAGACTTTGGTATATGTACACTAAACATTTTATTCAACTGTTAATATTATAAAATGTGTTCATAAAAGGATAAAGTTACAAGCTATCACCCTGAATGAAGTTACCTAGACCTAGAAAGATGAACACTATAAATTTTCTCAGATGTAGATACTAGATTTGAAAACTTTGGGTATATGCATTTATATTGGAGTATAGGAGTATATGGATATAAGAGTTAGGAAACTAGTAAGAGGTTACAGTATGGATAAAGAGGGAGTGGGCTAGACATCAGTCAATGGGGAGCTGTAAAATAATGGAACGGTAAGCATTAAATGGGGGTGAGAAACGGAAAGAGGGGAGAGGATGGGGAGGAAGAATTAACACCAACAACCTTTGAAAATTCAACAGAAAAGCTTCTAGTGTGTGTGTGTGTGTGTGTGTGTGTGTGTGTGTGTGTGTGTGTGTGAAAAGGATGTTTGAGTGGAGTTACCCTATAATAAGAGAGGAGAGGAAATGCTTCTCACAAATATCAGAGGCTACCAGATAAAAGGCTCATTTCCAGGCATGGATTATCTTCTTTTGCCCCTATTGGTCAATGGGATCCCTTCCATTGTTATAGATGACCTCCTTGCCTCCCACATTACAGCCGATTATCACTGATTGCTTTTGGTTGCTCAAGAATGTGATGGCAGGACCTTATTGCTGAGGACAAGATATACTTAAGTTATATGACATGGAGAAATCATATCTTGGTATTTCTCTTCCTAAAAACCAAAGGATATTCCAATGTGTATTTTTATGATAGATAATGCTCGTGGCCTTAAAATTAGATAATATTTGCCAAAACCTCCTCTCTTTTTCAATTTTTTCATCCCTTTGTTTAAGACATGGTCTCCTATAGCCCAGGCTGACCTTAAACTCCATGTAGAGCAAATTACCTTGAATTTCTGGTCTTCTTGCTTCTGCTGCTGGCATGGGATTCTGAGTCTGGGTCACCACTCCTGGCTTATGTGGTGCTGAGAATAGAACCTAGGGCTTCATGCATTCTGGGTCTGTCCTCTATTATATCCCAAGCTCTTCTAGGATAAACCTTGCTACTCTGATACTTTAGCTCTGGGTATTAAATTCAGTCCAGGTCACATTTCACCACAGTTGGTTCTTATCATACTATGAAGGACCTTTCTTGGGAGATAATATTCTATTGACTATACTGGGGTGTATTTCATATTTATACTTTCAATGTAAATGCAAAAAGTCCTAGGCTGAAAAATTCATCTTGGTAAAATAAGGGCTTGGGATTTAAAAAATTGGTTTTTCTGTTTTTGTTTTTTTTTTTTCAGCTTTTACTTGTGTTCTCTCTCTCTCTCTCTCTCTCTCTCTCTCTCTGTGTGTGTTTGTGTGTGTGTGTGTGTGTGTGTGTGTGTGTGTGTGAGAGAGAGAGAGAGAGAGAGAGAGAGAGAGAGAGAGAGAGAATTGAAGTTCTCTGGCTATGACAGGATAAAATTTATCAGTAGATATCCAGACAGCATGGAACAAAAACTCTCATTCTTATAACTACTCAATTTTCTTGGAGTGCCACTGCCATGGAAATTGAGCCATTGAACTATTGAGAAAAGACATTCTCTGAACTGAAAAGTGAAGCAGATCTCGTGGAACCCATAAATTAACATTCGGAATAAGATCAATGCATCATAATCTTACTCTACTTTATAAATTCAAACCTTTAGCTCCCATTTAGACAAAATGAAATATCAAAGACCTACAAACCCCCACCCTTTCTCGGATACAGAAGTTTATGGTGCCGTATATTGTTTAATACAATAATTTTCTATGTGTATATGAGTGATGAGGTTGTGTGCTGTGTGTAAATCAACTTGGTTCTCTGAGGGAGCAGGAAGTGAATTATGTATTTTGAATACACTTGGATGTCTTCAAAATATGGGGGTCTGTGCTTTCGAGATCTTAGCATTTCATATGTGAACTCTGAGTTGAGACTCCACTGAATAGTCCTGATAGATCTCCTTTTGTCAATCATGTTTAATGGGGGACAATAATGCAACCCTACAGTGAAAGATGTCCTGGAATTTCTGAAAGGTGAGTTTTTTAGTAATCATCAAATACCAAGTCTTATCCCTATGAATTGTGTGTGGGGCTCTGGAAAGCATGGATCTGTTCTGCAGTGTTTTGCTTCTAGGAACCTCAGAGTGGTATGCAAAACTGCAATGATATAAAAAAGGATTCATGGTGCCTGTCTTGTTAATGATTGTGATGATATCAGTACATTTGACAATTGTTTCTAACTGCTTTTGTGTGAATTATTTCAGTTACTACAACTCTATAAGAAGATACTTCAACGCCTATTTCAGAAGCACACGCTGGGGAGTAAAGCATCTATACAGTTTCCAGGAATCCACAACGTGACCAAGGCAGAACTCAGTCTCAGGCTACTACAATCCAGCTATTGTTCATGATTCTCTTACCATGTATCACGTGAGCATGCATCACCTTGTCTATCTGTCACCTGTTATATGAACCTAACATGTGATAGTAATAAAAATTTCATGGTAATAATTCCTAAATGCTGTACTTAATAGAGACTTAAAATGGAACTATCAGTGATTGGTACAAAATTACAGTTTTTACCAAGGTGAGTGAGAAGTCAGAATATGAAAGTGTATCCACATTTATGGTTAAAGTTAAACAACATAAAATGTTTTCCAGGGTGGGAGGATGTAGAGGGTTCCTCATTCACTCAAAGGAGAAAGGGAAGGGGAAGGGATAATGATTGCAGGAGGGGCTGACTGGAAGGGGTCAGTGAGCGGGAAGAAAAGTGAATAAGTAAACAAAAACATAATAAAAATAGATACAATAAAATATTAAAAAGAAAGAGAGAAACTTATTTGCATAGGCATTAAACAGAAATACCAGCACTGCATCTTTTAGAGCTAAGGGATTTTTTTTCATATTGTTTCAGGATTTTCTTCTTTTTAAAAATATGTATTTATTTTAAAATTTTCTTGCACTATAACTGGGCAGATCCAGGGGTTTTCTAACCTGTCTATGTAGCCCTGGACTACTTCCCAGCCATGTGGCATTGCCTACCATCTTAGTTTTGTTCTGACTGTTCCTGATCCATCCATCTCCTGATGATGACTCTCTCCTGGTGCTCCTTCATGGTGACCTAACTCTCCTCTCTCCACCCTGGATGCCATCACTGGGATGGGAAGTCCCACCTTAGCTCCCACTCCAGCTATAATAGGTTGATCAGCTTTTTATTAACCAATCAGAGGTAATGGAGAATAATGCTTTACAAAATACTGAGACATACGAATTTGGACTACAACCAGATCACTGAATATAGAATCAGCATATGAATTCATAGCATACAAAAACATTCCCCAACAGCTAATATGTACATAAAAGTGAATATATATTGTATTTGACATTTTGGGGGTACTGAATACCTCACTATGGATTTTATTTCTAGTTCTATCCATTTTACTGTGAATTTCATGATTTAATTTTGTTAATAGCTGAGTAATACTTTGTTGTGTAAATATATCATAATTTCTTTATCCATTTTTCTGTTGATCATCTGGGTTGCTTGCAATTTCTGGATGTTATGAATAGGGCATCAGTGAACATGGCTGAGAAAGTCTCTCTGTGGTAGGATCAGTGTCCTTTGGTTCTATGCCTAACACTTACAGTAGTATAGATGTATCTTCAGGTATATTGATCCCCACCTTAGGAACCACCACACTGATTTCCACAGTGGCTATATAAGTTTGCTCTTCCAACAACAATGGAGAAGTGTCCCCCCTCCCCTTTGCCACATCCTTGCCAGTATGAGATGTCGCTTGTTTACTTGATCTTAACCATCCTGACAGGTGCAAGAATAGAGTCTCAAGTAGTTTTGGCTTGCATTTCCTTAGTGTCTAAGGATGTTGAACATTTTAAAAGTGTTTCTCAGCCACTCTTGGCTTAGATATGTACTCCATTTTTAAAATGGGTATTTGTTGTCTTTGTATGTAGTTTTATGGGGTTCTATGTGATTTTTAATGCTAGCCTGTTATGAGATGTATTGTTGGTAAAGAACATTTCCATTCTGAAGGCTACAGCTGTATCTGAATGAAAGTGTCATTTATCATGCAAAAGGTTTTCAGTTTTATAATGTCCTGTTACTAATTGTTGATTTTAGTGCCTGTGCTAATGGTGCTTTGTCAGAATGTTTTTTTCCTGTACTTATAAGTTCAAGGTTATTCCCTACTTTCTCTTGAGTTAGGGTCAGTATATCTGGTTTTATCCTGAAATCTTTGATTCATTTGGGCTTGAGTTTTGGGCAGGATGCTAAAGATAGATCTATTTGGATTCTTCTACCTGCAGACACCCAAATTGACCAGCACCATTTGTTGAAGATGTTGTCTTTCTTCCAATGTGTATTTCTGGCACATACAATCAGTCATGTTTGTGTGTTCTTTTTCTAGGTCCTCACTTTAATTCCCCTAATCAATATATCTGTTTATTGGCCAATACCATTCTTTTTATTACTATAACTCTATAGTACAACTTGAAATCAGGGCTAGTGGTAGAGGTTTTCTATAATGTGATATTATGATAATGAGTGATGAATAATTTTTTAAATGCAGTGATACAGTCCTGGTAAGGAAGGATAGAATTTTGAGGATTATATTAGCAGTAGAAAATTAGAAACTATACTGATTATTAGAAATTAAACATAATAAGTCTTAAGTTTCTGAGATGAAGTCTGTTTCAGGTGTTTAGGAGATCTATATAAATATATTTGTGTTTCAGCTTATAGATTTTTTAAAAAATATTGTACTTGCCTTTTGCAGTGAACATTATTAAATGTTGTGAACCTTTCAAAATTATTAAATTGCACAAACCTTTCATGCATGACAAAATCGAACTTCTGTAAATAGTAACAACTGGCCATGTGACACATTTATCTTTCTCTTATGAATTGAGCATGGGCCCCCTGTTTCCTTGTAATGTGGATCAGACCCCGGGCCCATTACTGTCTCTGTATGAGGTTACCATTTGCTCACTGAAGACATTTTATTCAATCATGTGTGTTTAATATTTTCTTTTCTTGCAGACTCTTCTAACCTTGAAGCCACAGAAGAGTCTTCATTAATATCTGCAATTTAATTTGATTTCACAGGAGGAATCACCTGACATTTTGTTAACCTAACTCATTAGGCTAATATCATTTTCTAATAACAGGTTTTCCAAAATATATAAACCCCAGTGAAAGGTGAATTTAAATAGCTCTGTTAAGCAATGTTCACACAGTCAAATTATGATGAATACACATGAAAGTTGAGAGGTTTGAAACAAATACAAGGAGAGATTATAGGATAATAGACACTTTTAAATTCCGATAGATCTTTACCCTCAATGAGTGTGATTCTTTAATCATTTAATGGGCAATAATGAACATTGTGAGGTAGGGATTATTATATATCTAGCTTTGTCTGCTAAGAGACTGCAGTCCTGTCTTGCTTGTGTTGCTTTAGGGAAACCTTGGGAGGGAACTCAAAAGCAATCTATTCTTTTCAGATCAGGATTCCAAGTTTGAATAGTTTTTAAAGAGTTATGTTTTATTGTTCTGTGTATATATGTCTATCTCTATGCATGGGTGTATGTGCACAAATGATGCCAGAGGGTCCTTGAAACTGAAGTTACAGGTGGTAAGGCACGTGACTTGGGTGTTAAAACTGAACTCAAGTTCCCTGGAAGAACAGTATATTCTCTAAACGAATGAAGCATCTCTCTGTCTTTTAAGGTTTCCATTTACTTTTTTGTTTCTGTTTTCAACAATGAAATAATCTATTTCCAAAAGTTTCATCTATCTGTAAAATTAAAGAGGGAAAAGTGTCTTTTGCTATAACAGAAATGAGCCTGAAAGACTTTAAGTAATGTTGACATAGAAAAAGAAATGAACATTTCATAATCTTGGTTGGGGGGGTGGCTCTATAGTTACAAACATATACCACTCTTGAACAGGACATGAATGAGTTTGGTTCCCAGCTCCTGTTGTGTGAAGCTAACAACCACCTGCAATCAAGATCCAAGGATTGATTACCCTCTTCTGTCCTCCATGGATAATTACACTCATGTGCTGTCTCCCCACCCTTCATGTCCCACGGACATATACTTTAAATGATATAAAATAACTCTTTTAGCGTATTTTATAAACACTCAGTAGGTAGGAACTGAAAAACGTTTTTCTAAGGATAATGAATTGATAATTTTAATTTGTCAATTAAACAACCAAAAGTTGACACTTTAAAGGAACCTAGAGAGATGTGCGCTGCATGCTGACCACTGAACTCTATCCCTGACTTCCTGAGGAGAGCTGTGGGGCCCCAGGAACATCCAGATTAGACACCTCTGAATCCAATCCCACCCTGCCACATCCACCTGGGGCATAACCAACAGAAGTGAGCAAACTGTTCTTCTCTGAGCTCTGTTGTAGGGCTCAAGGCTCTGCCTGCCTCCCTGAGGTGTTCTGCCATCGTCAGGAATATTAAGCCAACACCAGGGATAGCAAGATTGCCAATGGACAGCTTAAGAACATAATCAAAAGGATGAATGGGAAAAAACCAGAAAATGACATATCTTTTTGGTGGATCATTTGTGTACCATTGGTGGATCACTTGTGAGTATCCATTTTCTGTTTCCAACAAAGGTCAGTAAATGAAGGGAAAAATATTATTTCCAAAATATATACAAATATAATTGTCACAGAAACTCATGGTCACAGAGTGACTTGTTTGTTTTTGGTTTGCTTGCTTGTTTGTATTTACATGTATTCTTTATAACACTCTGTTACCTTTCTGCATCTCAGTTATTAATTGAAGCCTTGCTCATCATAGAATATTTCTAACACAGTAAAGAAAAAAGAGAAAGTTAGTTGGGTAGCACAGCAGGTAACATCTCATATAGAGTAAGTCTCATGAAATATAGCCACAATAAATAATTGTCTACTTCAATTACCCAATAACCTCAAGACTAATCAACATGTAATATCTACTTATAGAACAATGCTCTAGCCTCCTTTTCTTTTCTTTTCTTTTTTATATTCTTTGTTTACATTCCAAATGCTTTCCCCTTTCCCAAGGTCTAGCCTCTCTTATTATCTGCATTGTTTGATTCTTTTTTTAGTTTAAAAAGGTTATAGCTTTGGAAGAGGACATAGAGATAACCCAAAGAAACTATCCTCTAGCACAAACCCATTGCATTTCCTATTACCGTCACTGTTGTATAATAGCCATTGAGAAGAATAATAAAGGAATATGGATCTCGGGATGCTCTGTTAGTGCAGTGTATGTGATGATGTAACTGGTACATGACTTTTCAGTTTTAATAATGACCTGAGAGGGCAGTGATGGCAAGTGGATTAACCAACACACAAGTCCGGGCACCAGAAGGCTCTCAGATGGCAGCAGACTAAGATCTCAGCCCTGCTGACCATGCATGATGGGATTGCTACTGCTACTTCTCCATTTGTTGACACTCTTTTCCTGTCACAAGACCTCCCATCTGTTTATTTGAGACAGAGAAGAAATGGGAAGATGCCCATGATCAATGTAGAGATTAAGGTGGAGGGAATATTCAAGAATATAAATAATGTAATATTTCCCCTTCCCTTTAATGTTCCATCTTTTACTAACCAAAGGCAAATCTCCACGTGAAGACAGGGTTTTGATCCCTCTGAACTCCCTCTGAAGTTTACATACTCTGTTTGATGATCCCTAATTGTTAAGCATCGAATGTTTCTTCCTATGTTCTTCACTTTGTGAATATAGAAAAGGTAAAAAGCATGTAAATTTTTATGTAAATTTCAACCAAGATCTACTTCTTCAGATAAACAAATACAATGCTGCATTTTTCATAAAGGACTAAGCTGCTTTGCTTTTGGTTAAGGTATAAGTCACAAATGAAGATTGGTACAGGTTTCACTTCTCTCAGGTGTCGATTCCTCCACTTCTGAGCATCCAGTCTTCATCTAATGATATGAACAGCACCACTGGATGTTGAGTGTATAAGAGCATTCTAATCGATTTCAAAGAATGGATGCCCCACACTTCAATAAATCAAGTATATCTTTGTCTTGTTGATAGATTTGTTGTATTGGTTTTGTTTTTGAAGTATGGAAGGACCCCCCAGCCAGAATTCCTGGGTGCTGAAAATTCTTAGCTTATTGTTCAAGTTTTTAAATAGCATCCAGTTTTTACTTATTTTAATATCTTGCTTAGGTACTTAAAAGCAAATATTGTGGAGGCTGGGGAGATGACTCAGCAGCTAAGAGTACTGGCTGCTTTTCCAGAGGTCCTGAGATCCATTCCCAGCATGCACATGACAGCTCAGAAACATTTATAAATGTAGTCCCATGTGATCTGATTTGCTCTTTTGCTATGCACAGAAAACATCCATACAACAGGAAGAAAAAAAGAGAGAGAGAGAAAGAAGAGAAAAATAAAGGAGAGAGAGAAAGAGTGAGTGAGAGACAGGGGGAGAGAGAGAGAGGTTTAACAAAAATTAATTAAATGTTGTCTGTCTCCTTGGTGTAAACACTCTTTGCTATACAACATGACACAATGTAAATCAATATCATTAAGACTATGGTGTTTGCACTCAGAAACAAAATGGTCCACAGGTAGCTTCCATTTTACGATCACTTAGTTTATGAGTGAATTTACAGTGTTGTGAAGACCGCTTTTATTCCATGGAACCTGCCTGTTGACAGCTGGATTTTCATCTCTTTTGCAAGTATAGCAATATGCCAGATGGTATGGAACCTTTTCTGAGTAATATTAACTAGTCATGGCTTCTATCAGGTCTATGGTCACGTCATGGAGGTAAGCAAGCAATACTGAACCTGTGGTGCACGGTAGTCAATGAATTACATGAGGCATGCAGACTTTCTATTAGATGATATTGGTCAATCTAAGTGTTCTGAGAAGATCTAAAGAAGTCTCAACCCATACACAATATGTAGCAAGTAAATTAAATTCATCTTCAGGTTCCAATATTCTCCACTTTCAGTGCCTTCATCTCCACGTAAATCTATCATAAGTGAGTTACATAGGTTTGACATGGTATCATATATAATGGTATAAGAACTTAAAATTATAGAAGCTCAAGGATGAGTTTTAACTTATAGAACCTAAACATCATACTCACAGGAATGATCAAACCCCCTGTTTTTCTTTCCAGGTCATTATAAGGCTTCTATTGCCAAACTTTGCCCTCTGGAAAACAACTGCAGTGATGTATTCTATTTACAAAAAGCTCTTTTGAATGATGCTGGGAATATTTAGCTGTAGCTTTACTTAGGTATTTGAGTATTGGATAAAGGTGCTTGTGTCAAATTTTAGACAAATTTTAGAGTCTTCAAACAAAATGTCTTTAGTCCCCCGACTCTTCAAATAGAAGAGAGCAGTGGTTTAGTTGCTTGTTTGTTTTTGATGTGTGAATGTGTATGACTGTGTTTGTTGTACCCAGTGCAAATATTAAGACTTTTAGTTCCCTCCAGCACTGTTTGGTTTTTAAGGCACAGATTCCCATTTATCTACCTTCTATTTATGCCCCTTCTAAAGCTTGAACATGTAAATTCAAGTTCGCACATAAACCTCTCGATGGACTAACAACCATGCCATGAGTATCACTTCTTTGTTTTCAGAGACCTTCCCTTCAGAATGAGAGAAAAAATAACTTTGTGCCAGTAAGCTCATTTAATATTAATAATCTGATGATAAGTGCTCATCAAGATCCCAGTCACTTGCTTTAGGATCACATTGCACCTGACCCCTTCTTTAAAATATTGCTATTAGACCCCTCCACAGTGAAGGCTGAATCAATATGCCATGAGGTAGACATATTTAAAGGTTTTTCTATTTATAAATCAAGGTGTTTTTTGGCTAAATTTCATGATCCTGGGCTGAACAACATTGAAATCATATAACATGTCTATTTTATTTTCACATGTTTGTCAATGATTCTTTCTCTGAAACCAATAATTTAAAAATTGGTTGGACATCAAAGGTATACCTTTAAGAACTTATAAATAGGTAGCATTGAAACTGGCCCTATGTTGAGTCAGGTATCCTCCAAACTGATGGTCAGTGGTCAAGCCGGGGATTGTTCCACACTGCACTGCATCCATCATCAGGTGTGTTCACATGGCTGTCTCCAGACTCCAGAATTCTTCTGAACTACTCAGGAAAATTTCTATCTGAGAATGTAGTAAATTTATTTTTTCAGAATTTTTTTTACAAAGCAATCATGGCAAATTCCAAGTGAATGCAAGAATAGGAAAAAGTGCTACTAACTGGCATTGTTCACAAGGATATATGAAGAAATAGTGTCTTACACTGAACCCAGAGGATTTGAAAACCTAAGAAATGCAAAGCTTATTGATGAAGATTAAGACATACTCTAGTTGTAGCTTTTCTACAATACGATGTATATGAAGTTGTATGTGGTTGAACAGCAGTTTGTCTTCAAAGTTTTCATTCCATGTTTTACCATTAGACATTTAACCAAAAATTGAAACTAACATAAATATAACCAACATTTAATGCTCAACTTAATTGTTAGTTACCAAGTGGGTACGGACGTAAAATTGTCTTTTTTCTTCAGAGTATATACATGAAGGTTCTGCCTGAGGCTCTCATTTTAGTCTTTTGTCTAACATTGTCTTTATACTATTTCTTTATTCCATTTTTTAAATTCTGAGATAGATTGTGAACTTCTAGAAGAGAATAGCTACAACTCACATTATGAGTATACTCACTACAGCTGCTAATGCAACAATTGGTAGAATATTGGCTGCTTATGTGAGAACAGGCCAAGTTGTTTTCTTCACTACAGTGCAAGGAGGGTTGTAACTCTACTTAAATGGAAGTTAACTTTGTAATTAATGTGTGATATTGGAAAGTTTCAGTTTGTATTTTCACAAGCGAGGGAAATTGGACTAGATTGCTTTGAAGATACTATGTCTAAATCCTTAGATACATATAATGGTATACAGCATTAAAATATAATATATAAAATGTATACAAATATAAAATCCTTTAAAATTGAAATATAAATGAAATTCCTCTTTGAGTCAGCGAAAAAGGTCTAGTAACAAGATGTTCATCTTGCATAAAAAAATAATGTTGCTTTATTTTTGTAAGTAACATAGACTGGCCTCCCATGGTTTTTGCATTATACTCCTTTGAAAAATGAGGAACCCAGAGAACTTCCAAGAAAGAAAACAGCTAGCAGCTTCCCACCACAGCACTGGATTGATGTTAGGACTTATGTAGAACATTAATGCTTTTCTGTAAGAGACTGGTGACAGGTATCAACCCTCAACCATGTACTAACAGAAAGAGATGAAGACTTCATTTTCATTTTGCTGGTAAATGTTAGAAATAGATATTTGAATGGTACAAAATTGTAAAACCTTAAGATGTTACTACAATTGCCTCTCAAAACAACTGTGAAATTTGTGTATGCATATGTGTATGAATCTGAATATATATATATGTATATATGTTCATAATGAGGGTTGGTGACATAGTCTGAGTGCCAGGATGGCCTCCACTTGTAAAGAGAGAATGCTCCCATGGGGAAAGTGCCCAGTTGACACAGTGGGGGAAATGTCCTGTAAGAAAGACACTGTATATGATCACATTGTAAGTGAAAGTCTCTTTTGTTTCATTCAAGGGTTTTCGCGGCTCATCTTCTGTCTGCATTTGTCATAACTATCTCTGTTTCCCGAGTGTGGCCAGTTGCATAAAGAGCACGGAAAAAGTCGTCAGGATCATTTCCACAGCTGGGAGGAGTGGGGCAAGGCTGCCTGCTAAAAGCTGTTAATTGAAGTTTACAAAGGAACAATCCCTTATCTTTGAAAGTTCCTTTGCTTGACTGACTCATTCTTCCTGGGAGGGATTAATGCTTAATTAGAAAAAGATGCTAAACAATCCGTGTGCTTCCTGAATGAAAAAAAAAAAGAAAGAAGAAAAAGAAACTCACCTTAGTTTTAAAGAATCTTAACAAGGTAACATGCTAATTGTTTAATGAATGATTCCCACCGACAACTAGAGATGTGTGTTAAAAAGCGTCGCTGCTTATCGCGATTGGCACGGCTCCCAGAAATTGTCCACTGGCTGTTCTAGGACCCAGTGCCAAGACCGTTTGTGTGGTGCTATGGTGTTTGCTTTTGTCTTCCCACCTCTGCATGTAAACATGTTTGTCAAGGTACATGGTTAGGATAGAAAGCCGAGGGGCATGGGAGGCAAGACTGGTGCTGACCCAGTTGGGGGTGGGGTGAAGACGAGGCAGTCGGAATTTGCTACATCTTATGTTGGGGTTGAAATGGCATTTTATTGAGTAGCACCGCGCATGGCATGTCTGCATTTCATTCTTGGTGTAAGATATTAGGAAGTGAGAGTTGCGTGTATACTTCAGTGAAGGGCACAAGGCACTGCGAGCCCAACTTCACACTCTGCCTGGCTGTCAAAGGGCTTGCTCCTTCACAACAATGCCCCAATGTTTTGTTAGGCCGGCTCCAGTTCACTTCCGTAAGTGAGGAGGCACGGGTGGAATGCCAGGTATGTCTACAGAGCAGAGCAGAGCAGGCAGCCTGACGCCAGGAGAGAATAGGCAGGTACCCGATTGAGTTACAGGATTTCTACAAATCTAATCCCCGTGTAACATGAGACTTATTACAGAGCCAGCCTCTACTAGGGCTGTGAAGTCTGAGGATATGAACAGTTTTGGAAGCAGTGATCCCAGTTAACCCACTGAAACCCAGCTTCAGTTGACCAAAATGAACAGCCTCTAATCCTCACGAAGTTGTTTAAAAGGTAATAGTGATTAGGTAAGTCGGTTGCTAATTATCGGGGGAAAAAAGAAATCTTTCTGATCAGAGACACAGAATACAGAGACACCCTGCTAGGGCCATTTTAAGACATTTTCTACTTAATATGTCTGACGCTGGATAGTCTATACATTCATTACTAATGATAAGTGTGCAAAATTTATGGGGCATTTCTTGTATGTGACAAGCTTATTGTGGAAATGTAAAGGAATGTAGTTATTTATTACTGTCTCAAAAGCATCTACCTGAGGGAAACAATTACTTTCTGAGACATCTTCATTAATTATCATAATAAGCTGATGGTATATTTATTCAGTGCGGGAAAATCAAAATAGCTAAACAGGAAAACAAAAAACAAACAAACAAACAAAAAACACCCAAGTACCAGAATCTCATGTCTCTGTTGCCATTTATTGTTCCTGGCTGGCCACTCACAAGCATCATCTCAGGAAAGCAGATAGAAGAAATGAAAGTATTCCTGCACTTAATATTTAATAGAAGAACTCTTTAAATCAAATTTACTAAATTGACACATTTACAAAGATGAATGTCCTCAAGCCAGGCTATGGTGATACAAGAAGAAAGCCAAGAAGTTGTCATTAAGTTGGCAATACATTGTGACAAAGCTTCTGCTGTAACTCAGAAGCCCATTATACAAAATAATATTTTTGGTCCATTTTCCAGCATTGTGGATCAAACCCAGGACTGTGAGAAAGGCTCTGACTCTGAACTACATTCCAAGTCCTCAAAGATAACCTTAAGTTGACTCTTGTGTCTCCAAATGCCTTTATGATTCCTATATGTCAATGCTATCCCTTTAGATATTTGTGCTGATTATTATATCTACACCTTTTGAATACATACACCAGCAGAGTCTGCTTCCAGAGCTTGCTTTGTTACCACGAAGTTACCAGATTGAAGGACATAAAGATCTAGACCCTGATAACAGAATGGCTGTTATCCAGCCACACATTCTAACAGGCTCTTCAGGCATGCGAGCTTCTGTCTATGCTTTGGTAGTTCTTAGTGTTCCTGTGAGGAAACCGAGGTCCATAGCATAGAACCACTAAGTACGAAGTGTAGATATAGATCGAAGGCTTACTTTCAGAGTGAACTGGTGAGGGTGGAGTTAAACGGGAACGCTATAGGTCATTGCAAAACTGGAAGGAAAGTGAAGGCTGAGGCGGATCTTAGACCTGTGCTTTAGAGCTCAGCAAGTGGTTCTGCTACTTCCTAGCTCCTGAGAAAACAAATCATTGGGTTTCCATATGCCCCCGAGTGCTTGTCTTTAAGTAGGGACATAAAACTTACTTTAAATAGGAGAATAAGATCTGTATCCTGATGCTTGGGTGAGGGTTAACTAGGATATGACAAAACCATTGAACACAGTTCTAGACATCTTCCAGTGGGCGATACCAATGCCTCGTTAGCTCTAAAGAATGCCATGACTGTCTTCATGTGTTCTGCCCTGAGGATTGTGCTGAGGCTCACATACTGCACTGAAAAGTTCTTCTCTGTGGTAAACATTTGCTGGAACAGGAGGGAGAAGAAACAGGCCGTTTCCCAGCTTTTGGCTGAACTGCAGAGCTCAGGCAGAATTTACTGAAGGAGTTGCCCCTGCATACTGTTACAAGTGAGCTTTTAAGTTAATTTGTGACTTTAAAGTCAACCCAAGCCTAAATTTGCTCACTCCCCTGTTCAACTTGTTCCTTTCAAGCTCTTGCCAAATTCATACCCGGTTCACCTTTGCGGTAGATAAGATGATGGCGTTAAATCTTGGACTACTGATATGAGCCCTTGAAAACAGCAGTCCGTATCCAAGAACACAAAGTGGGAAGATATTCTAAGCAGTGTTTCAAAACCCCAAAACACGGGTCAAAACTTAAAAAATTAACAAAACTACATCTTATTTTAATGGTATTCCAAAACTCCAGGCTATTAGTATCTATGTTTGATAAAGTAAGACACCCCCCCTCCTGCACTGACTGATTTTACTAGGGGTAAGTATTTGATACTAATTGTTGCTTTGAAATTGGTTTTTAACATCACATGAAATGTCTTCTTTTTTTTTCTGACCAGGCACATATTTGAAATAGCAAATGTATCTATCTCAGTAATTTCCACAAATTATAGATGCCACACTTAAGATTTATGAAGAAACTTGTTTTTAAAAGATTTACTTCTAGTATAGAAAAATTGGAATAAATGGTTATATTGGAATAAATGGAAAAATTGGTTATAACTAGTTGGTTAATTTTTAAAATGTATTTATATGTGTACGGGTGTTTTGCCTGCATGTTTTTCTCTGTATCATGTGTGGTGCCTGATACTCACAGAAGCCAGAAGAGGCTGTTGGATCCCCTGGAACTACAGTGACAGAAGGTTGTGAGCCACCCTGTAGGAGCTCTGAAATGAACGTACATCCTCTGGAACAGCAGCCAGTGCTCTTAACCACTGAGCTGTCTCCCCAGCCCCTATAATTATAATGTAAAGAAATTCTATGAAGTCTTACAAACAAAGATTGTGTAGGACCTAGCTCAATAGTAGAGTATGTGCTTAGCATGAGGCATAGGTGAAAATCCCAGCACTATCACAAAAATAAACATGACATTTAACACATGTTTTTCATTGCTTTGCTTCCGAACAATAAGAGTACTTTAAAATATGATTAGGCCTAGAAGTGTTTAAAATTCACTTTCTTAGGTTGACAAGATGACTCAGTGTATAAAAGCACTTGTTGAACATCTCTGACAGCTTGAATTTAATCCCATGGGTCTCATGACTAAAGGAAAGAACAGATTCCCAAAATTTGGTGTTTGACTTCCACACCTGTGCCATAGTGCTTATGCATGCACACACAAACACACATACACAGTAAATAAAATTAAAATCAATCAAATTTCCTGGTGAAATATTCTGAACTATTTATGTTCTATTGCTTCCAGGTAGAGTGTTTGACAAATAGAGACCCTCCATTTGTATTCTTGCTGAGGCCATTTTAAATTTAGCTAGAATTTGATCACCTTGATAGGAAGACCAGTGGGAAGTTACTCAACACTATCCAAAGAACCCGAGGTCAAGACACCCCTTCTGTTCAATTACGTGTCTACACACCTTCCCCTCCAGCTAACTGCTTGTCTCAGCTGTTGAACAGCTTTCTTGTAAAGAAGATTCCCTTGGATCTGGTTAGTGAGATAACAGGGTGCAGTTTTCCCCTTTAAAAGCCCCTTACTCTAAACACTCAGTGCTTGAGTCCTCTATACCCAAGTGCATTCCCAGACATCTGGAATAAAGACTTTGAATTGTCTCTAGACAGTTTCTGAGTAGTCTTCTTTGGTATATTCCTCCTAATACTCTATGTTCATTCTCTCCAGTGCTGAGAGAGCATGAAACTCACTCATACAATTGCATCTACTTCTTTTGGCTTCTGTGGTAACTCAGGCTGCTTGTGTTTTGAAAAAATCTTTTAAGACGAAGATCTGTTTGGATTTTCATGAGTTGGCACCTTCTTCTTTGTTATGAAATCCCCACATCAACCCTGACAAAGTTCTTTACTCTAGAATCTATTTCTTCCTAAATACATCAACTTTTATTTATTTACTTAATTATTTTAAGGTTCAGATATTAGTCAAAAATTAGTCAGATAAGAGTCAAAAAACTCTCTTAATACTAACTTATATGTGTCTTCACAATTAAATACATTCCTCGTAGACATGATATAGCTGGGTTTTTTAAAACCAACTGTTTAAAATATTTACAGTGTGGCCATTGACTATTTAATTGCTTTACAAATGTCATATTTCTGTTAGTTTTCAATATAAACCATCATTTGCTCTTTTCTTTCTTTTTATGACTCATTTTAGATATTTTTGATGATGCTATCTCATTCTCTTTATTACTAATTATATCTCTTGACATTCAGCTTCTTAAAGTTTATATTACATGTATTTAACTTTTTCCTGTCTGACCTCCAGTGATATTATAATACATCTCAGCTGCGATTCTCCCTTCACAGCCTTTGTGGTTGGGGTGTAAAGTTGGTATAATAAGCCCCAATATATTTTAATACTTTTAATTAATTGTGACCATTGAAGGTTACTGGGGTGGGAGAGTCAGTTTTCTTTGAGGAAGTAGTCTGGGGCAGACCGCTCGTTCTCCAGCAACTGGCTCAACATGTATATACACACAGTGATTGGACTGAGGGTATTATGAAAGACAGACCTGAAATGAGGAGGGGGATTTGGTCAGGAGGGCTAGGAGGAGCTGGAGAAAATAGGGGACAGACAGATGAAAATGTGTTGTATACACATCTGAAATTCTCAAAGAATGAATAAAAAAGATTCACTTATTTTTTAATTGATTTTATGAACAGATGCTTTAATGCTGATCCCCCCCTTGTTTCTTAGACTTTGAATTTATTGATTTTCTTATACTGAAGGATGGTTGTTGTTTATATTTGACTTGGATATTTTTATGCTATTACGTCTTCAATTGGCGTTTTTCTTATTCTTGTTCTTGGGGCATCCAAGCATGGACAAATTAAATCACAGAACATTATCCTTAAACTGAGGTTTGCTTATGCTTTAAAATTATCTTTATAATGTTTCTTCATATCTTCCTTATCTGCACTTAATTTTCAAACACACACAACACAGTTTACACAGCTATTTTAATGTCCTTTCTGACAATTGCAGCATTTTCTCTTTTCTGTGTCTGTTTCAATTGACTATTCTCATCTTTGGTTCTGTTTTCCTTCTTTGCTTTTCTACCTCTTGAGTAAATTCCAGAAATTGTGAAATTTATCTTGTTAGGTAAGGGAGACTTTGTATGTTTTGAACTTTCTTCTTGACTGCTAAGTTTACTTGGAAGTAGTTCAATCACTTTGATGATGATTTATGTTTTTAAGGTGTTTCTGAGTAGTGCATATCTCAGGACTAATTGATCTTCACTTTGAAATAAAACTTTCCTAATTCCTCTACTATTCCACAGATATATTCCACAAATTTCTACAACTTAGTTGGTAGAAACAGCAGGTTTTGTAGGCTCTGCTCTATGAAAGCAGAAAAATCAAATACTGGCCTTAGAAAATCCTACTCTTTCAAAACCCATCTTATATTTAACAACTGGGAAAAAGGTCAAAGCAGAGAGGACATGAGATGGATAGAGAGATGAATGGATAGATGGATTGATGGATGGATGAATGGGTGGATGGATAGATGGATGGATGGGCAGATGGATGAATGGATGGATGGACAGACAGACATACAGATAGACTGATGGATGGATGACAGATGGTTGGACAGACAGACAGAAACCGAGAAAGAAGCAGAGGGACTACAGCTTGTATACAGAGAGAAAACACAAGTGACTAGCATCAGTGCATTTGAGAGTTAGAAAAATCTCTGTGGAGTTGAAAAATATACATCTATTATTACTGTGCCTAAGATAGTCAGTGGTTTTCTCAGTCATGGACTCATAATACTTCTGTTAAAAAATGTATGAGATAAGTGAGAGTTGATCAAGAGAATAAAGAACCTGTGGGCAGTGGTCATACTTTAAGATGATTTCTTCTGCCAGCCAATTTCATGAAGTTGTTGTTTTTAATAGCTGAGTAGTATTTCAAGGTGTAGATGTACCACATTTTCTGTATCCATTCCTCTGTTGAGGGATATCTGGGTTCTTTCCAGCATTTGGCTATTAAAAATAAGGCTGCTATGAACATAGTAGAACATGTGTTCTTATTACATGTTGGAGCATCTTCTGGGTCTATGCCCAGGAATGGTATAGCTGTGTCCTCAGGTAGTACTATGTCCAATTTTCTGAGAAACTGCCAGACTGATTTCCATAGTGGCTGTACCAGTTTGCAATCCCACCAGCAATGGAGGAGTGTTCCTCTTTCTCCACATCCTTACCAGCATCTGCTGTCACCTGAGTTTTTCATCTTAGCTACTCTGACTGGTCTGAGATGGAATCGCAGGGTTGTTTTGATTTGCATTTCCCTGATAACTAAGGATATTGAACATTTCTTTGGGTGTTTTGCAGCCTTTCCCCAGTTGAGAATTCTCTGTTCAGCTCTGTATCCCATTTTTAATAGGGTTATTTGGTTTTCTGGAGTCTTAACTCCTTGAGTTCTTTGCATACATTGGAAATTAGCTCTCTATCAGATGTAGGATTGGTAAAGATCTTTTCCCAATTTGTTGCTGTTCTGTCCTATTGACTGAGACCTTTGCCTTACAGAAACTTTGCAATTTTATGAGGTCCTATTTATAAATTCTTGATATTAGAGCATGTCTTAGTCAGGGTTTCTATTCCTGCACAAACATCATGACCAAGAAACAAGTTGGGGAGGAAAGGGTTTATTGAGCTTACATTTCCACATTGCAGTTCATCACTAAAGGAAGTCAGGACTGGAACTCAAGCAGGGTTGGAAGCAGGAGCTGATGCAGAGGCCTTGGAGGGATGTTTCTTACTGGCTTACTTCCCCTGGCTTGCTCAGCCTGCCCTCTTATAGAACCCAAGAGCACCAGCCCAAAGGTAATATCACCCAAAGGGGCTCCCCACTTGATCACTAATTGAGAAAATGCCCCACAGCTGGATCTCATGGAGGCACTTCCCCAACTGAAGCTCCTTTCTCTGGGATAACTGCAGCCTGTGTCAAGTTGACACACAAAACCAGCAAGTACAGAGCATAAGCCATTGGTGTTCTGTTCAGGAACATTTTCTTGTGCCCATGTGTTCAAGACTTTTCTTCACTTTCCCCCACTTTCTATTCTAATGGATTCAGTGTATCTAGCTTTATTTGGAGGTCTTTGAGCCACTTGGACTTGAGCTTTGTACAGGGAGGTAAGAATAGATTGATTTGCTTTATTCTACATGTTGACTGCCAGTTGAACCAGCATTTGTTGAAAGTGCTATTTTTTCCCCCCACTGGATGGTTTTAGCTCCTTTGTTAAAGATCAAGTGACTGTACACACATGGGTTCATTTCTGGGTCTTCAATTCTATTCCATTGATCTACCTGTCTGTTACTGTACTAATACCTGAGAATATCATCCCGAGTTAGATGACTCACTCATAAAGGAACAAGCACGGTATGTACTCACTGATAACTGGATATTAGCCCAAAAGTTCGGAATACCCAAGATTCACTTCACAGACCATATGAAGCCTAAGTAGAAGGAAGAGGAAAATATGGATGCTTCAGTGCTTTTTAGAAGGGTGAACAAAATACTCAGAGAAGGAGATATGGAGACAGTGTGGAGCAGAGACTGAAGGAAAGGCCATCCAGAGACTGCCCCACCTGGGGATCCATCCCATATACAGCCACCAAACCCCAACGTTATTGTGGATGCTGGGAAGTCCTTGCTTATGAAAGCCTGATATACTTGTCTCCTGAGAGGCTCTGTCAGAGTTTGACAAATACAGAGGCAGAATCTCAAAGCCAACCATTGGATTGAGCTCTGGGGTCTCAATAGAGGAGTTGGAGAAGGCACTGAAGGAGCTGAGGGGGCTTACAACCTCATGGAGGGTGCAACAGTGTCAACCTGGCAGACCCCATAGAGCTCCCAGGGACTGGACCACTACACAAAGAATACATGAAGGGACCCAGGAGGCTGACCACATGTGTGGGAGAGAATGACCTGTTGATCACCAGTGGGAAGAGAGGCCCTTGGGCCTGAGGGTGTACGATGCCCCAGTGCAAGGGAATGCTAGGGCAGGAGAATGAGAGTGGGTAGGTAGGGGAGCACCCTCATAGAGGCAGGGGGAGAGGAAATGTGATATGGGGTTTCCGAAGTGGAGACCTGGAAATGGGAAAACATTTGAAAAGTAAATAAAGAAAATATCCAATAAAAAAAGAATAAAATAAAATTACTTGTACCTTTTACTTGGTGTTCTTTCAGGTTTTGCTTCTATGGTATCACTAAGGTAAGAAGAATACAAAGACACTGTTTCATATGACAATTTCAATGTCTATTGAGGGCCATTTGCCCAACATTTATATTTAAGGGGTAAAGCCTGGTCAGTCTAAGGCAGCATTTTGAAAGTGTATTCCACAACCATGGCTGTGAAACAACAAGAACAACAAGAACAACAATATCAACAACAACAAAACCCTGAGATAAATGGTTGGCTTCTCAAAATCAAGTTCTTGATGGGCACTGTACATAAGGCATACATAGAAGACACAGAAGTCAGAATCAAATACTTTACAAAGTTGGTCTACAGAAACATTATCTCAGGAATCATGTCCCAGGAAAAATAAACTGTAGTTATGTGTATAGCACAGGCTGGTAATCTCAGTACTTGGGAAGCTAAAGCTGGGGAATCCTGAATGGGAAAGCGTAGATTACATACAGCACTCCAGGCCACCCTGTGCACATGGTGGAGCTCTGTTTCACAATAAACCAGAAAAAGGTGAGCTAACTGAGCCGCACTGACTGCTTTTGGCAAAATGGCCATTTTAACTATATTGATTCTACCGATCCATGAGCATGGGAGGTTTTCCCATTTTTTGAGGTCTTCTTCCACTTCCTTCTTCAGAGTCTTGAAGTTCTTGTCATACAGATCTTTCACATGTTTGGTAAGAGTCACACCAAGATACTTTATACTGTTTGTGGCTATTGTGAAGGGGGTCATTTCCCTAATTTCTTTCTCAGCCTGCTTGTCCTTTGAGTATAGGAAGGCCACTGATTTGCTTGAGTTGATTTTATAACCTGCCACTTTGCTGAAGTTGTTTATCAGCTGTAGGAGTTCTCTCGTGGAGTTTTTTGGGTCACTTAGGTAGACTATCATGTCGTCTGCAAATAATGATAGTTTGACTTCTTCCTTTCCAATTTGTATCCCTTTGACCTCCTTATGTTGTCGAATTGCCCGAGCTAGTACCTCAAGTACAATATTGAAAAGATAAGGAGAAAGGGGGCAGCCTTGTCTAGTCCCTGATTTCAGTGGGATTGCTTCATTTTGCCAAAAGCAATATACAGATTCAATGCAATACCCATCAAAATTCCAACTCAATTCTTCACAGAGTTAGAAAGAGCAATTATCAAATTCATCTGGAATAACAAAAAACCCAGGATAGCTAAAACTATTCTCAGCAACAAAAGAAAGTCTGGGGGAATCAGTATCCCTGACCTCAAGCAATACTACAGAGCAATGGTGTTAAAAACTGCATGGTATTGGTACAGTGACAGGCAGGAGGATCAATGGAACAGGATTGAAGATCCAGAAATGAACCCACACACCTATGGCCACTTGATCCTCGACAAAGAGGCTGAAAATATCCAATGGAAAAAACATAGCCTTTTCAACAAATGGTGCTGGTTCAACTGGAGGTCAGCATGCAGAAGAATGCAAATTGATCCATCCTTGTCTCCTTGTACTAAGCTCAAATCCAAATGGATCAAGGACCTCCACATAAAGCCAGACACTCTGAAGCTAATAGAAAAGAAACTGGGGAAGACCCTTGAGGACATCGGTACAGGGAGAAAGTTTCTGAACAGAACACCAATAGCGTATGCTCTAAGAGCAAGAATTGACAAATGGGACCTCATAAAATTACAAAGTTTCTGTAAGGCAAAGGACACCATCAAAAGGACAAATCGGCAACCAACAAATTGGGAAAAGATCTTCACCAATCCTACATCAGATAGAGGGCTAATATCCAATATATATAAATAACTCAAGAAGTTAGACTCCAGAAAACCAAACAACCCTATTAAAAATGGGGTACAGAGTTAAACAAAGAATTCTCACCTGAAGAACTTCGGATGGCGGAGAAACATCTTAAAAAATGCTCAACTTCATTAGTCATTAGGGAAATGCAAATCAAAACAACCCTAAGATTTCATCTTACACCAGTCAGAATGGCTAAGATTAAAAATTCAGGAGACAGCAGGTGTTGGAGAGGGTGTGGAGAAAGAGGAACACTCCTCCACTGCTGGTGGGGTTGCAAATTGGTACAACCACTCTGGAAATCAGTCTGGCAGTTCCTCTGAAAACTGGGCACCTCACTTCCAGAAGATCCTGCTATACCACTCCTGGGCGTATACCCAGAGATTCCCCACCATGTAATAAGGATACATGCTCTACTATGTTCATAGCAGCCCTATTTATAATTGCCAGATGCTGGAAAAAACCCAGGTATCCCTCAACAGAAGAGTGGATGCAAAAAATGTGGTGTATCTACACAATGGAGTACTCTTCAGCCATTAGAAACAATGAATTCATGAAATTCTTAGGCAAATGGATGGAGCTAGAGAATATCATACTAAGTGAGGTAACCCAGACTCAAAAGGTGAATCATGGTATGCACTCACTAATAAGTGGATATTAACCTAGAAAACTGGAATACCCAAAACAATCCACACATCAAATGAGGTACAAGAAGAAAGGAGGAGTGGCCCCTTGTTCTGGAAAGACTCAGTGAAGCAGTATTCGGCAAAACCAGAACGGGGAAGTGGGAAGGGGTGGGTGGGAGGACAGGGGGAGAGAAGGGGGCTTACGGGACTTTCGGGGACTGGGGGGCTAGAAAGGGGGAAATCATTTGAAATGTAAATAAAAAATTATTTCGAATAAAAAAAAAAGACTGCTCTTCCAAAGGTTACATGTTCAAATCCCAGCAACCATATGGTGCCTCACAACCTTCCATAATGAGAAACAAATGAACCACCAAACAAACTAAGGAAAGCTTACTAATAATTTCTCTATGCTTTCACCTGTTATTGTAGTTGTATTTTAATTATTTTTGATTGCTATTTCTTTTAATATTTTGATATTAAATATTAATACCAAAGATATTATAAATATAATGCATCACTTTCCCTTTCCCTTTCTTCCCTCCAAGCCTCTCATATGCCCATATGCCCCTCCTTATTCTCTTTCAAATTTATGGCCTATTTTTCCATGGATTGTTGTTATATATGTATATTCATATACATATACATGCATATATATGGATATGTACATATTTGTATATGAACACATATTGTGTATGAATATAATATATTGTGTATATACATAATGTATATATTCCTAAGTGCATAATAAATACAACCTGCTCAGTCTACATAGTATTGCTTCCATGTGTGTTTTCAGTGTTGACCATTTGATACTGGATAGCATATTAGTGTGCTCTTCCCAGGGAAAGACTCTCCTGCTCTCAGTCTTCATCAGATGCCTTTTATTCTTTGTATGGGGATGAAGGCTCCAGAGCTTCTCCCCTCTGTCCAAAACCATGTCTACATTACCATGTCTGTTGTAAAAAAAGAGAAAGAATAGTAAAACAAAAACAAAATTGACAGACACTTGGCCCAACTAAGCAAAAAGAAGGAGTGGTGAGAAGATGAAAATGAACTCAACCCTGAGCAGGGAAACATTACAACAGACACTAAAGAATTTCAGAATATTTTAAGGGGATCCTTTTCAAGACCTAAAAGCAAGGCATGAACTTGTAGGTTCAGTCATAGTTATATCATGTAAACTAAAAACTGGCTCTTAAGACCCTAAGATACTTAAGGATCCAGGCCTTCCAAGGCTGATCTTATGTTTTTGCCCAGTGAGTAGCTTGAATCCTATCTTTCTAAAAGTCATTCATGCAATCACATGAAAGTGACAGAAATTAATAGAAAATCTCAGCTCGTGCAGGAAATACCCCCAGTAAGTAATAAAACACTGAGATTGTATTTGGGGGGACAAAGAGCAGGAGCATGATATGGGTGGCACAAGGAAGAATTAACGGTTCATTTTCATTTCCTTCCAATATAATTGCACAAGGATCCTTTTATTCCATCAGGAAGTACACTTAGCCATGGCCTTCTTGGCTTTTGCTACTCACTTTATTAATGCTTTGGGCAGACTTAAAAATATGCAATGGTATTAATATCTGAGGAGAAAAACCTTTATTGTTCATAAATTACAAACTCACTATCTCAATTGCAGTTGAGTTTTAATGTTTCCTTTCTAGAGAGGCCCAAGTACTCAGTCTTCAGGGGGCAATGCCATAGTCTCTGGGGAAAGAGCTGAATGACTTAATGTGTCCTTCCCGCTTTAATTTCTGTAATTCAGGAAGGCCTCATAAAATATAAGCTTCCTTTATGAATTAAATTTTTTTCAGAAAGTATTTAAGCCACTTTCTTCTCTTTGGAAATACTGAAGAGTGTTTAACAGTATTAAAACTATTTACTGAACCCATATTGAGAAATAACTGCTAAATTAATCTTAATGGTCCAAGTGTAATTCTTCCAAAGGCTATGATGTCTTCACTCCCTTTCCAATTCAAGGAAGCCATCCTTCACAACAGCAAGCAATACATAGGGAGAAGTGTTTTGTGTGGGTGGAAAAAGCTAAGCAAAGCTAATAATTAATTACTGAATACATAAAAGCGAGGAGCTAATACATCACCGTTAAAGGCACAAAGCAGTTACGGACCACACTAAAGTATATCATTCATATTTCCGAGCCTGTACCAGATAGATCTACGGTTTTGATAAAAATTTAGTATGTGCCTGAGAGAGTAAACACTTTATCATAATTATAAGGAAACAAGAAAAATCATACCATCCTGGGATAATTAGTTGAAACATAGTGAGTCATGAATTTTAAGCTTAGAGTGCTTCTGGGATTTCAAGGCTGAAACATGAATCACAGAGAACTAAAGAGCCCTTTGCAACCCCTATCTATAGCTCCTGGAACTACTGGTTAATCAGCCCTCAACTAAAACAAAGTATTCATTGAAATACTATACAACATGGCTACTTTATATGTTAGCTTTCAAAACTAAATTTAACTTTAAAAAAAGATCAGAGATATTTTTTCTGTGCCTTTGGGGTCTATACAATATCATCTAAAAAATTCTTTGTGTGTGTCTTTGCTCATTGCTAGAGATTAGCAACACGTATAACTACTAGTGACATATATTTAAGTTGGTTAGATATCATTTTATGCCCACAATTCTAAACCAGCCTGGATTTTCATTTACGTAATACCATTTATGACATTCAAAGTAAAAACTATTTAATATCATTAAAGAATTCATGTTTCCTGTTTTGTGATTTCCTCAGGCCAGTCCCCTATTAATTTTAATATCATTTGATAGTAGTGAATCATGTAATTTGTTTTTACTCAAGTTCTACCCAAACTTTAGCTGTAAAGCTTCATAATAAAGAAACAACTATTATAATTTAAAGCCCATTTTAATGTGGGCCTTAAAATGACGTCATATCAGAGAATGGCACATTCAGATTTCAAAAATATCCCAGAGTCCAGTGCCACAAGCTTCCTTTGTTAATTAATTTTTTGTAGAATGTACTTAAGCCACTTTCTGAACTAAGTGATTGACAATAGATAACTTAATAATTGTGAAAATTTATGGACAAAATACAACAATATTATCCGTAAAGGCAATGAAGTTCTGGTGTATACCATCACACAGATGGATCTTAGAGAAATGGATAGATTACTACAAAATTAAGCAAGACACAAGAAGATATGAAGGACCTGACTGCATGTAAGAAATGTATAGAATAGGTAAACTATAAAAATGGCAAACAAATTAAAGGTAGCTTGGGGCTAGAACAAGAGTGGATTGGTAGATGGTTATTTAACTTCTACAGAGAATCTACAGAATAATGAAATAATTTTGAATGAATAAGCAGTGTTTGGGGTGTACATCATCATGAATATATTAAATACCACTACAATATATTCTAAAAATGGTTAAAGTGTCATATTTTACATTTTACCAAAATAAGAATATTGTGAAACTGTTTCATTCTAATGCCTTTTCTTTGGCTTAAGGAAGATTACAACTTTCATATCCCACCCTGGTAAGCTAGAAGGTCATAAAACATTTAAAAGCTACCTGCTTTATGGCCAGAGGCCAACTTGCCCTGATTAATAGCCTAAATTTTAGAAAAATAAGAAAAAAAAATAAAGAATAAGATGCAAACCTGAGTGGAGAATGAGATGAAAGACAGGCGTGCCAGAGACTCACGTGGGAGTCGAGTCGAGTACAATGTTTTCTGAGCAACGTTTGCCTTCTAACACTGGATTTTGTTGCTTTCACATAGTCCTGGAATCTGTTTTCTCTACTTCTTCTTCTCACAGCTATAAATAATAATGAGGCTTGAGAAGTATCATTAGGTTGTATCACAGGGGTACAATCTGAAGGTGATTGGTTCATAATATTATGAGTCAATGGTGGGTTACTTAGTAAACCCAGATGCTCAAAGAAAATGTGATGATTTTCATAATACTGCTAATGATCTTGTCAAGAATAATTTTACTGTGTAGGAATTTGCCACCATCATTAAATTTTAATAAGCTAATTTTTTCTGTACATTCATTTTAAGAATTAGAAGATGAATTGATGATTCTGTCAAGATACATATAAAATGCTCTACCACCCTATCCTTCCAAGAGCACACGGCAGCATTTCAGTTTGGAAACTACGATTTGACCAGGTGGTTATGGTTTGACCATGAAGTGCCTCTCGCAAGAGCTCATGTGATTAATAAGTATTGGCTCACTGCTGCTGGTGTAAATGAGAGGCAACTCGATCCACTGACAAATGTATACTTAGTATTGGGCGTTTAGCTCTAATTAAAGAAATCACGTCCCTGAGAGTACTTATTTTATGCTTTGTTTTTTCCCCCAGAACCTTTTAGTTTGTTCTTGTTAACTAGCTGTATCAGACTCTTGCTACTACAGGTGTTGTCACAGACATCTAACCCCATGATCTATGCTATCTACTTTCCTTAAATTGAATGTCTGTACAATCTGACCTGAGACTAGTTTGTGCAGATGGCTCTTCAGTCAAGGCACAAGATAAACTCAGGTCTTAGGTGATCCAGTCTGCAGTGTAACTGAACCTACTGTCTTGGAATCTCTCCATTCCATCCAGAAAGAGAGGTTTCCTCTTGCCTACTCACTAAAATATGTAAAAACCACTAGACCTGCAAAAAATCTCCTGCGATGGACTTAATTAGCCACCCTCTCCGAGAAGTCCCTTTGCCATAACAGGTAAACATTTTTTTGTCCAAATGACAATCCTTAATTCTATTATTTGACACCATAATTCTCCCACCAATGTAGGTGTTATGCAATATGCAACTAATTTGGTAAATAAGATATAAAGATTGGCATTGTAACGCAGTTGGGAGAATAAAAATGTACATCCACACTGTAATATTAAGCAGTAATAGAGAAAATTATTCATGAACATATCATAGTGAGCTCCATTTTCCATATCAGGCTGTTCTTTAAAGGAAGAAAAATAGCAGGTGTTTTAACTCTAAATAATCAATATTTTCAACTACTTGCCATAGAATGTGTTTATGAATTCTTCATATAAACAAAAATAAGCAAAATGTATTTATGAACAATCTGTATTCGGCAATTTTAATGATACATTCGTTGAAATAAAATGATTTGCTTCTACTAGTCTGAAAAGGAAGGAAGTATATCTTTTGTACCTCCATAATACAAAGATATTATTGTAAACCATAAATATCTTTGTGGTTTTTTTAAGTTGGGGCTACACGTATCAGCTTTCAGGAATACCCAAGGAGTGTTAAAGGAGAGGGCAGTTTTCGGCTGTGTGATAGCTAAGCATCGCTTTCTAAAGACAGTGCTTGTTGGTGGAAGACCAGACTCACTTTCATTCCCAACGCTGGTCAGCGACCATCCCAGCCGGCTCTGGAGTCTCTCACACCCATCTCTGGAGTTCCTGATTCTGCCAAAATAACCTTTAAAACATCTTATGAATTATAACAATTTTGCACATTTTCTTAACTCATTACACAATAAACAATGATGACAGTCTTTTAGATTTCTTCCATAATCTTTTTTTCCTTGATAATACAAGAAATTGGTATGTTAGCGTGTCTGCTGGAACAGAAACAGGGTGGGGATAACTTAGAACTGGATACCCGGAAGGGCATTTAAAATGTATTTAAATAAGCCAGACATATTTTATTTGAAAAAATGCCTCAGTCATCTACAAGCACGATGCCATTAGAGGTCATTTCTACTTACCAAATCAATTTTCATGGCGAAACTGCATTTCTGGGGATATCACATGCAACTGTTTCCCAGAAAAACAAAAGATGAAAAACATATTCATTTAAAAAATAAATATGGTTTCTCAGTGGCCCTCTATTGAGCCTTACATTAAAGAATGAGCAACTGTGTAAAATTTCAGATTTGTCTTAAACTAAAATACTCAGCCGTAATCAGCTTACACATGATCCATAAGCCTCAAGTGCGGGGAGGGAAAGGCCCAGGAGAGCAGATTCATCTTGTTCTGAATACAGATTGCCATCCCAGCTTTCTCATAACGCTCTCATCCTTTAATGTGTAAAGGCACGATCTGAAATGTCCTCTGAATCCATTTTATAAAAAAATATAAGAAGGCAGCACATGGTTGGCCTCAGACAGTGCTAAATGCGGTCCGTGATGCTGTGAGCGCTGCCCCAGCGACCCAGGAAGGCCGGAGCAGTGGCTGGTGAGAGGAAACTTTCCGGTTTTAAGATTCATTTATGCCCTTAGTCCAGTGCCAGTGAACTGATGCTTTTTGATATCTGATAGTTATTCTACCAATTATAAAAGTGAAGGGTCCTTAGGAAAATGAAGGCTTTCTCAGATGGTAGATAGATCTCTTCCTGAGAAGTTGAGTATACCCGATGATCAATGATCTGTTGACAAGTCGTGTTTGGGATGTTAGGGATTATGAAATGCAAAAATATATAGCAGGATGGTTCAGAGGGTAGAAACGATTTCTGAGCAAGCTGACGGCCAAAGTCCACGAAAAGGCGGAGAGAGAACCCACTGTACAGAGTTCTTTTTCATCCGACATCCATAGACATGTCGTGATGTACACACCTATAGACACACACATTCTCACGCACAGACTCTCTATCTCACACACACTCGCGCATTCACATATACAAATATGTGTATCCAGACAAACAGATAAATAAGTCATTTTAAATGCATAATCCATCCTTTTATTTAACCCTACTTTAAAAACCAGTGTTTATTTCATCTTTAAATGATTTTTAAATGGACTAAAAATTCTAACATTTTGAAATCAGTGTTTTAGCTGGATCAAATCATTAATGAGGGCTATATTGAGTGGAACAATTTCTCAGAAACTGGGATTTTTCCTAATTGCTGCTATACCTCTGCCCTTGAAGACAACACTCTCCTAGATAGCTCTAGGTTCTTCATTTACAGAACCCTTGATCTACAGAGCTGGAAAGAGTTCAGATAACTTTGAAAAATTAGTAGAAGTATTTAATATAGAATATTTAAAGCTATCCATATATCCTTGAGCCCCCCACTAATCTTATGAATTATCTATTTTTGTTTTATTTTCTAAGTTAACAGACTGAGATCAGAAACAGCTTTCCAAGGTGACACACCAGCTACCACCAAACATCAATGACAACAACATTCTATTTTTGATTGGCATGCTTTAAATTCTAACAAAGAACTACATTATTCATCTTTGTATATGCACAGCACTTGGCGAAATTTCTTCCATTTTCTAAATGCTAAGGCATGGAACAGAAAAGCAAAAACCAGAACTCGTGTAAGCTTGTGAGCAGCCATGGTGTGATGACATCGTTTTGTTCACCTGCCCCTGAGATAGACTTAAACCATCATCATTTTGTTTTAGAGATACCATAATTCTTAGCTACTTTGTCCTATGTTACTGAATGCCAAATGTCCTGACACTCCTGTTAATCAGCTCCAGGTGAACTCTAGTCAGTAGCTAGTCACGTGTGAATTTTCAGATGCTGATAAAGTTTCACATTTTAATAATCTAACAAAGGTAATAATCACTTATAATTATTCTGTAGATTGATGTCATTTGTTCCTGATGAGTATGTCCTGCATGTGGATTTCAGAGCAGTTTAATAAAGTGCTGCTAATATCTTTTCCAGTTCTTCTATGGTTTTCACCAGGCATATGTTCTTTCAGTTTTATGTGTCCTAATTGTTCAAGATGACTAAAAGGCTACATTCATATAATATATGTATATATGCGCACATTATGTCTCCTTTTCACAATAACTGAATTAAAATGAAATAAAATGAAAACGTACATATACTAGAGAATCAGAATTCTCTGAATTCATGTTGAACTCTTGTTATTTTCTTGAGAAACTGGCAGCTTTTTGTTTGGTATCCATATCTGCGTGATTGGAGCACTCTTTTTTTGGTTTTGTTTTGTTTTGTTTTGTTTTGTTTTGTTTTGTTTTGTTTTGTTTTGTTTCGACACAGGGTTTCTCTCTATAGCCCTGGCTGTCCTGGATCTCAGAAATCCTACTACCTCTGCCTCCCAAGTGCTGGGATTAAAAGTGTGTGCCACCACTGCCTGGCTGATTGGAGCACTCTTGATCTAGTAAATATCTGTGAATAATAGTAAATCAGTAAGCACATGGGGAAATGTATGAATGAATGAATGAATGAATGGTGCCGCTCCTACTGGGTGGTATAGTGGTTTACCCATTGATGAATTCTGTTAAGCACTAGTGAATACATATAACTATTCTATTAAAATTTGATGAAAAACCATATAAAAGGTCAACTTAAGTTCATTCATGCTGTATATGACAATACCAAAATATAAGGCATTTTAATTATCCAACATATGTGTCTATTGTGGTAATTTTCATCCCTTAATTCAGGCAGTATTTTATAAAGTACACCAGTGATTATCATTTCATTTTGCCAAAATTCAAAATCATAATAAACACTTTATTCTTTGAATAAATGATAGAAGCTGAGGTTTCTATCCCTTTTTTATTTGAAGATTCTAGAATATGCAAGACCACAGTGACACACATATCACATTGTTGAGAGTGATTTCAGATAATTTCTAACTTCTTTACTTAAACTTAAGGATATCTTTAAACTATGTATTTAATTAGTATACTTGCTTAGAACATTTCAACTCTTTCAAATAGAGAGTAATCAAATTATCTAAATGTTGACCTAGGCAACCAAGATGTGTGTCTGTGTCTGGGCTGAACAGTGTGCAGCAGCATGTGTTACAGTGACAAGAAATCTGCATGGACTGCTGCTCCGTGGGAAGTGAGTGCTTTAAGGTCCATTGGCTGAAAATAGCAGTATTAAGAGTTCAAAAGATATGAGTGGGTGTACTGAGCATCAACATTATACCACCTAACCTTTTGTTGATATTTTGACATGGGAGTCTCTCTAGCTCGGTCGCCCCACAATCACTCTATAACGCAGGTGGATCAATAACTTGCAACCTGTCATCTTCCAGTCTCAGGCTTGCAAGTAGCTAGATTTCAGGTTTGCATCATCAAGGCCTGCCCTGTGGTCCCCTCTTCCCCACCAATATATACCTTTTTCCTGACATTAAGTGACCTTTATTAAATGCAATGATTTCCTTCAGCATGATTAATTATGAAAACGTCAATAAATGGGTGTGTTTCTTTTCAGCATAAATAAAGTTTGCATCTTTAAATCATTCAGTGGATTGTTATTGGGTACCAGGAATGAATCCACATTCCTTCACATTCTATTCAACAAACATTTTAGTTGGTGCTATAGTTTTTCACTGTACTTTATATTGAAGTCATGCTAAACACCACCCTCTAAGTCACCACAGATCCCTGTCATTCCTTTTGCGTCACCTTACAGTCACTGCTCTGTCATCTTGGACTGCTTTTGCTTCTCTCTTTCATTTGAGCAGATCATTGTCATTTAAAAATTAAGGTTCAAAAATATGTCCTTTTAAGAGTTTTATCTGACAACCTTTGTAGCAATGAAAGTCAGGTGACGCTCCCAGCCCATCACAGCCATGCCTCTCCAGTTTAAAACACTGCAACAGTGATCTGTTCATCTGTGCACCTCTCCAATGGACTGTATCCCTGGTAATGAGGCCTATGCTTCTTTTACCTGTCTTTTTTAATTCGTAATATATGTAGCCACTTTACTTCCCCAGTAAGTCCTTCACAAAACCATAGCTGATGGAATCTGTTTCCACGTAAATACTATGATTCTCTCGAAATTTTCAACATTTTCGATTTTCCTGCATTGTCATTATAACAAAGTGAGCTTTTATTCTAAAAGGCCATGTGTTGAAAATGGGTAAAAAGTCAAGACATTTTCATCAGCTTTTGTGAGTAATCTTTGGCTTTGAAGACTTTTAAGACAGCAAATGATGAGTCTGGTGGTATTTCTTATATCGCCGCTTTTGTCACTCATTTCTAACCAAAACGTGTTTGAACCAGAAAGACAAATCATTTGATATGGACGTTCAACTGTGCTGATGTATTTACACCATGGCTAATGCCCCATTATAGTCAGTTTTCAAGAGAAAAAAACTTAAAACTTTTAATCATAAAAGAGCCATTTGGTGCCACCATATAAGAAATACACTCCTCCTTCCCTCCCCACCCTTTACTCTTGCGTCCTTTCTCCAGTAAATATGAATAAACTTAAGAATGTACAATCATAGTATTAGTTTCAAACCTAGCATCAACAGTTATCAGATTTTTATTTCACTTAAGCTTTTCCTAAGAAATAAAATAGCATTTTTAGTTTTTAACTGAAACATGATTGTGTCACAACTGTCCTCCAGCTCCTCCTCTCTGTTCTCTTAGCTCCCTTCCCTAGAATCCTTCTCATGTCCTCCTGTCTTCTCAGTTGATAGGCTCTTCCTTTTTATTATTATTATTGTTGTTACATAAATATATGTATATATGTATATTCACTGTGCTCGTGCGCATGCAGACACACACACACACACACACACACCCTTTCTGAGTCTAGATTCCTTGTTTTTCTGTGCACGGTTTCAGAACTGATCACTCTCCGCTGAACGATCAATACAAGAGCTCATCCCTGGAAGAGACTAATCATTCTGTTCCCAGCAGTCATTAGTTTAAAGCCTTAGAAGAACTTTCATTTGCATAAAATATTCTTTTATAAAATCGAGGTTAAAATTATACACATTTAATGAAAATGTATTGAGTGGATATGGATGTATGCATATGCTTTTGAAGCCATTAACATAATCAAGGTAATAGTCATAGCCTCCAACCATGAAAAGTGTTTGTTTTGCTGCCTTGGATTTGTTTTATTTTGTGCCTTCATGGTAAGATGGTGAATACGAGAGGTGCCCAGCTAATAGATGTTAAAGTAGCTATTGTGGCATTTTAAACTGTAAATGTTAAACTGTATTAATAGGTATCTAGTATTTATTTACCTAGCCTATCACAGACTGTACCGATTGAGAAAATACCTATTTTTCTCTTGTAGTACTGCTTAGACCCACCATCCTACTCTCTGCTTTCATAAAATACATAATTTCAGATACCTTCTATCACTGGACTCATGCTCCCCAGGTCTCTCTGTGACTAGCTTGTCCTCTAGGTTCATGCACACTCTCTGAAGTGATAGTATCTCTTTCTTTTATAATATCCTGTATTACCTCATTTTTGTCATCCGTCAGTGGGCTTCAATTCTTTCTCTTTAATTAATTAATTAACTAATTAATTAATTCACTATACATTCCAACTGTGCCCACCTAACCCATCCTATCCGTCTTCCTGTCCCAGTTCTAGTTCCACACTTAGAAATCTCTCCCACATTACTCTTTCTCCTTCTCCTCAGAGAAGGGGGACACTCCCATGAGTTATTTTTAATTCTTCATTTTTATGAATAAGACTTCACACACCCACATACAGGTCTACACATTCATACATAACTTTTTAAAGAATAAAACTTTAAAAGAATCAAGTAATTATTTTTGGTCATTCAAGTTTAAAAGGGCCTTAGGTATTTTTGAGGTAAGTTATCTCCATCAAATTCGTGAATGGCAAGGATTTTCTTTCACTCTTCCCACGGCCTTTACATCTTCAGTTCTATCCTGTGACATGTGTGGAAGCACTTAGCCTGGCACAGCTCATTACCCTTTGTCTAATTCTTGTTTTGTTGCTTTTGCTTCTGGTGTCAAAGCCAAGAAAGGACTGTGGGCTTCTCAACTTTTGGGATCATTTCCCATTTTGCTTTCATAACGAAGATGGTAGTTGTTGGAGACAAACATCTTATATATTTAATTGAAAACTACTTTGACTTGATATATATACATATATACATACATATACACAATTCATATATATATATAATGTATATACACACATACACACACACACACACACACACACACACACGCGTGCGTGTGTGTGTGTGTGTGTGTGTGTGTGTGTGTGTGTGTGTGTGTGCCTGATCTCCAATGAAAATACAGGAACCAAAGCCAGGGTACAAAAACCAGGCACGGTTTTATACTCAAGGAAAACAATCCCTTTAAAATAGAAAATGCCTGACCAGGAAAACAAAAAGGACAAAACTCTGATGAGGAAAATCAAAGATGCAAATGAGTGGAAAACCTATGCTTGTCTTTCAAAGTCTGTCCACAAGCTACAATGATTAAAATAACCTGGCTTCAATATAGAAATAGGCAGGTAGACTAATGGTACTGAACATGTTTCCTAGAGATAATCCCACACATGTTAAGTTTAAAATCAACTGATTAACAAGGTGGCCAAGATGATACCATGGAAAAAGCCAATTTTCTCTAATAAATAAATTATTGAAAAATAATTTATTCACATACAAAAGAATGAAATTGATCCTTTATGTTACATCACTTAGGAAAATAACTCACAATGGAGTCAAGGTTTAAACATCTCATGGCTGTAAATCCCTAGAATAAAGCATGGGAGAAATGTATATGACTCTGTATTAGTAATTAAATAATTTGCAACTCCATAGGAAGGACAACAATATCATCCAACCAGAATCCCCAGAGATCTCAGGGATTAAACCACCAATAAAAGAGTACACATGGAGGGACCCATGGCTTCAGCTGCATATGTAGAAGAGGATTGCCTTATCTGGCATCAATGGAAGGGGAGGCCCTTGGTCCTCTGAAGGCTCAATGCCTCAGCATAGGGGAATGCCAGGGCAGTGATGTGGGAGTGGGTGGGTAGGTGGGGGAGCACCCTCATAGAAGCACGGAGGATGGGTTATGGGGTAGGGGGTTTGCGGAGGTGAAACCAGGAAGGGGATCACATGTATGTTAAGAAATGTAAATAAATAAAATAATCAATAAAATACAAAATTTTCACGCTATAAAATAAAAAAAAATTCACAGTATAAATTCGTTTTTGTATTGTTTCTGCATGTGCCTGTCTTCTCTATTGTTCTTTTTCTTTTTCTTTTTCCTTTTTGGTTGTTTTTGTTTTTATGGTCTCATACAGAATTCTACATCTCCCAAATCCCCATTGTATACTCTAGTTTTGACTTGTATTCCGAGGTTCTTTTAGAAAAAGTCTTAAAGATGAAATCTGCCTTCTAACTTTTCAAAAACACATATAAAGATAGATGTTACATAGCTCAAAGAATAGGCAGATATACAGAGACGCAGCAATATCCCCTTGGTGCCTCGTGTGTATTCATGTTATTTCTTCCAACTAAAAAGACATAGCCACAAAGACATACAATGAGCACTTCACTTAGGAAACTATGGCCATATCTTTTCTGAACAATTCATTATCATATAAATAAAAGCTGAAGGGGAGTGTGCGCTGGTGTATGACACAGTCATCATATTATGAATATGAAGTCTTTGAAGGCATCTTTTTGCAATGTTTTAAATAAGAATGTGATTCTTAAAGTTTTCTCAGTGTCAGTGTAATTGAGAACCACAGGCAGTATGGATGGCTATTTCAACAGGCTCCTACCTGTATATGTATTCTGTATGAAGATTATCATGAGATCAATGGCATGGCATCCCAAATGTTTCCACATTGCTGTGATATCATTAGCAAGTGTTATTTTGAGAGGAAAGCAGTAAGGCCCATTGCTGTATTTCATAAAAAGGATACCATCCTGCTGGTGTAGCAGAAGAGACAAAAACACAGCAGTGGTTTATTTTTTCCAACAGAATATGAATTTTAAGTTGTCTCTGGCAACTTTCAAGCATCTCTCATTTCAACAGAGTGCTGTTGTTGAAAAGCGACTTGCAACAAATGAGTCAAACTAAAAACCATGAATTCTGCAGATGGTGGAATAATTCAGTGGGATAATCTGCCTAAGCAGATTCATGTTTTCTATGAAAACATTTTAATTTAATGTTTGGCTTTTATCACAAGATTACTGAACATCCATAATTTTTTCCATCTAGTTCCCACCTTCTTCTTAATTAAAAATTGTACTGTGATTAGGGATTAATCTTTTCCCTGGTGGCGATGTGATTACACTGTGCTGTGTTCCGTGGTGTAGATTTTCCATTGTTATGATTGCATTCAGATATAGAACTCACTGTCACCAGCTTCCGTAGTGAGACTCTGCTCCATGGGAGGTGTATGCGATACAGATCAGTGTGAGCTTGTACTTTATTTACCTATGAAGAAAGTGGGATCAATGTTTCTACAGACTTCACATTTTAGACATATTTATTTCTACAGAACAAAACCACATGGTGTTCAATATCCAGGTTTCCTATATAGGTTAATTCATCCTTTCGCTTGGCAATTAAACTTTTGTTTGGTTGACAACCTTTTTATTCAAGTTGAAGCTCCTCATAATAGAAATAATGGCCAGAGGACCTTTGCTGCTCAGATTAACTTCTGCACCACACTGATGGTACAGGACTCAAGAAGAGACCCATACCTCAGAGATCCTGAAAATAGATGCTGAGCCAAAAAAAAAAAAAAAAAAAAAAAAGAGTTGACTGTACTTTTGACTTCTGCAGCAATGTCAATCAAGTTCAAGGCTCGTCAAATAGTGTTGTGTTCTGAGGAAGTTAGTTATAGTGACCAATATTTTACTTTTATTCCATGCTATTCCTTTATCTGTCTTCAGCAAACTTTCATTAGTTAGCTGTCAAAAATTAGCATATTGGTCAATATTGTTATTTGCATTTAGTTTTTTTGAAATTTGTTTTTTTATTATGATTCATTTGTCTTTCTTTTTATGTTTTAGATTACAGATTTGAAGTAATTGGTAAAAAGCATAACATTCTCTGCTACTATGTAGAAAATGGAAATGGAAATAATTGGAATATATTAGGATACTTTTTTAAAAGTCTTTTTCACTAGTAAGTACTATAGGGGCTGTATTTCTATGTTAAAAGAACTAGAATGGACATAGACCACCCAAAGAGCAGCCGCTCCTACATCCAGTGTTTGATCTGTTTGGGTGGTACATCTTTTGACCTCAAGGGAATGATATTAGCACGAAAAGGTTTAAAAAGCGAGTTGCTTAGATTTAAATAGTGAGTGATATATCTTCTGCCACTTGGCTTGACAAAGCTGAGCGTCTTAAATTCTAAGGTCTATCAGTTTGGCCTAAGGGGTATGTGTTGTTAAACATGTTATAACTCTCAGCCCCAGAGAGAAGATTCAATAGCTCTTAGAGGAAACTCATGCCTCTCTGACAAGCTTCCTGGAGACACTAACATTGCTGGTCAAGGAGACATACAGGAGAGAATATGCCACTGAGTTAAAGAGTATATGTTCCTGTGATGTGCTAATTACCATTGTCTATTCCAACATAGGTCCTAGTGTCCTGTCTATATGAGTAACTCAGGGGAATAATCAATTTTATAGAAATGAGACCATGCTGGGTTAGTAAAATGTGTGCAAGGAAGAATTGTAGATAAATCCTGAATAACAACTAAGGAATATCTATCTATCTATCTATCTATCTATCTATCTATCTATCTATCTATCTGTCTGTCTATCTATCATCTATTTTGCAGTACTAAGACTCAAACCTCAAGGCACTGCACATATGAAGCAACTGTGACCAGACTGAGTTACATCCTCAACCCTTAAAGAAGTTTGAGCCTCAATCCATTATCTTTTCTTTCTTCAGATGATGGAAATGACAAATGACTATTAAAAGGATAGGTTTTATTGCCTTTATAAACTGAGAATGACACCCATCTCCAAAAGCTGTTAGGACTATGAAATGGGTTAAGGCATATGTCTTATAAGCAAAAAAACCATCTATAAATGTAACTAATTATTATGATTGAGGCTACTAGCAATTTTACTATGACTTTTCATACCTCTATGAATAGTAATTTAGAAAGGATCCACCATAGTGGATGAGATTTTTTGACTGTAGATGACTTAATTACTTAGAAATATAGATCTATATCTATTTATATCAATATCTGTAGATAGATATGTGTATATACATATGTTCAGATATATGAATAAATGAACTGAATGAACTAGATTGTAAAAGCATATGAATAACCAGAATTGAATTTTTCTCTGTAATGAGCTTTATTATTAAGTATCCTTTGTTTACAATTTATTTCAAATATTAAGTGCCAAATATAATTCTCAATTTTATCTAGATAACTATGCATTGAATTTAAATTAATTCCATATAAATGTAGTTAAATTTTTAGGTCAAACTCAGTAGTATAATCAAAGTGTTTTAAGTAAAAAAAAAAATCACAAAGTAACTTGAGAGTTGAGGCCTACATTCATAATCCCAGAACTCTGACGGCAGAGTTAGGGTTTAAAACCAGTATGGGTTATGGAGGGGGGAAGGGAACAAAGAAGGGGGAAAGGCAGGAAAGAGAAATCATAGGCAAAATATATAAATATATATTGATAAAACCTACTGCTTAGACTGGGGTGGTAGGTCAGCAGTAGAGGGATTACTTAGCATCTGAGATCCTGGGGTTGCCGTAGCCCACCCCATGCCTGCACTGCATCATTATATACAGCATATCTATGGGAACAAAGGAGCACAATCAAAGAGTTGGTGGCAATTAACTGGGTGAAGAATAGAGGGGACAGAAGAGACATTTCATTCGGCATTGTTTATATCCTACAGCAATAAGCATTTAACAAGGCAATTTTGTATCGGAAGTGATTAGGAAGGAAGTGACAATTTAATTTTTAAGAAGATATCACTGGCAGAGTGGCAGGGCTTTTCCGTTTGGAAGGCAGTATTCTCCAAAATTCTGAGTTTGTGTTTCATTTCTGAAATATCAGCCTATAAATCAACCCTCCTCTGCCTGACCATGCTGAAATGGAATCCCAGACCATGTCCGTAATTTTTCCCTTGAGCTGTGGCTCACGTGGTCCTTGTGTTCTCTGTCAAAATGTGCCACTGCTGAGCACCAGGCTTCCCTTTGAGCGGTCAGTGAAAGTGATGTCTAATCAAGAATACCTTTCACTGCAGGTCCCCTTCCTGTAATTTACTTCCCACTGGTTCTCCAGGAGGTGATCCTGCAGAAAGATGCGGTGGTTGTTTAATCAGTTCTCTTGATTTCTTTCTGAAATCCATAGGAAGAAAGTTTAAGATAACACCCATCTCTGGGAGACTTTAACACCTTCAGACACTTTGTCAACAAGTTTACCTTAGCAGATCTCTGGTCTAGGCACTAAATGGATGATACCAGCATAGAGTGAGGGTGCTTACTCTGTATCCAAACCTAGAAGATCACCCAGAAAGAGAAATGCATTTTTTTTTTGCATAAAGAATCAGAATCAGGCAGAACATAGCTAGAAAAACCAGCACATGAATGATGTTTCTTTCTTTGTTTCTCCCTGGCTTCCTGGTTTCTTTACTGCTGGCAGCAGTACAATGACTGTCATGCTAACAAGGAATAGAAAAAAGGGACAAAGCTCTTTCAAGCCAGACCTGACTGTGCAAGAATGATTTGGATTTGCAGAACTACCCATTACAACAGAAACTAATGATCTTAGTTTTAACTATTTTTGTGGTCACATAAAACTAAGAAGGCGACAGGTTTTTTAAGACTCTCTTGGTGGCAGAATGCTCTTCCCCAGAGCAAGTAAGCACGTGCTAGTCTGCCCCTACTTGCGTACCAATTTCTGTGCTGCCACTTGGAATGTTCCCACTTTGTTCCCTCTGATTCCTCCATTCCTGTACTTCTAATGAATAAGAACTCCTAAGACAGCGTGAAACGGAACAGTAGTGACATTCAGGGTTCTTTTTGAAACAGATCTTGTATACTGCTATATTAGGATGTTTGTAGTTGTTTATAATTTATAATACTTCATATTGCTGCCTTCCCCCTGCCCCATTCCCTTTCATGGTCTTCCTGACATACACTTTCACACCTTCTGCTCATATTGACTTCCAAAGAAAAAGTCACTGAGTGTCCTTGTCAATGTACTGACTTGTGAAGCCTTGGCTCTGTTCCTGGGTTGTATTTTTTTTTAATGTGCAAAAAGAATATGAGGGATAGATATGGAAAGGAATTTGTCAAGGAACTGGGGTGGGGGAAGAACTCTGAAAAAATATTGCTGCAAATACACTTTTTTTTTTGAATTGGAGAAAATCACTATGATTTTGCTCTCTTTGTGAGATTCTTTTCTATACATTGATTGTCATGGTGGCAAGTAATAGGAGAGAGAAGCCATTTTAGGGCAGACCTGGCTGGGTCAATATGATTTGGGGCACGTGAAGAACTCAAAGTTCACCTGCTACAGTACTAGCAAGCAATCTGGGTAGGCAGAAGGAGGCAGGAAAAGTTCAACCTCTCCAGACAAGCAGTCGTGCCTGCTAAGCATATGGATGTCCAGGAAAATCAGAGTGGAATTTGGGCAAGACGCAAAAAGTAATTAGAGGAGCTGAGTTGACTTTATAGAGGATTGTAATTCTCCATACATTCTACCTTGTAATCAGAGAAGTAAACAGTCATTTTTTTACTTTATAAACTCAGTGTTGTGATTTTCTTTCCTGTACTCAGTGAATTTTCAGGGCTGCACAGCCACAAAACAGCCAACAAATTCCACCATGTTCTGATTGCTTTTCATATATGACAAGTCCCTATTAAATTGTAAAACTATTCTTTGAAGCTTCTACATTGTGGTTACATAGCAAATAACTACAGGAGTAATAACAATAGTGTGCGATCTTCTAGTTGCATAGAAGTTCCTAATACATGTAACATGTTACCATTGCTATTGGAGTCCAAAAGAAACCTCTGCATTCTTGCACTTTGCTAAGAGCAGAGGTCACATCACTGGTAAGTGAAAGGTATCTCATAACAAGTAAACCAGCCTGGGATGCCCTTATACGACTGTTTTATTTTCACTGTATGCTTAATGTTATTAGATGTCATCTTTATGTTTCCTTCCTTACTGTCTTCCTCCCCAATAAATGATAAGCTGTATGTAGAAGGAGCTGTCTTCCTACTAAAGCTTCAGGGCCAAGAGGAGTAACACTGTGCAGGCTTCTATGGAATGCCTAGTAAACTGTAAAGTGCTACTGTTTCTGGCCATACAGTATGAAGCTACATAATACCATAGCTTTGACGGGGCCTTTAAATTAGGATTTGATGGGAGAATGGACAAAGATTCCATCCATATACAAAGACAATAAAATGAAAAGACAACTAAGCACAAATTCATATTAATAATTAAAAAACTTTTAGGAAATGAATAATGCAGCTTCTCAAAAAAACAATATGAAGATTCCAGATCCCTATTTACCTTGTTACTGAATTATTATCCATTTTATGACATCTACCATTCTTTATGATGAGTGACAAGAATGTTCACAATGTCTTCACTCTCAGGACTCACACCCTGGCCTCTCGTCTCTATTATACTTCAAAAGTAGCATGCATAGCAGTAGATAGTCAACACAAAACAAACTTTATATTATATACATATATATGTAGATATAGATAAATATATATAGAGAGAGCGATAAGTATAAATAATTACGGCTTCAGGCTCTGTGGGTTTTTTTTTTTTTTTGGCATTTCTGTGTGTGCAAACATGTGTTCCTGCATCTAGAAATGTTTTTTTGTGGGTTTGTTTTGTTTTGTTTTGTATATCATGAGAGAAAGAAGTTGGGTGGATTTGTGTGGGTAGAGAAATGTACAAGATCTGAGGAAAGTTGGGGGAAGGAAAACCATAATCAGAATATCTTCTATAGGAAAAGTCAGTTTCCAAAAAAACAAGGATTTTAGGGAGAAAAAGTGCACACCCAGAGTAGAGAACAAACAACCTTACTATACTCATTGACAATAAATATATTATAATAATATAAGACTTAGGGACACCTATTGTTTTGTGAGAAGGCAGATGCAGAAATGTTCTTTGCAGCTTTATCAATAAAAGAAAATTGAACAGAACTAAAAATAACCTAAAATTCTAGGTTTTTCTCCTGAAAATGGAGAAATAAACTGTGATGTGCATGGAATATCTCACAAAATTCAAAGCAAATGAACTATAGCTATATCTGCTAACATAGATAAACTACCAATGGTGCTGCAAAAAAAAATGTTAAGAAAGAAAGATAGAGAGCCAGAGAGGACCTGGGGCTGCGGCTGCAGCAGCAGCAGCAGCTGGCCCAGCGGAAGGGCCATCAGCAGTGGAACCAAGGTGACAGGGTCCAGACAGGCCTTTTGCCTGCTACCACTGACCTTTGCTGGCAAGTCGGGCTGCAAGCGGCTGCGGATTTACAGCGCCTTTCACCCCACAGAAGCCACATCAGAACTCGGCCTCCCGCAAGTCAGTCACGAGAGACTCGCCTCCATCTTGGATCTTGGGCGCCAGAGAAATCAGACAGACTGAGGTACGCAAATATAACCGGAGGCCAACATAGAGGATGTCTAAGCCCGATGGGTGTTGGCCTACACCCAGGCCCTGGGCTGTTGGTGGGGGGGCATCAGTGTGCCAACCCAGCCAGGAAGTTGTTTGCCTGGCCAGCATGCACGCCTCCATTTTGACTACAGGATGCTAGAGAGTTCTAGCAGGCAAAGTCAGCTAAGAGTCATAGCCCGAGGCTAACATAGCCAGGGGTCTAAGCAGGACAGGCCTTGGACTGACCCCAGGCCCTGGGCTGCTCAGTGGGCTATTTGTGCACCAACACAGCCAGGAGGTTGTTAGCCTAGCAGACTCTCCCAGCACTTTCACCATCCTGGCCACCTGACAGAACCAATTAACAGTCATAGCCTGAGGGGAACTTTGCTCCGGCCTTAGCCTGCCAGGCTTATTGCCTAGACTCAGGGCCTCAGCAGCTAGGCTAACCTTGTGTGCACCAACCCAGCTGGGAGATCAGATGCCCAGCAGCATGACCAGCATTTGGAAAAGGTCCTGCACCATACACCATCAGCACTCCCTGAAGGACCAAACAGGCACCACCTGGTTCACACAGACAATCTGCGGCAAAGCACACTAGGGCTCCAAGGGCACACAAGAGGAGGACAGCACATCAACAATCTGTAACAGGGGAAACCCAGCCATCCAGTGTTGCAGAAATAGCCTAGAACCTCACAGGAGGCACAAACCCCACCAGAGACAAGAACTAACGCCCGAAATAACAAGATGGAAAAGGGCAAACTCAGGAACGTTACTAACAGAAATCTAGGCAATATGGCAGCATCTGAACCAAACTCTCCAACATCAGCAAGTTGGTTACACAAACACACCAGAAAAATAAGATTTGGATTTAAAATCACTGTTCATGATGCTGCTAGAAGAACACAAAAAGGACATAAATGAATCTCTTAAAGAAATACAGGGGAACACGAATAAGCTAGAAACCCATATAATGGAAACACAAAAATCACTTAAAGAAATTCAGAAGAATAAGGCTCAAGAGATAGTAGCCAATAAAGAAGAAACACACACACACACACAAAAAAAAAAAACTTAAAGAAATGCAGGAGAAAGTGAGTCAAACAGCAGAAGACATGAAAGAGGAAGCACAAAATCTCATAAAAAATTACAGGAAAACACAAACAAGCAAGTGAAGGAGCTAAGCAAAACCATCCAGGATCTAAAATCAGAAGTAGAAACAACTAAGAAAGCACAAAGGGAGACAATTTTGGAGATAGAAAACCTTGAGAAGAAATCAGGGGACATAGATGCAAATATCAACAACAGAATACAAGAGATGGAAGAAAGAATCTCAGATGCTGAAGATACCATAGAAACCATTGACTCAACAGTCAAAGAAAATGCAAAATGCAAAAAGCTTGTATCCCAGAACATCCAGGAAATCCAGGACATATTAAGAAGACCAAACCTAAGGATTATAGGTATAGATGAGAGTGAAGATTTACAGCTGAAAGGGCCAGCAAATATCTTCAACAAAATTATGGAAGAAAACTTTCCCAACTTAAAGAGAGAGATGCCCATGAATATACAAGAAGCCTACAGAACTCCAAACAGACTGGACCTGAGCAGAAATACCTCTCGTCAAATAATAATCAAAACCCCAAATGTACTAAACAAAGAAAGAATATTAAAGGCAGGAACAGAAAAAGGCCAAGTAACATATAAAGGAAGAACTATCAGAATCAAACCAGACTTCTCACCAGAGACCATGAAAGCTAGAAGATCCTGGGCAGATCTCATTCAGACTCTAAGAGAACACAAATGTCAGCCAAGACTACTATACCCAGCAAAACTCTCAATCACAATAGATGGAGAAGCCAAGATATTCCATGACAAAACCAAATTTACACAATATCTTTCTACAAACCCAGCTCTAAAAAGAATAATAGGAGGAAAACTCCAATACAAGGAGGGAAACGACACCCTGGAAAAAGCAAAATAGTTACCTTCTTTCATCAAACCCAAAAGAAGATAACCACTCAAATATAAAAATAACATCGAAAATGACAGGAAGCAATAATCACTATTCCTTAATATCTCTTAACATCAATGGACTCAACTCCCCAATAAAAAGACATAGACTAACAGACTGGATAAGGAAACAGGACCCTACATGTCGCTGCATACAGGAAACACACCTCAATGTCAAAGACAAATCTACCTTAGAGTAAAAGGCTGGAAGACAATTTTACAAGCCAATGGTCTCAGGAAATGAGCCTGAGTAGCCATTCTAATATCAGATAAAACTGACTTTCCACTAAAATTCATCAAAAGAGATACAGAAGGACACTTCTTGCTGGTCAAAGGCAAAATCCACCAAGAAGAACTTTCAATTCTGAACATCTATGTGCCAAATGCAAGGGCACCCTCATTCGTAAAAGAAACTTTACTAAAGCTCAAAGCACACATTGCATCTAACACAATAATTGTGGGGGACTTCAACTCGCCACTCTCCTCAATGGACCAATCAGGAAAACAGAAACTAAACAGGGACACAATAAAACTAATTGAAGCTTTGGACCAATTGGACTTGACTGATATTTATAGAACATTTCACCCTAAAACAAAAGAATATACCTTTTTCTCAGCACCTCATGGTACCTTCTCCAAAATCAACCATATAATTGGTCACAAGACAGACCTCAAAAAATATAAAAAGATCGAACTAATCCCATGCCTCCTATCAGATCACTATGTAATAAGAGTGGCCTTCAATAACAACAAAAACAACAGAAAGCCCACATACACATGGAGGCTGAACAATACTCTACTCAATGATACCTTGGCCAAAGAACAAAGAAAGAAAGAAATCAGAGACTTTTTAGAATTTAATGAAAATGAAGGCACAACATACCCAAATTTTGGGGACACAACGTACGCAGTGCTAAGAGGAAACCTCATAGCCCTGAGAGCCTCCAAAAAGAAAATGGAGAGTGCATACACTAGCAGCTTAACGACACACCTGAAAGCCCTGGAACAAGAAGAAGCCAATTCACCAAGAAGGAGTAGAAGACAAGAAATCATCAAACTCAGCGCTGAAATCAGTCAAGTGGAAACAAAGAGAACCATATAAAGAATCAACGAATGCAGGAGCTGGCTCTTTGAAAAAATCAACAAGATAGATAAACCCTTAGCCATAGTGGCCAAAGTGGACTGAGAAAGTATCCAACATGCTCCATTATGTTCATAGCAGCCTTATTTATAATAACCAGAAGCTGGAAAGAACCCAGATTCCCCTCAAAGGAGGAATGGATACAGATAATGTGGTATATTTACACAATGGAATACTACTCAGCAATTAGAAACAATGAATTCACAAAATTTTTAGGCAAATGGTTTGATCTGGAAAATATCATCCTAAGTGAGGTAACCCAGTCACAAAAGAATACACATGGAATGCAATCTCTGATAAGTGGATATTAATTAGCCCAGAAGCCCTGAATACCCAAGGCACAAATCGCATAACAAATGACTCCCATGAAGAAGTATGAGAAGGTCCTGATCCTGGAAAGGACTGATCTAGCATTGGAGGGGGATATAAAGACAGAGACAAAAAGGAGGGAGGTCATTGGAGAATGGATGGAGACAAGAAGGTTTATGTGACATATGGGGAGGGGGGATCCGGGAAAGGGGAAATCATTTGGAATGTAAACAAAGAATATAGAAAATAAAAATATTAAAAAAAAGAAGAAATGAAAAGGGGGATATAACAGCAGAAACTGAGGAAATCCAAAAAATCATCAGATCCTACTATAAAAGCCTATACTTAACACAACTGGAGATTCTGGAGGAAATGGACAATTTCCTAGACAGATACCAAATACCAAAATTAAATCAGGACCAAATAGATCATTTAAACAGTCCCATAACCCCTAAAGAAATAGAAGGGATCATAGAAAGCCTTCCAACCAAAAAAAGCACAGGACCAGATGGTTTCAGTGCAGAATTCTATCAGACCTTCAAAGAAGACCTAACACCAATACACTTCAAACTATTCCACAAAATAGAAACAGAAGGAACCCTACCCAATTCCTTCTATGAAGCCACAATTACGCTGATACCAAAACCACACAAAGATCCAACAAAGAAAGAGAATTTCGGAACAATTTCCCTTATTAACATCGATGCAAAAATACTCAATAAAATTCTTGCCAACCGAATCCAAGAACACATCAAAACGATCATCCACCATGATCAAGTAGGCTTTATTCCAGGGATGCAGGGTTGGTTCAATATATGGAAATCCATCAATGTAATCCACTACATAAACAAACTCAAAGAATAAAACCACATGGTCATTTCATTGGATGCTGAAAAAGCATTTGACAAAATTCAGCATCCTTTCATGCTTAAAGTCTTGGAAAGAACAGGAATCCAAGGCCCATATCTCAACATAGTATAAGCAATATACAGCAAACCAGTATCCAGCATCAAACTAAATGGAGAGAAACTTGAAGCAATCCCACTAAAATCAGGGACTAGACAGGGCTGCCCACTTTCTCCTTATCTTTTCAATATTGTACTTGAGGTATTAGCTTCGGGCAATTAGACAACATAAGGAGGTCAAATGGATACAAATTGGAAAGGAAGAAGTCAAACTATCATTATTTGCAGATGACATGATAGTCTACCTAAGTGACCCAAAAAACTCCACGAGAGAACTCCTACAGCTGATAAACAACTTCAGCAAAGTGGCAGGCTATAAAATCAACTCAAGCAAACCAGTAGCCTTCCTATACTCAAAGGATAAGCAGGCTGAGAAAGAAATTAGGGAAATGACCCCCTTCACAATAGCCACAAACAGTATAAAGTACCTTGGGGTGACTCTTACCAAACATGTGAAAGATCTATATGACAAGAACTTCAAGACTCTGAAGAAGGAAATAGAAGAAGACCTCAAAAAATGGAAAAATCTCCCAAGCTCATGGATCGGCAGGATTAAAATAGTTAAAATGGCCATTTTACCAAAAGCAATATACAGATTCAATGCAATACCAATCAAAATCCCAACTCAATTCTTCATAGAGTTAGAAAGAGCAATTCTCAAATTCATCTGGAATAACAAAAAACCCAGGATAGCTAAAACTATTCTCAACAATAAAAGAAATTCTGTGGGAATCAGGATCCCTGACCTCAAGCAATACTACAGAGCAATAGTGTTAAAAACTTCATGGTATTGGTACAGTGACAGGCAGGCAGATCAATGGAACAGGATTGAAGATCCAGAAATGAACCCACGCACCTATGGCCACTTGATCCTGGACAAAGGGGCTGAAAACATCCAATGGAAAAAGAGATAGCCTTTTCAACAAATGGTGCTGCTTCAACTGGAGGTCAGCATGCTGAAGAATGCCAATTGATCCATCCTTGTCTCCTTGTACTAAGCTCAACTCCAAACGGATCAAGGACCTCCATATAAAGCCAGATCCTCTGAAGCTAATAAAAAAGAAACTGGGGAAGACCCTTGAGGACATCGGTATAGGGGGAAAGTTCCTGAACAGAACACCAATAGGTGTTGATCAACCTAAGATCTAAGATCAAGAGTTGACAAATGGGACCTCATAAAATTACAAAGTTTCTGTAAAGCAAAGGACACCATCAAAAGGACAAATCAGCAACCAACAAATTGGGAAAAGATCTTCACCAACCCTACATCCGACAGATGGCTAATATCCAATATATACAAAGAGCTCAAGAAGTTAGACCCCAGAAAATCAAATAGCCCTATTAAAAAATGGGGTACAGAGTTAAACAAAGAATTCTCACCTGAAGAACTTCAGATGGCAGAGAAACATCTTTAAAAATGTTCAACTTCATTAGTCATCGGGGAAATGCAAATCAAAACAACCCTGAGATTTCACCTTACACCAGTCAGAATGGCTCAGATTAAAAACTCAGGAGAAAACAGGTGTTGGCAAGGATGTGGAGAAAGAGGAACACTCCTCCACTGCTGGTGGGGTTGCAAATTGGTACAACCACTCTGGAAATCAGTCTGGCGGTTCCTCAGAAAACTGGGCACCTCACTTCCAAAAGATCCTGCTATACCACTTCTGGGCATATACCCAGAGGATTCCCCAGCATGTAATAAGGATATATGCTCCGCTATGTTCATAGCAGCCCTATTTATAATAGCCAGAAGGTGGAAAGAACCCAGGTATCCCTCATCAGACGAATGGATGCAAAAAATGTGGTATATCTACACAATGGAGTACTATTCAGCCATTAGAAACAATGAATTCATGAAATTATTAGGCAAATGGATAGAGCTGGAGAACATCATACTAAGTGAGGTAACCCAGTCTCAAAAGATCAATCATGGTAGGCACTCACTAATAAGTGGATATTAGCCTGGAAAACTGGAATAACCAAAACATAATCCACACATCAATTGAGGTACAAGAAGAACGGAAGAGTAGCCCCTGGTTCTGGAAAGACTCAGTTTAGCAGTATAAGGCAAAACCAGAACAGGGAAGTGGGAAGGGGTGGGAGGGACAACAGGGGGAGGGAAGGGGGCTTATGTGACTTTCGGGGAGTGAGGGGCCAGAAAAGGGGAAATCATTTGAAATGTAAATAAAAAAATATATTGAATAAAAAAAAAGGAAGAGAGAGAAAGAAAGAAAAATAAAAACAAAGAAACAAAAATCCATGAAGTGTTCCACAAAGTTCTGATTCACTAGCAGTGCTTATTTCAATACTGAAGAAGACCTAGTCTGCAAATAGATCTACAGTGTTTACCATTTTAAAAATTTGTAAAGCAAAACATAAGGGAGTTTTAAGCATAGTGCTATAATCACCTTACATATGTGACATATGCTTGAAATAAACAATAGTTAAGAATCTAAAAGCGGGAAAATTTATTCAATTCACACCCACAGATGGAACATTTACAGCTAACTCCATCCTGAATTCTCAGAGACAAGAGTGGAGCAAGGTAGTTTTAGAACATCATCATTGTAGTCTTAACTTTTAGACCTCATCATTGCAGTTTTAACTTTACAGAGATTCTGTTTAGAGGCACAAGATTTGGGTAGTATTTGGGCCTGTGAACATTCTCTCTGTCAGTGTGGGCAGGAAAGGGAAATGAAGCCATTTCTAGGGGATTTAAGGCAATCATGATAGTTGGGAGAAGTGATTAATGAGTTCTACCCAACTCTGAGTATCTGTAAGTGATGGTTGAATACATAGAAACAGGTTCTCAAGGGATGCAATTGCTGGATAGTAAGTTTATCCCAGGAGAAAGTGCAAGAAAACATAAAAGGGCACTGTGTTAGTTTCTTTTCCTGTTAATGCAGTAAAATATTCAGACAAAAAACAGTCAAAGGAGAAGGGGTTTAGCTTAGAGTACAAGATAGAGTCCATGATGATGAGAAAGTCATGATGTCAAGAGTTTAAATAAAGCGCAAGGTCGTATCATGTCAATCATCAGAAGAACAAAGTAATGAGTGCACACTGCTTGTGGTGGTTTAAGTGAGAAACTCCCAGGGCGCCATTTGCATAACTGGGTCTCAGTGAATGGTGTTATTTGGCACATTTTGGGACTGTTATGGTAGCTGGTGGAAGCAGGTCTCTGAGTGTGGGCACTGAAGGTTTATAGCCTTGCCTCACTTCCATTATGTCTCCTCGGGACTGTTTCTGTGGTTGATGATACAATCTCTCAGCTTTGGAGATGAGGTGGGGAAATGGGAGCAGGGAGCAGATGAGATTTGAGCAGGGACTGAGAACATCCTATGTGATGAAGGAGGAGAAGAAAAGTGTCACATCATGCTCACATTTCTATGTGCTGAGGACTCAGGGTACAGGTACCCATACTAATTCTTTCTTTCGTTCGTTCGTTCCTTCCTTCCTTCTTTCCTTTCTTTCCTTCTTTCTTTCTTTCTTTCTTTCTTTCTTTCTTTCTTTCTTTCTTTCTTTCTTTCTTTCTTTCTTTCTTTCTTTCTTTCTTTCTTTTTCTGTCTTTGTCTCTCTCCCTTTTTCTACCTGTTTGCCTTTCTTTCTTTCTTTCTTTCTTTCTTTCTTTCTTTCTTTCTTTCTTTCTTTCTTTCTTTCTTTCTTTCTTTCTTTCTTTTTCTGTCTTTGTCTCTCTCCCTTTTTCTACCTGTTTGCCTTTCTTTCTTTCTTTCTTTCTTTCTTTCTTTCTTTCTTTCTTTCTTTCTTTCTTTCTTTCTTTCTTTCCTTCTTTCTTCCTTCCTTCCTCCCTCTCTCCCTCCCTCCCTCCTTTCTTTCTTTCTTTCTTTCTTTCTTTCTTTCTTTCTTTCTTTCTTTCTTTCTTTCTTTCTTTCTTACTTTCTCTCTCTTTCTATTTCTTACTTTCTCTCTCTATCTCTATCTCTCTTTTCTACCTGTCTGTCTACCTTTCCTTCCTTCCTTCCTTCTTTGTTTGTTTGTTTCTTTCTTTTTCTTTTTCTTTTTTTTTAATTTTGCCTGACCCATGTGCCCTAATGAGGAGGGAAGGCATATAAAATTAAGTACCACTGCACTGGAGACTTTTGTTTTCTCCCTTACTAACACAGAGATTAGGCAAAGACAGAAAGGAACATGCAGTAAGAGCAAGGCACATAGTAGAGAACAGAGATGAAGGAAATAGATTCTTCAGCCAGGACTAAGTCTATCTTTTTTAGACAAGGCAGATGATATTATTTCACTACAGAGAGCACAGCAGCTTCCACTGTGTAGAGCTGGCTAACTAAAAGTCAGTTTTGAGCCAGGCAGTGGTGGCGCATGCCTTTAATCCCAGCACATGGGAGGCAGAGGCAGGTGGAATTCTGAGCTCAAGGCCAGCCTGGTCTACAAAGTGAGTTTAGGACAGCCACTAGTTTCAGGGCTACACAGAGAAACCCTGTCCCGGGAAAACAAACAAACAAACAAAACAAAACAAACAAACAAACAAACAAACCTTGAAAGTCAGTTTTGTACTTCACTTTGTCTCTTCTGAGATAGCAAAGAACTATTCCAGGTGTGCGTTCCTTAACTCACCATATTGCTTCTGTTCACTGATTATTTCCCATCAGACTGTGTTTTGTCTCAAAGAAGTCTGTCTATATTTTCAGTGTTTTTACCTAAATTTATTGATCTTGAATAATTTAAGATCTCCAATATCAGTACTTTTGAAAAAACATAGAGCATACTTCAAATTCTAGTGGATATTCTCCACAAGGATTAAGAGACACCATTATGTATCAAACTGTTCTTTGACTGTTTCAACTATACTTTATAACCATGTCTTCTGAGATGATATACAGTTTTCTTTAAAGCCACTTTCAAAATATGTAAAGTAGTCAAGATCTTCTTTTATGAAGCAATCAATTCCATTACTAAAAAAAAAAAAAACCAAAAAAAACCCAAAAATACATATTGCCTTGAAAATCTTTCTTGCATCAAGTTTCATTCTTTCCTTCACATACATCATTTAATTTTTGCAGAAAATAATAACTGTTTCAAAAAAGCTCCTGCTTTAAAAGCTTGATAGTACTACAGATAATTTATGTCAACTTTCTCTTCTCTTTCTAATCTCTTTTACCCTAGGCTACCCATTGATGTTAGTTAACAACTTTTAGAACCTCCAGTAACCGACTGCCCATGCGCCTGACAACTGTGCCTAACATTCTAGGTCATGGCTAATTTCCCTGAACTTCAGAGTCAAAAAGAACTACTTTGGCATCTTAGTTAAATTAGCTTATTATATAGAATGAAACTCCAATCAGAGGGTATTTTTTTTACAGGGTGTGGGGAGAAAGCAGACAATTAAAATTGCAAATTAGATAGTATACAAATCAGAGTAGTCTTCAGTATCTCCAAAGAGAAAAAGGAAAGAGGCTTTATTGGAAAAGAGGGAAAACAACCACTATGTAAGTTATCTAGGAAGAATAGTCAGCAGATGGAATTGTGGTTTTGCAAGCTCTGATTAGGGAGAGATACCAGTTGCTAGGTAAAGCATATAATAATGAAGTTGTACCAGGTTTTATCAATGCTTACAAAATATTGTGACAGGAAAGCATTCCTAAACACCCATCTATCTTTGTGCTTCTAAGAGACTCTGTATGGGCCATGTAGTAAGCTGGAGAAGGAACTAGGGAAAGCTCTTGTGATCATGTTTTCAAGTAAATCTTGAATGTGGACCCTCCCTTTCTGGCCTTCCTTTGACTCTATTTTATCAGACTTTGACATGAGAAATTCCATTTCTAGCAGGACAGGTTTCATACCCCACATTTCAGTTATGTGCATACATAGGTCATCCATCCTTCCCTCATAGACCTCTTTCCAATTCCAGCATCTACTCAATGATCAAGTGTTCTCAGAGTTCAGAAGCCCAATTTTCCTGCCAGAATAAGGAATCGGGGATGTGGAATATAACCTAACATGTCATGTTCCTGGCATATGCAAATGCACACTAAAAATTAATTATTACAATTAGAACCTCTGGCCAAAATTTAAGAGAACACTTCAAGATTCAGAAAGTTAAGGTTTTGCTGTTTGTGATTTTGGGAAGTCACAGTTTTGTATTTACAAATGTAGTCTAAGAAAGTGCATGTTTTTTACTTTGAGGAGGTAAAACAACTGTTGACTTTCACAATATTGATTAGTTATTCCCTTCTAATTGAAACAGTTGTGGCTGGAGCGAGGAGAGAAGCAAACAGAACTCAGGCTGCTTAAAGAACATATAAGACTCACAAGAGGCACTTTTTCTGGACTATAAATCCAACACAGTGTTGCTAAGTAGAGGAAACCATAGTGAAACTGCTTGTAACTGGGTGGAGAGTTCTGCGGATGCATTATCATGAGTCGTCCGAGGTGTGTGGGGCTCTCTGGTGATGCCTTTGCTGCGAGGAAGCCCACAGCCATGCTCCAGCAAATAATCCCAATAAACTCATGGGCTCAGCACACCACACTTGGGTGGGACCATTTCTTTGGTCTGTTGTTGGAGAAGTCATCCAACACACACAATTTATATTCTCTCAGAGGTGCGAAGAATTAGTGCATTTTTCCGGGATACTGCACGATGGGATGTTAGCATCCCTGTCCTCTTTCTGTTGGACTGTTTGGCTGTGAGCCAGAAAGAGCTGGATAAGCAGCAGCGCTATTTTGTTATATTTTCTGAGCCCTAAAAAGAAGAATGTTTCCAATGTGGCACTAGAAGGTCGAAATCTAGACTATGTAACCCAAGCGTTAATTTTAAAGAGCTCTTGGAAAGATTAGAATGAAAAACAGACTGAAATAACATGTGGGAAATCAAGACTGTGTCTATCATTTGGTCCTTTGGACTACATCCTTGAGAGGCATAACTTTGGGTAGCCAATTATGAGATGAGATTGATATGTTAGGGCTGCACTTCAGCCAGCTGCAGGGCTCGATGTGAATTATACATGCAGCTGAAGGAAACTGGGCAACGGTTTTAATTAATTGGCAATTTTGAGACTCTTATGCTAAAAGCTACCTTAACGATTTAAAAAAAAAATGATATGGGAAGGCTATAGAATTTGAAATATGCAGCCTGAAACAACTGCACCATTACGACCAGCAAGCTTTTAAGCGGCAATCTGTCTTTGACTCAGCCATTACATGCTAAATATTTTGCAGTTATAAAAATATGTAAATAAATAAAAAGCAACTGAAATTTTTGAGTTTGTTAAGAGCTTTCTGCTTCTTAGGGGGGTGGGGAATCATTATAACCAGATTCTAACAGTGTTTGCTTCTGAGTGAAATGACAAATATTCCTTTTTTTTCCCCCATAATGTATGTTAGGGTAAAAAGGATGTTACCCTGAAATACTCTGACCTGAAGGCACTCTGACCTTGTGTGACCTTTTTGTGTGAGAGTTGTTTGTGCAGAAGTTCTCTGACCTTGCTTAGAAGGCAGGTCACTCCAGTCAGAACTGCCCTGTCCTTGGAGGGTTTTATTTAAAAAAAATAAAAGAGTCTAGACAGACACCTTTCTGACTTCCTATTTGAGACCATTCCTATCAGGTCATTCATTCCCTTTTACTCAATCACCCCTATGTACCTGTCCATTCCTCTTCAGACCTATACATAAAAATAGACCTGACAAATACAGAGGTGGATGCTCTCAGGCAACCATTGGACTGAGCATAAGGTCCCCAGTGGAGGAGCTAGAGAAACGACCCAAGGAGCTGAAGGGGTTTGCAGCTCCAGAGAAGAAACAACAACATGAACCAACCAGTACCAGCAGAAAGAGCTCTCAGGGTTCAAATCACCAACCATATGTGGCTCCCGCTGCATATGTAGCAGAGGATGCCCTTGTTGGATATCAAAGGGAGGAGAGACCCTTGGTTCTAAGAAGGCTAGATGCCCCAGTACAGGGGATTGCCAGGATAGGGAAGCAGGAGTGGGTGGGTTGGTGAGCAGTGGATGGGGAGATGGGATAGGGCATTTTCAGAGGGGAGACCAGGAAAGGGGATAACATTTGAAATGTAAATAAAGAAAATATCTAATAAAAAATATAGTCAAGGGCCTTAGCACTCTCTGGAACTTAGCTTTTTACATGGGAACCAGACATGCAAACAGAGTTCCTCAAACTTCCACAGTGCTCTTAGACATATCTCTCCAGCCCTAAAGATGTAGTTAGTTGAGTTCATTACACTTCAAACTGTTAGAATTATCTTTTAGTATGTCAGTGCTGCTCATGATTCTTTTGATGTGGAGAATAAGTGTCTAGTCCTCCATGATTACTAAAATCTGGCCGCTGCTCTAGGATTTATAAATCACTTTCCGTTATTACTAACTCTTAACTTGTAAAGGAGAGAGAGAGAGAGAAATGAAGACTCTTTGTCCTCAGTGACCTTGTTAACCATGTGCTTTCTGGGCTGAGGTTTTGGCTCCAGCAAGAAGTTTCTATAGCTACTTCATGAGTTTTCCAAGAGAATACGAAGCTTTTGCTAAGTTATAATTTTAAAGATATTTTTTATCCTTTGTATTTAATTGTCAAGTTTTTCTATATGGTGTGGACTGGAAGATGAGATCTGCCTTAACTAGCAACTTTACCTATGGGAGGGGAGGCCCTTGGTCCTGTGGAGGTCTGAGGCCCCAGTGTAGGGGGATGCTAGAGCAGTGGAGCAGGAGAGGGGAGGTGGGTGGGGGAGCACCCTCATGGAGGCAAAAGAAGGAGGGAGAGAGGGGATATGGGATGGGGGGATTTGTGGAGGGGTAACCGGGAAGTGGGATATCATTTGAGATGCAAACAAATGGAATGATTAATAATACAATAATAATAATAATAATAATAATAATAATTTAAAAAGCAACTGTACCTAAAACTAGCCATACCAGTTTTTCACAGAATGTGCCTTTGGTACCACTCTCCAGTGAAGACTGCCAATAGCATTTCTTTCATTTTGATCTCTTTTTTAATTCTAAAAGGGTTCATTTTCATACAAGAAGACCAATAAAGCTGCAGATACTCACAGTCAACCATCAGACTGAGCCCAGAAACCCCAGTGGAAGAGCTAGGGGCAGGACTGAAGGAGCTGAAGGGGATTGCAACTCTGTAAGAAGAATATTAATATCAACTAACTGGACCACCAAAAAAGCTCCCAGGGACTAAACCACCAAACAAAGAGTATTCATGGAGGGAGCCGGACTCCAGATACATATGTAGCAGAGGATGGCCTTATCTGACATCAATGTGAGGGAAGGGATGCTTGATACCCCAGCATAGGGCTATGCTAGAGGGATGATGCAGGTGTGGGGGGATGGGTGGAGGAGCACCCTCATAGAGGCAAAGGGGAGGGGTTGTGGGAGGAAGGGTGGGGGGCTGGTGGAGGGGAAACAGAGGAGGATATAATTTGAAATGTAAACGAATAAAATGATTAATGATTAAAAAAAAGAAATGAGAGCGAAAGATTTTGAACTGTTTATGTTTAGAACACAGTTTCCATTTCAGAAAAAGCGTCTCTATTCATTTTCAGACTCTCTTTGTTGCTTTCTGAAAGCAAAAGCAAAGGTGTTTGAATAATAAACCATCGAGAGGTCAGTGGTTCCTGAAACAGCAACGATAAAAACCTGAGCTCTACCCATTTCTTTTCCAGAAGGTGATCTAGCAGCTGTAGCTGACCATTTTAACCCAAGGGTCCACCTTAAAATTAGCGAGCAGGCAGTAAAAATTGCTCGTTTTTTAAAGTCTCATGTCACTACAGGATGTTATTCATAAAACAGGTTCTCATTTTACTTTAAAAATATGACTATACCATTATTAAAGATGCAATATATTTTCAAAAGATTTATAAGTAAACTTCCTATTACAATATTAGCCAGCCATGGCTTCCTCTCTGGATTAAAGAATTAAAATTTTAAAGGGAAATTCATGGCTCAGGAGTTAGAAAGCTTCCTTTTTCTTCCAAATGACTGAATATATATTTGTCTCTTTTCAATAGCAGGACCCAGAAAATTCATTAGGTTTGCATTAAGAAAGTGAGCAGTGTGCATTAACCTTTTCAGTCTAGAGAAGGAGAAATAAAAATAACATTTCTGAAGCATCTCTGCTGTTCCTGGTACTATTCAAGGCACTTTGAATGATCCATCTAGTAAGATACCAGGTGCCTCTGTCTCCACATCTCGAAGCCTGAAAATCGTGGAGTGTTTCGAAATACAGCAAAACTGTGTCTCATGAGTCTCCATTCAAGGAATATCATGAATTGTAACGAGTAATTGTGCTCCTTCCTCAGCCACAGGGAAGTGATTCACAGTTCCCACAGATGCTTAATTCATTTAATGTGGCCAAACATTTGCATATAACGCACACAGATTATCACTCTGCGTACTTTAAGCAAGCATACATTATTTATACTTCTTAATGCAATATAAATATTGCATAAATAGTTGCAATGTTGTATTTAAGAAATAATTAGAAAGAATCTACACATATTCAGTACAGAGATAGTTAGATAGTAGTTAGTTTTTTGGTTAGTTAGTTTGGAACAGTCTCAGGTAGCTTAGTCTGTCCCTGAATTCGTTGTGTAGCTGAGGTTGTCTTTGCACTCTTAAGCTTCCAGGCCGTACCTCTCGAGTATGTGATTACACATATTTACAATCACACTCAATATGGTGCTGGGAATTAAACCCAGGGCAGCAGCATCTTACATGCTAAACAAGCACACTACCAATTGAGCTGTACATTCATCCCTAAACACGTGGTTTTTCCTTAAATACTGCCCTGGTTGGTTGAATTAGCAGATGTAGAATCAGTGATACGCTGAGAGCAAGTGGACCTGTAGTTTGTTCCTCCCATGAGCCATCCCTAGAGACCCAGGACACCAGAAGGGAAGCCCACGAAGAAGAGAACTTCATTGGCTCTTCTTTCCTGAAGACCAGACCAATTCTAAAGAATTTAGGAGTGTTGCTTTGGCTGAAGGCTTTGTCTTTGTCCTGCAGACTAGTGTGCTTTCTGCGCATGTTTATCTCGTCCCAAAGCACAGGCCCCTGCTTTAGCAAAAAGCACTTTAGTGTTTGCCAGATCTTGTTTCTCTTCAGCTCTTGAGCACTTTATGTTGGAGTAGCTCAGTCTTTTAGAAGCTATTTGATAAAAGGATAAATACTCCAGGTAAATTTTAAAGGTGAGAATTTCATCTAAAAAAATGGGAGAGTCATCCAATGGTTGTGAAACTAAATCTACCCTAAGAATACTTGAGTGTGAAATTGTCAAGAAAGCAAATGAAAGAATGAGGTTGTGACAGTTGTATCTAGAATTCTGGGAGTCAGAAATCTTACAGTGAAGCATCAATTTAGAAATGTTTCTATTCGTCCCCATTGAGAATCATTACTGTATCTGAGAAGCCTTTGGGGAAAGGTAAACAGTGAGACTGTATTTCCTGCTAGTTTCCAGCAAGATCCTCATAGTGCTGCACAGTGGTCTCCAGCATGCCTGGGCTTGATTTGTCTGGTTATAAACAAACCTATGCTGAAGTGCTTATTTCTTTTAGATTTTTTTCAGAAGATTTATATGGCAAAATGAGTCTCATAGTGAATCATTTGGTATAGTTGTTCATGGATATATAAAACCACTTCATTATTTAAAATTTCTTTCTCTTAGAAAAAGACAGGTATTTTATTCTTCTCCCCCATTGCTCAAGCCTACTGTGTTAACAGTAATTCAAATAATAATTTCATTATTTGGCTAGTAATGTTTTGTGCTGCTAGAGAACTTGTAACCTTTCGAAGCTTGCGTAATACGTTAACCAAAATATTTTAACTACTAGCAAACCAGATTTAGAAAGTCCTTTAGTGAGTGTGTATCATTGGCTATGTGTGGACTTGTCTGTGTATATGCATATGGGGCGGGGGAACCCTTGCCCTTGTGTGTGTGCACAGGTAGAGGCTAGAAGTTGACATTGATTCTTTGATTCAAATTGTTCCCCACAGTAGTTTTTGAGGGAGAGTTTCCTATTGAACCTGCTTGCACATCCCTTCAGCCTGCCTCACTGCAAAGAAGTACCAGGGATCTGGCTGTCTCTGCCTTTGAAGTGTATGTGTTCATCTGTACACTGCCTTGCTCAGCTTTGTATGTTGGTGCCAGGCATCTAAATTCAGAATCTCGTGATTATGCAGCAAGCCATTTTATCCACTGCACCCTCTCCCCAGGTCCAATACACCAGCTTTTTGTAAAAATCCAGTTCTTGTAGAGAAAGAAAAGAGATGAGAATGACTTGACTGGTAACAGATTGAATAAGTGTCTGAGGACAAATTAGAACAGTTCTTTGAATTCTCACCCACATTTTTACACACACGGAACTTCCCCCTTGAATTTCTTTCTAGGCAGGTTTCTTTTACTTCGAGACTAAAGCAGAAAGTATTTTGAAACAAAATCTGTTTAGGCTCTGCTGTTTCTACTACTTGCCAACATTGGCCCTTTGATTACCATATAGCAAGATTGTATAGGATAAGAGAGTCTCTAAAAGATTCTAAATCTCCTCTCCATTGTTTTTCTTTTCATGGAAAAATCTTATGTATTGTGAGATTTTTCTCCCATCCACATCACTCTGCTGATGTACTGATCTGACCTGCAAACGCAAGCCTAGCTTATTTCCATAGCTTTAGGACAGTCTGTCTCTGCCAAATTGCTCATTACTGGGGCACTTAGTCCATCATAATTGCATTCAATCCAATAACAAAAACTGGATATCAAAGCAAATCGATGAATCTTCTATTTTTAAATGAGCCCTTAAAAAAAAAAAGATTCTCCACCAACAATTAAAAATTCAAAGCAGTGGACAGAGGAAAAAAAATAGTTTAAGGACTGCTAAGCTTTAATTCTACCAGATACCACATCCTGTTGTAATCCATTCACAGAAAACTATCCTTTTTCTCACTTACTTATTCAAACTCTTCAGACCTTTGTCCATTTAATTACTAAAATTTAAATCTGCTTCCACATTTTAGGTTCTAGCTTGAAGTGGGCTGGCCTAACACTCCTTGTAGTCTAATGCCAATTTGGGGCCCCCAAGACTGTTTACCCCGGAAGCCCCACACCTGCGCATAAGACACTGAGTGACCCTGTCCCCAGTTAATTGTGATTCATAAATAAAGATGCCAACAGCCAATAGTTGGGCAAAAGAGATATAGGTGTGGTTAAAGTTTCATGGGCTTGGGGCAGAGAGGACTGCAAGGAGGAAAGGAGAAAAGTAGCCACCATGAAATACAGAAAGAACATGGAGGCGGGAGAAGCTGCCATGGGTTAGCTGAGTGACCCCGAGCGATGTCCAATTGCAGTCATAAGCAGCTCAGATGGTGCAAAGAAAATAGTAAGTAATAACTCTGGTTATCGATAGAAAAGTAGATTCTAACAATATGGAAGGTAAGCAGTTGCCCAACTACTTTGCAGCTTAAGATTTATTGTAAACATAAAGGCTGTGAGTATGTTGTTTATCTGGGAACTCAGTAACTAAAGTGAGTTAGAAACCCCCCCCCCGCCCGGATTTTAAGTTCTCTGTACTGACTTAGTCTATTCTTGCTGCCACAATAACAGCTCTCAGACTGGATAGTTCATGGGTAATACATGGGCATCTCTTACATTTCTGAATTCGTGATTATAGCATCACAAGTTTCAACATCTGCTGAATGAGGACCTTTTCCAATACTGTTGTCTTCTGGTGGTGGCCTCAGTTAGTAGAAAGAAAATACAGGATTTTGTATTGAACATAGTGGCTATTCCTGGTTGTCAACTTGACTATGTCTGGAATGAACTACAATCTAGAATTGGAAGGCTCACCTATGATCCTAATCTGGAGGCTCAGAGATGTAAGTTTCTGACCTGCATCTTGACATGGAGATCTTGAAGCATAGTGGCTATGAATTCCAGAATTAAGACAAGATCTCCGAGTGCAAGATCATCTGGGATTAAAGGCATGGAAGCACACACCTTTAATCTGGGTCACACCCTCTGCTGGAGACCTACAGCCTTTAATCTGGGATACACCCTCTGCCAGAGATCTATATAAGGACATTGGAAGAAGGAAGATTGACCCACTCTTCCTTGCCTGCTTGCCTCATGGGACTGAGCAACTGCTAGATCCTTGGACTTCCATCCACAGCTGCTGCTGCCCATTTTGGGGGAGTTGGACTATAGACTGTAATTCATTGACAAATTCCCTAACTATATAGAGACTGCCCATACATTCTGTGATTCTAGAGAACCCAAACTAATGCACTGACACTTTTGATTTCTTTCTTCATTCTGTTGAGGCTGTTTTGGCTGAATATGTGTGTGTGTGTGTGTGTGTGTGTGTGTCTGTGTGTGTGTGTGTGTGCGCGCTACTGCCCACAGAGGCACTGGATCACCTTGACTTGGAGTTATAGATGGTTTTGAGGCGTAAGGTAGGTTACGAAGTCTGATTCTAAATCCTCTACAAGAACAATAGGTGCTCTTTACCACTGAGCCTACTAAGGCTGTTTTCTAAGACCACTTTTTCTGAGGTCTCACCTAGGGCATTCTCTCAAATCCCCACCTCTCTAAGGTCCCAGGTTCTTAATAGCATCACAGTGACAGTTAGGTTTTGTTTTAATTTTTAAAATTATTAAAATTTATTTGATATTACCTATATTGCATATTTAACATCACATTTTTAATACATACTAGAAATTATACTTAAGCCCTGTATTGGTATTTTAAATACCCAAACATAAATCAGAGTTAAGTTTTACACATTTGTTACTTATATAAGACATCTATTTTTTTAATCCAAGATCCTGAGAGTTCTCTCTGTCCTTATTCCCTTTGTTTTGAAGTGTGAACATTAAGGTGCTGATAAGTTCATGTCTGGGATAAGAATGTTTTTCTTAAAGTTACTCTTCTGTGGTCTGTGCATAAATTTTTTTAAAAAAATAGATATGCAAAGCCCATAATATTAAACAATTGAAACTCAATAAAGTCAATCAAGTTTAAAACAAAAGCACTTTATAACAGATCAGACTTTGTACTTAAGCCACCACAGAATCTTATTTATAGATTGTATGTGTTTGTTTGAGTATTATTTATCTCCTTGTATAATAGAATCTGTCAAACTTTTAGAAGAGAAGCCAATGGAACATAACATGGAATTCAGAAATCGAAAGACCAACTGACGACGTTTTGCTCATAACAAAATAACATCCTTGAAAACCCTGTGGGCAAAGAAGTGACTCCGTAGCAGATGGAACTGATGGGAGAAAGCGAGGGTCACACTGAAGAGATGAAGTGAGAAAGCCTGTTATTGCTGTGCTCTTTTGCCATTTTAACAAATTATACACGTTAAAATGATGCTCAGGCTGGTTTTATACACTCCTCTCTTGATCTTACCTCATGTTTTATTGCATTTGAAAAAGTTCTTTTTTTTTCCTACTTTAAACCTCTAAAGATCAGGCTGAGACAGTCTGCCTTGGGAGCACTTATTAGACGTTTTCATACCTATTTTACTACATTTAAACCGTCTTGAAATCACTGGAGTGTTTCAGTTAGGTTTCCCTTGAACTTACCACCTTACAAAGGCATGTATAGGTCTTTCCCAAAGGCAGTATCTTTTTCAAAAGTACCATCTCACATCAGCTACAATGGCCACTTCAGCTGGATGACAATGTAAAAGGAATACAAGTCTTGAGTACAGTGGAAAGTTTTTGATGACTTGATAAACCTGTGGTATTGTTTCCTGGAGTGTTTTGTTTTTCAACCTTATCCTTGTTCTTCCAGTCTGAGGATCTAAAGAGGGTTTAGCACAACCTCTAAAACTCTCCAGCGGTATTTAGATTTCTCTTTATGACAGCGGGCATATGAAAGAAGAGCCTCTCTGGAGGGATAATGGGTAACTGCTCATCCACTCCAGACCCTTGTGCTTTGGATACTGTAGCACTGAACATCTTTATTGTAGTTTCACAACGGCCCAGCAAACAATAGACACACTGGCGTTTGCACAGGCTCCAAGAACCTGTAAGCCATATTACCGTATACAATCTCTGGTTTAAAATGTGAAGATGATTCTCTGGGTTGTTAAACTTCACCACATTTTCCTGATTGTAAGACATCTAGAAATGAGTCAGATGCTTCGCTACTCTTATGTCCCAAATTAATGAATATAATTATCTACACAAAGACATGTATAGATGTCGCCAGAGTTCTCTGAGTTGAAAAATTTCAATTTAAAAGGAACTGTATGTTTCCATCTGATGTTTAAGAGATTTTACAGGAAAGAAACAAGTCACTTGCTACTTCTCTTCTGAACATCTTTCAGGACTTCCGTGTACAGTTTCCAGCTGTTTGCTTGACTGGAAATGTTTCCCCTACAGCCCTTTGACTTCAAATGGCAACTCAGAACTCTACTGTGCTCACAAAACTTTACTCTTGTATAATACGGAAAACCAAGGTCAAACCATACATTTGAAGGGATCTAACATAAGTGTATCTATTTGGTTTGAAAGTACAAAATAGAGAAAGTGGCTACAACAATTTTAATTCTCTGAGAAAAAACAAGCACAAGGAAATGTTGAATTATGCTCACTGCACGTAGCAGCTGGTGGGGAGAATCCCCCATATCTATGCAGGGATATTGCAGCATATCCCTGATATACTGATGAATGAATGAGGCAAGAGGAGTTGGAGGAAAGGGGACTCAGTCTTCTCAGGTAGTGGCTGGCATCTCCAGAAGGCCCTGACAGGACTGATTCCCGACTGAAAAGCAATTAAATAGATGGTGACTGGATCCAACTGCCAAGGCAAGGGGAGGTCAACCTGGGTCAATAATAGCAGAAAAACTAAAGCGCTGTCTTGTCACTTCCTGTCTTTCTGTTTCCTCACTGGCAAAGCTGATGAGAGAACAACAACAACAACAACACACACACACACACACTTTTTGTGCTAGATAGTTTGTGTCAACTTGACAAGTTAGAGTTATCTGAAAGGAAAGAAACTCAGTTGAGTAAACACTTTAATAAAATCTGGATATAAGGCAATTTTTTAATTAGTGACTCGTGTGGGAGGGCCCAGCCCATTACAAGTGGTATCATCCCTGGGTTGCTAGTCTTGGGGTCTGTGAGAAAGCAGGCTGAACAAGTCATGCTGAGCAAGTCAGTAAGCAGAGCTTCTCCATGGTCTCTGCATCAGCTCCTGCCTCCAGGATCCTGCCCTGTTTCAATTCTCATCCTAAATTCCTTCAATGATGGACTACAATGTGGACCTGCTCAAATAGACCCTTTCTTCCAAAATTTGCTTTTTGGTTATGGTTTTTCATCATAAGAACAGCAACCTTAACTAAGACATTTATCCTAGCTAGAGTCTCAGATCTCAACTCAGTGTACAGAATAGTGGGGTTTTCTAATTGAGAAGTAGTAAGAGTTGTTACTTTCTCCAGAAACTATCTTATCTATTTATTCTTTGATGTCTGGTTTTAGAGAGGTCTTGATGAACTGCTTCTGCCATTCCTGTTTTGAATATGAATAAAGAACCATATCAGAGAAAATATGCAAACAAAAATGTTACATGGTCAGCAAGCCAAGAAAAAGATAATCACTCTTAACCACTGTAGTCAAACAAATCTATGATACAGAAAATCATTTTCATACATCAGATTAAAAAAAATATTGATAACCCCATCTGTAGAAATCTATTAATAAAATGCAAAGTGTTTTATCATGCTGTAAAATCTGTTCCCTAATATTCCCTCTATTGTGCTAATAATGCTGTTGTTGAATTAGAGAACAGAGATAGTTACGTGACCTTCCTGGGGTCCATGGGTAAATGGAGGAAATACGCAGACTCCTAGATTCATGGAGTCCATGATTTAAATGTTAGAATCAAATAAAGCCAATTTAGGGTCTCATATTTTTTCAAGTGACTTAGGAAAGCTGCTTAGAAAAGAGATTTAAAAGTTTTGTTGGTGTCTTTTAATATGGAAATATATTAACAACAGAACAATCAGGATTCTTTAATTGGTCCATCCAGACAACCTCAGTTGACATTTTGGTTACAAATAGGTAATTTATGTGCACAATCAGAACAGAAGTATTTGTTTAGGGAAACACAAAAAAATAATATGAACATCCTCCTTGCCCAACTCCCAGTTTCTTTAATATAAACGTTTGGGTATTAGTTTAAAGATTTCATACATTACAAAAAATGACCAGGAATAAAGCTATGGATATTTTATTTGGTCTCTGCTCTTTTACTTTGGTTTAGATTATTCTTAAAATATTTAATCCTACTTGTGGTTGCCTTACATCCTCCAAATTTTTAATATTATTTTTTGTAAAATAATACTTTTTTGTAATAAAAGTAAAAGCAAGAATGAGGAGTCAATGAGTTCATGTAGCTGGGTTAAACCCCAGTTCAAATAACTAATAATGCCACCCATCCTATGGTCCTATTTTTACAACTCTAATGAATCCTTTACCCCCCAAATTGAAGAAACATATACAGAGAAAATAGCTAAACATTTGTCTTCAATTTGATCATGGACCACTCATGATTATTTTGTGTTAGCATAGATAAAGAAAAGATTATACTCCTCTAATATTTTGCTTACTAAAGTTGCAATTATTGAAGCAAACTTATTCACTGTTTCCAGGTGTTTCACATGAAGCTGACAGCTGTTTTTAAAACATAACTAACCCCTTAAGCCTCTACGCTAACACAGGTTGTGTTTGTGTGACTCACTAAAAATAGGAACAGGGATATGTTCTAAATATGAGAGTCAGTGAGGGATTCCTTAGTAATATCCCATTAGATGTACATGTAATTACTAATAAGAGGAGACAGAAACAATTATTGTATATTAATTGTATTCTAACTCAGAAATAAATGTCCTTTCATTTATATTTCTTTGCCATCAGTGTATCATTACTAGGACAATTATAGACTCAGCAGATGGTAGGACAAAGAAAGCAAAAAGAATTCACAATACTTTAGCAAGAGTTTAAGAGTGTGATGTGGAAAATAAATGCTAATACAGCATCCAGGCAACTGTGCAAACTGTGACACATAGAAACAATATAAACATAACAAAGAGAATTGACAAAGTCAATCTTCATCTTTTTTTGGATTAAAGTCTCAAAAAGGAACAGAAGCTTTACTGTGCATTCACAGAAGGAAAAAAACATGGGTAAAATCGACCGTGTCTTGAAATCATAAAAGGGTAGTAATTATAACATAGCATGAGATCAGCTTTGTGATAATGAAGGCTCTACATACTGTTGATAAAGGTACAAACCAGACTGATTTTCAAGAATACTGCTTGGCTTATTTATTAATATTTAGATAACTTTTGATACATCAAGCCCAGCACTCTAGTCTATCCTAGGAAATTTATTTGGAAATGTTCCTAAAATATAAGTGAATGCTTGATGCACTATTTATAACAACAAATGCCTGGGTGATTCTCGGTATGCCGACCAATTCATACCATTCCTTTATCTAAAAAATAATGTCATGATTTTTTTTATTCGATATAATTTATTTACATTTCAAATGATTTCCCCTTTTCTAGCCCCCCCACTCCCCGAAAGTCCCGCAAACCCCCTTCTCTTCCCCTGTCCTCCCACCCACCCCTTCCCACTTCCCGGTTCTGGTTTTGCTGAATACTGTTTCACTGAGTCTTTCCAGAACCAGGGGCCACTCCTCCTTTCTTCTTGTACCTCATTTGATGTGTGGATTATGTTTTGGGTATTCCAGTTTTCTAGGTTAATATCCACTTATTAGTGAGTGCATACCATGATTCACCTTTTGAGTCTGAGTTACCTCACTTAGTATGATATTCCCTAGCTCCATCCATTTGCCTAAGAATTTCATGAATTCATTGTTTCTAATGGCTGAATAGTACTCCATTGTGTAGATATACCACATTTTTTGCATCCACTCTTCTGTTGAGGGATACCTGGGTTCTTTCCAGCATCTGGCAATTACAAATAGGGCTGCTATGAACATAGTAGAACATGTATCCTTATTACATGGTGGGGAGTCTTCTGGGTATATGCCCAGGAGTGGTATAGCAGGATCTTCTGGAAGTAAGGTGCCCAGTTTTCGGAGGAACCGCCAGACTGATTTCCAGAGTGGTTGTACCAATTTGCAACCCCACCAGCAGTGGAGGAGTGTTCCTCTTTCTCCACACCCTCTCCAACACCTGCTGTCTCCTGAATTTTTAATCTTAGCCATTCTGACTGGTGTAAGATGAAATCTTAGGGTTGTTTTGATTTGCATTTCCCTAATGACTAATGAAGTTGAGCATTTTTTAAGATGCTTCTCCGCCATCCGAAGTTCTTCAGGCGAGAATTCTTTGTTTAACTCTGTACCCCATTTTTTAATAGGGTTGTTTGGTTTTCTGGAGTCTAACTTCTTGAGTTCTTTATATATATTGGATATTAGCCCTCTATCTGCTGTAGGATTGGTGAAGATGTTTTCCCAATTTGTTGGTTGCCGATTTGTCCTCTTGATGGTGTCCTTTGCCTTACAGAAACTTTGGGTCCCATTTGTCAATTCTTGCTCTTAGAGCATACGCTATTGGTGTTCTGTTCAGAAACTTTCTCCCTGTACCGATGTCCTCAAGGGTCTTCCCCAGTTTCTTTTCTATTAGCTTCAGAGTGTCTGGCTTTATGTGGAGGTCCTTGATCCATTTGGATTTGAGCTTAGTACAAGGAGACAAAGATGGATCAATTCGCATTCTTCTGCATGCTGACCTCCAGTTGAACCAGCACCATTTGTTGAAAAGGCTATCTTTTTTCCATTGGATGTTTTCAGCCTCTTTGTCGAGGATCAAGTGGCCATAGGTGTGTGGGTTCTTTTCTGGATCTTCAATCCTGTTCCATTGATCCTCCTGCCTGTCACTGTACCAATACCATGCAGTTTTTAACACTATTGCTCTGTAGTATTGCTTGAGGTCAGGGATACTGATTCCCCCAGATTTCCTTTTGTTGCTGAGAATAGTTTTAGCTATCCTGGGTTTTTTGTTGTTCCAGATGAATTTGATAATTGCTCTTTCTAACTCTGTGAAGAATTGAGTTGGGATTTTGATGGGTATTGCATTGAATCTGTATAGTGCTTTAGGCAAAATGGCCATTTTAACTATATTGATTCTACCGATCCATGAGCATGGGAGGTTTTCCCATTTTTTGAGGTCTTCTTCCATTTCCTTCTTCAGAGTCTTGAAGTTCTTGTCATACAGATCTTTCACATGTTTGGTAAGAGTCACTCCAAGATACTTTATACTGTTTGTGGCTACTGTGAAGGGGGTCATTTACCTAATTTCTTTCTCAGCCTGCTTATCCTTTGAGTACAGGAAGGCCACTGATTTGCTTGAGTTGATTTTATAACCTGCCACTTTGCTGAAGTTGTTTATCAGCTGTAGGAGCTCTCTAGTGGAGTTCTTTGGGTCACTTAGGTAGATGATCATGTCGTCTGCAAATAATGATAGTTTGACTTCTTCCTTTCCAATTTGTATCCCTTTGACCTCCTTATGTTGTCGAATTGCCCGAGCTAGTACCTCAAGTACAATATTGAAAAGATAAGGAGAAAGGGGGCAGCCTTGTCTGGTCCCTGATTTCAGTGGGATTGCTTCAAGTTTCTCTCCATTTAGTTTGATGCTGGCTACCGGTTTGCTGTATATTGCTTTTACTATGTTTAGGTATGGGCCTTGAATTCCTGTTCTCTCCAAGACTTTAAGCATGAAGGGATGCTGAATTTTGTCAAATGCTTTTTCAGCATCCAATGAAATGACCATGTGGTTTTGTTCTTTGAATTTGTTTATGTAGTGGATTGTATTGATGGATTTCTGTATATTGAACCAACCCTGCATTCCCGGGATAAAGCCTACTTGATCATGGTGGATGATCATTTTGATGTATTCTTGGATTCGGTTGGCAAGAATTTTATTGAGTATTTTTGCATCGATGTTCATAAGGGAAATTGGTCTGAAGTTCTCTTTCTTTGTTGGATCTTTGTGTGGCTTTGGTATCAGTAATTGTGGCTTCGTAGAAGGAATTGGGTAGTGTTCCTTCTGTTTCTATTTTGTGGAATAGTTTGAAGAGTATTGGTGTTAACTCTTCTTTGAAGGTCTGGTAGAATTCTGCACTGAAGCCATCTGGTCCTGTGCTTTTTTTGGTTGGAAGACTTTCTATGACTCCTTCTATTTCTTTAGGCATTATGGGACTGTTTAGATGGTCTAGTTGGTCCTGATTTAATTTTGGTATTTGGTATCTGTCAAGGAAATTGTCCATTTCCTCCAGATTCTCCAGTTGTGTTGAGTATAGGCTCTTGTAGTAGGATCTGATGATTTTTTGGATTTCCTCAGTTTCCGTTGTTATATCTCCCTTTTCATTTCTAAGTTTGTTAATTTGGATACTTTCTCTGTGCCCTTTGGTCAGTCTGGCTAAGGGTTTATCTATCTTGTTGATTTTCTCAAAGAACCAGCTCCTGGTATTGTTGATTTTTTGTATGGTTCTCTTTGTTTCTACTTGATTGATTTCGGCCCTGAGTTTGATGATTTCCTGCCTTCTACTCCTCCTGGGCGAAATAGCTTCTTTTTGTTCTAGGGCTTTCAGGTGTGTCATTAAGCTGGTAATGTATGCTCTCTCCATTTTCTTTTTGGAGGCACTCAGGGCTATGAGTTTTCCTCTTAGCACTGCTTTCATTGTGTCCCATAGATTTGGGTATGTTGTGTTTTCATTTTCATTGTGTTCTAAAAAGTCTTTAATTTCTTTCTTTATTTCTTCCTTGACCAAGGTATCATTGAGTAGAGTATTGTTCAGTTTCCACGTGTATGTGGGCTTTCTGTTGTTTCTGTTGCTATTGAAGACCACTTTTACTCCATAGTGATCAGATAGGAGGCATGGGATTAGTTCGATCTTCTTATATTTGTTGAGGTCTGTCTTGTGACCAATTATATGGTCGATTTTGGAGAAGGTACCATGAGGTGCTGAGAAAAAGGTATATTCTTTTGTTTTAGGATAGAATGTTCTATATATATCTGTTAAATCTAATTGGTCCAAAGCTTCAATTAGTTTCATTGTGTCCCTGTTTAGTTTCTGTTTTCCTGATCGGTCCATTGAGGAAAGTGCAGTGTTGAAGTCACCCACAATTATTGTGTTAGGTGCAATGTGTGCTTTTAGTTTTAATAAAGTTTCTTTTACGAAAGAGGGTGCCCTTGCATTTGGGGCATAGATGTTCAGGATTGACAGTTCTTCTTTTTGTATTTTTCCTTTGACCAGCAAGAAGTGTCCCTCAGGGTCTCTTTTGATGACTTTGGGTTGAAAGTCAATTTTATCTGATATTAAAATGGCTACTCCAGCTTGTTTCCTGAGACCATTTGCTTGTAAAATTGTCTTCCAGCCTTTTACTCTAAGGTAGTGTTTGTCTTTGACCCTGAGGTGTGTTTCCTGTAAGCAGCAAAATGTAGGGTCCTGTTTACGTATCCATTCAGTTAGTCTGTGTCTTTTTATTGGGGCATTAAGTCCATTGATGTTAAGAGATATTAAGGAATAGTGATTGTTACTTCCTATCATTTTTGACGTTATTTTTTAAATTTGAATGCTTAACTTCTTTTGGGTTTGATGAAGGGTTACTATCTTGTTTTTTCCAGGGTGAAGTTTCCCTCCTTGTATTGGTGTTGTCCTCCTATTATCCTTTTTAGGGCCGGGTTTGTGGATAGATATTGGGTAAACTTGGTTTTGTCATGAAAAATCTTAGTTTCTCCATCTATGGTGATTGAGAGTTTTGCTGGATATAGTAGTTTTGGTTGGCATTTGTGTTCTCTTAGAGTCTGCATGAGATCTGCCCAGGACCTTCTAGCCTTCATAGTCTCAGGTGAAAAGTCTGCTGTGATTCTGATAGGTCTTCCTTTATATGTTACTTGGCCTTTTTCTCTTACTGCCTTTAGTATTCTTTCTTTGTTTAGAACATTTGGTGTTTTGATTATTATGTGACGGGAAGTATTTCTGTTCTGGTCCAGTCTGTTTGGAGTTCTGTAGGCTTCTTGTATATTCATGGGCATCTCTCTCTTTAGGTTAGGGAAGTTTTCTTCCATAATTTTATTGAAGATGTTTGCTGGCCCTTTAAGTTGTAAATCTTCACTCTCATCTATGCCTATAATCCTTAGGTTTGGTCTTCTCATTGTGTCCTGGATTTCCTGGATATTTTGGGTTACAAGCTTTTTGCATTTTGCATTTTCTTTAACTGTTGAGTCCATGGTTTCTATGGAATCTTCAGCATCTGAGATTCTTTCTTCTATCTCTTGTATTCTGTTGTTGATATTTGCATCTCTGTCCCCTGATTTCTTCCCAAGGCTTTCTATCTCCAAAGTTGTCTCCCTTTGAGTTTTCTTAGTTGTTTCTACTTCTGATTTTAGATCCTGGATGGTTTTGCTTAGCTCCTTCACTTGCATGTTTGTGTTTTCCTGTAATTCTTTAAGAGATTTTTGTGTTTCGTCTTTCATGACCTCAGCCTGTTGACCATAGTTCTCCTGTATTTCTTTAAGAGATTTTTGTGTTTCGTCTTTCATGACCTCAGCCTGTTGAGCAAAGTTCTCCTGTATTTCTTTAAGTGTTTTTTGCATTTCCTCCTTGTTGGCTTTTGTATTCTCCTGGATTTCTTTCAATGATTTTTGTGTTTCCCTTGCAAGGGCTTCTAACTTTTGATCCATTTTCTCCTGAATTTCTTTATGTATGTCCTTCATGTGTTCCTGTACCAGCATCATGACCAGTGATTTTAAATCCAAATCTTGTTTTACTGGTGTGATGGGGTATCCAGGACATGTTGGTAGAGGAGAATTGGGTTCAGATGTTGCCATATTGCCTTGATTTCTGTTAGTGACGTTCCTGCGTTTGCCTTTTGCCATCTAGTTTTCACTGGTGTTAGTTTATCTTGTCAGTGCTGGACTCACCAGTGCAAGCTGCCCCTTCGCAGTTGGCCTCTGGTGCACAGCCTACCTCCTGCACTGCTTGTAGACAGTGTGCTGCTGCCCAGGCTGTTCCGATCCCAAAGCAGGCACCCGAAGGCTCCCGCTGGGGCCCGCTGGATTCACTGGAGCACACTGACCTCTCCCAGCTGGCCGCCCGGAAGCCCAGCTAGCCACTTGCAGGACTTGGAGATGTAATGCTGCCGCCCAGACTGATCTGGATCCGGAAGCGGAGAGAGTAGAGCTAAGGGCTTCTGCCTGAGGCCTTGCCCCAGATTGTGTCTGTGGACCAGATGGAGCCTGTGTGCACCCCCAGGGAGTGCCGAAGGTGTATGCTACTGTGACCTCCCCTGTGTTCCGCTCACTCCGCTGGGCAGCCGATCTGCCAACCGGGCTGTCCCACACAAGGTTAGCCTGGCCGCCCAGTCCCTGAGTCCAGGCAAAAGCCTGGGAGGCCAAGGTCCGAGCAAAGTTCCCCTAGGGCTATGACTGTTAATTGGGTCTGCCAGGTGACTAGGATGGCGGGCGTGCGCGCCCGCGCTCCCTGAAAGCGCCGGGAGAGTCTGCTTTGCTAACAATCACCTGGGCGGGTTGACTCACAGATGGCCCACCAGGCCGCCCAGTTCTTGGGGTCAGTCCTGTGCCTTTTGGGGCCTGGACCCCCGCTTTGTTAGCCTTAGGCTATGTCTGTTACAGGTCTGCCCGCCTGAGCTCTCTGTCGTCCTGCAGGCAAAATGGCGGCGGCGCGCTCGCAGGCCTGGGCAAAAAACCTCCTGGCTGGGTTGGCACCCCGATGGCCCCCCGACCCGCCCAGGGCCTGGGTGCAGGTCAACGCCCGTCGGGCTCAGACCACCGCGGTGTTGGCCTCGGATTATGTTTGTGTACCTCAGTCTGTCCGATCCCTGGAGTACTGAACCAAGATGGATGCACCTCTCCTGACTGGTGGGAGGCCGAGTTCTGAAGTGGTCTCCGTGCAGGAAAGGCGCCGCACAACTGCAGCTGCTTGCTGCCCGGCTGGTCAGTGAAGGTCAGTGGTCGTGGGTGCAGGGCCTAACTGGTCCCTGTGACGCCTTGGTTCCACTGCTGATGGCCCTTCAGCTGGAACAGCCACTGCTGCTGCTGCCGCCGCAGCCGCCGACACTTCTTCTAATGTCATGATTTTTATTGTGACAGAAAAATATAAATGATATATAGCTAGTTGAGGAAAAAATGGGAATAATTGCAAATTATGATTTGCATTGTTTTTAAAATTTGTGTATGTAGAATTTGGACTGATCAGACATGCTCATAATCCCAAAGAAGATGAAGGCAGGAGGATCAGGATTTCAAGGTCATCCTCAGCTCTATGGCAAATTTGAGATACAAATTAAACCCAAAACTGAAAAGATCATACTGTTTTGAAATTGTGTGTGGTCATAAATACATAAGCACACACATAACTTTGCATGACATATATTTTCAAAAAATAATGTTATACATTTTGTACTGTTAAATTAATTTTGCAATAAAGTTTTACTATATTATATTCAGTGATGATAACAAGGGTATTTAAATTCTTGAGGGGAGAGACCATGAGTACAACTGTTAAACTTTAATCTTAAATGATGAGAAAATTAATGGTCAAGTTCCACAGAAAATAGGTAATTTCCTCTTTTGATTCTACATAGCTATAATTTATGCATTTGACAATTTGAATTTATTGTAGTTACATGCTCTTGGGTTTCATGTTCAAGTTTTTCCCTCATTCGATAGAGTAGCAATTCTTTAATGCTCCACACAGTTCTAATGCTGCCCTTGTCTTAGAAATGAAGAATCATCAATCAAGCATTTAAGTGAAAGACTCAATATTGCTAAGCTATAAGGGATATCAAGTAGGTAGACTGATGCTTTAGTCCCATGTTAGTATATCTTTTGGGAATACTTGACATCCCTCGCTTAAGTTAAGCTGCCAGTGGAAAAAAAGTGCTACATTTGTAAAGCTATTTTCTGGAAATGATATAAATCAAGAGGCTTCTGAGAATCTCTTTCATTCCCATTTAGCTAAAATAAACCTGAGAGTTATCTGTTGTACACTTGGGATAAATGCATCCTCATGGTAGAATAAAAGCCATGATGAAGCCTTACCCTTTTTGAGACACTGTATTGTGATGTTTTGCAATACTAGAAAACATCAACCTGCAGCAGGAAGAATGATTAGTTTCTGAAGTCCTGAAAAAGGTGTTATAGTTTGGGAACAAAATAGGACAAGCAAGAACCAATTGTTATCACTAAGACCATATGTTACAAATACATCCAGTTTTCATCTCAAATTGAACAAAGGCTCTCATGAACTTAAATTTTTGTCAATAATGAATTACAACGACTAACCAAATGCAGCCTTTTTTCATACCTTTAAAAATTAAATTAGCAGTGTAATATCACAGTGCCTAGATATTACTCAGTATAAACACTAGATGATCCAATAGTACATCTATTGAAGAAATAAACACTATTATGAGGACAGCAGTTAATACTACCCAAGAGTTTTAATAAATAACTTTAACTTTCTTTGCATACCCATGTTCTACCTTTTACAATTTCCACGACTAGTGGATGCTATAATTACTCTTGCACATAAAAGTAAAAGAAACATGGACGAATAGTCACATGACTTAGGAGACTTGGCTCCTTTCATCAAATGCAATGCTAGGAACCTGGCTTCAGTTTTACAATGCAGATGTCAAAAGAATATGTAAAAATCTGTAGAAATGTGGAGAAATAGAATAATTGAAATCATCATCTGTGTGCATGTATGCATGCATGTGCAAACACACACGCCCACATGCATGCCATCTTGGAATCACTTAACTATGGATGTAACACAAATATAGATGAGGTTTTCTGCTGCAGTTTTTTTAAACTTTTTCATCTTTTGACATTATGGAATAGTTACATCATTCCTTCTACTTTCCTCGCTCCAAGCCCTCCCTTTCTCTCTTTCAAATTCATCACGTCTTTTTGCTTTGATTCTTGGTACATTCATATACTTGACGTGCCTTGCTTGAGTTTTATATATATGTGTGTATAGGTATATAAGTGTATATGTAATTATATGTGTATATACATACACACATATGTATATGTGTGTGTATATATATATATATATATATATATATATATATATATATATATACCCTACCTAATGTTTTCTTGTATATATGTTTGCCAGCCTGACCATAGATAACTTATAAGTGTGCAACTGTGCTGAGGAAGACCACTTCTCCAATTCAGAGAGGATTATGATTTCACAGAACAACCTAATATTATACTCCCATGTTTTCCATTCCTTACCACCACTTCTGGTTGCCTCAGCCAATGAGTGACTAATGTGGCCTTCAGATCTACTCTTCGGAATCCAGAACAGCCTGGACTACAACACCACATCTCCAGGTCCTGCAAGAGGCCAGAGGGGCACCCGGGAGGCCAACTGGGAGAAGTCAGTGTGCTCTGGTGAGTCCAGCAGACCCTGGTGGGAGCCTTCAAGTGTCTGCTTCGGGATCCGAACAGCCTGGGCCACAGCACCCTGTATCCAGGCAGTGCAGGAGGTCAGCTCTGCACCAGAGGCCAGCTGGGAAGAGACAGCTTGCACTGGTGAGTCCAGCATTGACAAGACCAACTAACACCAGTGAGAACTGGAGGGCAAAAGGCAAACACAGGAACATCACTAACAGAAATCAAGGAAATATGGCAGCATCTGAACCCAATTTTCCTTTAACAGCATGTCCTAGATACCCCATCACACAAGAAAAACAAGATTTGGATTTAAAATCACGGGTCATGATGCTGGTAGAGGAACACATGAAGGACATACTTAAAGAAATTCAGGAGAAAATGGATCAAAAGTTAAAAGCCCTTACAAGGGAAACACAAAAATCATTGAAAGAAATTCAGGAGAATACAAAAGCCAATAAGGAGGAAATACAAAGATCACTTAAAGAAATACAGGAGAACTTTGGTCAGCAGGCTGAGGTCATGAAAGAGGAAACACAAAAATCTCTTAAAGAATTATAGGAAAACACAAACAATAAAGTGAAGGAGCTGAGGAAAACCATCCAGGGTCTAAAATCAGAAGTAGAAACAAATACGAAAACTCAAAGGGAGACAACTTTGGAGATAGAAAACCTTGGGAAGAAATCAGGGGACATAGATGCAAATATCATAAACAGAATGCAAGAGATAGAAGAAAGAATCTCAGATGCTGAAGATACCATAGAAACCATGGATTCAACAGTTAAAGAAAATGCAAAATGCAAAAGGCTTATAACCCAAAACATCCAGGAAATCCAGGACACAATGAGAATACCAAACCTAAGGATTATAGGCATAGATGAGAGTGAAGATTTACAACTTAAAGGGCTAGCAAATATCTTCAATAAAATTATGGAAGAAAACTTCCCTAACCTAAAAAGAGAGATGCCCATGAATATACAAGAAGCCTACAGAACTCCAAACAGACTGGGCCAGAACAGAAATACCTCCCATCACATAATAATCCAAACCCCAAATGTACTAAACAAAGAAAGAATATTAAAAGCAGTAAGAGAAAAGGGGCAAGTAACATATAAAGGAAGACCTATCAGAATCACAGCAGACTTCTCACCTGAGACTATGAAAGTTAGAAGATCCTAGGCAGATCTCATGCAGACCCTAAGAGAACACAAATGCCAGCCAAAACTACTATACCCAGCAAAACTCTCAATCACCATAGATGGAGAAACTAAGATATTCCATGACAAAACCAAGTTTACCCAATATCTATCCACAAACCCAGCCCTACAAAGGATAATAGGAGGAAAAGACCAATACAAGGAAGAAAACTTCACCCTGGAAAAAGCAAGATAGTAACCTTCTTTCATAAAACCCAAAAGAAGTTAAACAATCAAATTTTAAAAAAAATAACATCAAAAATGACAGGAAGTAATAATCACTATTCCTTAATATCTCTTAACATCAATGGGCTCAATGCCCCAATAAAAAGACATAGACTAACCGACTGGATACATAAACAGGACTCTACATTTTGCTGCATACAGGAAACACACCTCAGTGTCAAAGACAAACACGATCTTTGAGTAAAAGGCTGGAAGACAATTTTACAAGCAAATGGTCTCAGGAAACAAGCTGGAGTAGCCATTCTAATATCAGATAAAATTGACTTTCAACCCAAAGTCATCAAAAGAGATTCTGAGGAATACTTCTTGATGGTCAAAGGAAAAATACAGCAAGAAGAACTCTCAATCCTGAACATCTATGCCCCAAATGCAAGGGCATACTCATTCATAAAAGAAACCGATCAGGAAAACAGAAACTGAACAGGGACACAGTGAAACTAATTGAAGCTTTGGACCAATTAGATTTAGCAGATATATAGAGAGCATTCTATCCTAAAGCAAAAGAATATACTTTTTCTCAGCACCTCATGGCACCTTCTCCAAAATCAACCATATAATTGGTCACAAGACAGACCTCAACAAATATAAGAAGATCAAACTAATCCCATGCCTCCTATCAGATCACTATGGAGTCTTCAATAGCAACAAAAACAACAGAAAACCCACATACACGTGGAAACTGAACAATATTCTACTCAACAATACCTTGGTCAAGGAAGAAATAAAGAGAGAAATTAAAGACTTTTTAGAACTTAATGAAAATGAAGACACAACATACCCAGATCTATGGGACACAATGAAAGCAGTGCTAAGAGGAAAACTCATAGTCCTGAGTGTCTCCAAAAAGAAAATGGAGAGAGCATACACTAACAGCTTAATGACACACCTGAAAGCCCTGGAACAAAAAGAAGCTATTTCACCCAGGAGGAGTAGAAGGCAGGAAATCATCAAACTCAGGGCCGAAATCAATCAAGTAGAAACAAATAGAACCATACAAAGAATCACCAAAACCAGGATCTGGTTCTTTGAGAAAATCAACAAGATAGATAATCCTTTAGCCAGACTAACCAAAGGGCACAGAGACAGTATACAGATTAACAAAGTTAGAAATGAAAAGGGAGATATAACAACAGAAACTGAGGAAATTCAAAAAAAATCATTAGATCCTGCTACAAAAGCCTATACACAACACAACTGGAGAATCTGGAGGAAATGGAAAGTTTCCTAGACAGATATCCGACACCAAAACTAAATCACGATCAAATAGATAATCTAAACAGTCCCATAACACCCAAAGAAATTAAAAGGGTCATAGAAAGTCTCCCAACCAAAAAAAGCACGGGACCAGATGGCTTCATTGCAGAATTCTATCAGACCTTCATAGAAGACCTAACACCAATACTCTTCAAACTATTCCACAAAATAGAAACAGAAGGAACTCTATCCCACTCGTTCTATGAAGCCACAATTACGCTGATACCAAAACCACACAAAGATCCAACAAAGAAAGAGGACTTCAGGCCAATTTCACTTATAAATATTGATGCAAAAACACTTAATAAAATTCTTTCCAACCGAATCCAAGAACACATCAAAACGATCATCCACCATGATCAAGTAGGCTTCATCCCATGGATGCAGGGTTGGTTCAATACAAGGAAATCCATCAATGCTATCCACTACATAAACAAACTCAAAGAAAAAAAACCACATGATCATCTCATTAGATGCAGAAAAATCATTTGACAAAATTCAGCATCCTTTCATGCTAAAAGTCTTGGAAAGAACAGAAATTCAAGGCCCATACCTAAACATCGTTAAAGCAATATACAGCAAACCGGTAGCCAACATCAAAATAAATGGAGAGAGACTTGAAGCAATCCTACTAAAATCAGGGACTAGACAAGGCTGTCCTCTCTCTCCATATCTTTTCAATATAGTACTTGAAGTTCTAGCTAGAGCAATTAGACAACATAAGGAGGTCTAGCGCATACAAATTTGAAAGGAAGAAGTCAAATTATCACTATTTGCAGATGACATGATAGTCTACTTAAGTGACCCGAAAACCTCCACCAGAGAATTTCTACAGCTGATAAACAACTTCAGCAAAGTGGCTGGTTATAAGATCAACTCAAGCAAATCAGTTGCCTTCCTATATTCAAAGGATAAGCAGGCTGAGAAAGAAGTTAGGGAAATGACACCCTTCACAATAGCCACAAGCAATATAAAGTAACTTGGTGTGACTCTAACCAAACAAGCAAAAGATCTGTACAACAAGAACTTCAGGTCTCTGAAGAAGGAAATCGATGAAGACCTCTGAAAATGGAAAAAAAATCTGCTATGCTCATGGTTTGGCAGGATTAATATAGTTAAAATGGCCATCTTGCCAAAAGTTATCTACAGATTCAATGCAATCCCCATCAAAATCCCAACTCAGTTCTTCACAGAGTTAGCAAAAGCAATTCTCAAATTCATCTGGAATAACAAAAAACACAGGATAGGTAAAACTATTCTCAACAACAAAAGAAATTCTGGGGGAATCAGTATCCCTGACTTCAAGCAATACTACAGAGCAATAGTGTTAAAAACTGCATGGTATTGGCACAGTGACAGACAAGTGGACCAATGGAATAGAATTGAAGATCCAGAAATGAATCCACGCACCTATGGTCACCTGATCTTCGACACAGGAGCCGAAAACATCCAGTGGAAAAAAGATAGCCTTTTCAACAAATGGTGCTGGTTCAATTGGAGGTCAGCATGCAGAAGAATGCAAATTGATCCATTCCTATCTCCATGTACTAAACTTCACTCCAAGTGGATCAAGGACCTCCATGTAAAACCAGACACACTGAAACTAATAGAAAAGAAACTGGGGAAGACCGTTGAGGACATGGGCACAGGGGACAAGTTCCTGAACAGATCACCAATAGCTTATGCTCTAAGATCAAGAATTGACCTCATAAAATTACAAAATTTCTGTAAGGCAAAGGACACTGTTAAAAGGACAAAATGGCAGCCATCAAATTGGGAAAGGATATTCACCAACCCTACATCTTATAGAGGGCTAATATCCAATATATACAAAGAACTCAAGAAGTTAGACTCCAGGGAATCAAATAACCCTATTAAAAATGGGGTACAGGGCGGCGGCGGCGGCGGCGGCGGTAGCAGTGGCTGCTCCAGCTGAAGGGCCATCAGCAGTGGAACCAAGGCGACACAGGGTCCAGTTAGGCCCTGCGCCCACGACCACTGACCTTCGCTGACCAGCCGGGCGGCAAGCAACTGCGGTTCTGCGGAGCCTTTCGCTGCACGGAAGCCACTTCAGAACTCGGCTGCCCGCCAGTCAGGAGAGACTCACCGCCATCTTGATCCCGGGCTCCAGAGATCGGTCAGACTGAGGTACACAAACATAATCCTAGGCCCAACACCGCAGGGGTCTGAGCCAGACGGGCGTTGGCCTGCACCCAGGCCCTGGGCTGTTCGAGTGGCCATCGGGGCGCCAACCCAGCCAGGAGTTTTTTTTTTTTTTTTGCCCCGGCCGGTGCACGCGCCGCCATTTTGCCTACAGGAGCCAGAGTGCTCGGGAGGGCAGAGACTGCTAACAAGCGTAGCCTGAGGCTAACAAAACGGGGGTCTAGGCCCCAAAAGGCACAGGACTGACCCCAAGAACTGGGCGGCTTGGTGGGCCATCTGTGTGTCAACCAGCCCAGGAGGTTATTAGCACAACAGACTCTCCCGGTGCTTTCGCGGAGCGCGGACGCGCACGCCCGCCATCCGGGTCACCTGGCGGACCCAAATAACAGACATAGCCCTAGGGGAACTTTGCTCGGACCTTGGCCTCCCAGGCGTTTGCCTGGACTCAGGGCCCAGGCGACAAGGCTAACCTAGTGTGCGCCAGCCCGGTTGGGGAAATCGGCTGCCCAGCGGAGTGAGCGGAGCACAGGGGAGGTCACAGCAACATTCACCTTCGGAGCTCCCTGGGGGTGCACACGGGTTCCACCTGGTCCACAGACACAATCTGGGGCAAGGCCTCAGGCAGAAGCCCCCAGCCCAACTCTCTCCGCTTCAGATCAGCCTGGGTGGCCGCCACATCTCCAGGTCCCTCAAGAGGCTAGTGGGGGCTTCCGGGCGGCCAGCTGGGAGAAGTCGGTGTGCTCCAATAAATCCTGCGGGCCCCAGCGGGAGCCTTCAGGTGCCTGCTTCGGGATCTGAACAGCCTGGACAACAGCACCCTGTCTATAGGCAGTGCAGAGTGTAAGCTGTGCACCAGAGGCCAACGGGGAAGGGGCAGCTTGCACTGGTGAGTCCAGCACTGACAAGACCAAGTAACACCAGTGAGAGCTAGATGGCAAAAGGCAAACGCAGAAACGTCACTAACAGAAATCAAGGCAATATGGCAACATCTGAACCAAATTCTCCTCTACCAGCAAGTCCTGGATACCCCATCACACCAGTAAAACAAGATTTGGATTTAAAATCACTGGTCATGATGCTGGTACAGGAACACATGAAGGACATTGAGGAGAAAATGGATCAAAAGTTAGAAGCCCTTGCAAGGGAAACACAAAAATCATTGAAAGAAATCCAGGAGAATACAAAAGCCAACAAGGAGGAAATGCAAAAAACACTTAAAGAAATACAGGAGAACTTTGCTCAACAGGCTGAGGTCATGAAAGACGAAACACAAAAATCTCTTAAAGAAATACAGGAGAACTTTGGTCAACAGGCTGAGCTCATGAAAGAGGAAACACAAAAATCTCTTAAAGAATTACAGGAAAACACAAACATGCAAGGGAAGGAGCTAAGCAAAACCATCCAGGATCTAAAATCAGAAGTAGAAACAACTAAGAAAACTCAAAGGGAGACAACTTTGGAGATAGAAAGCCTTGGGAAGAAATCAGGGGACAGAGATGCAAATATCAACAACAGAATACAAGAGATAGAAGAAAGAATCTCAGATGCTGAAGATTCCATAGAAACCATGGACTCAACAGTTAAAGAAAATGCAAAGTGCAAAAAGCTTGTAACCCAAAATATCCAGGAAATCCAGGACACAATGAGAAGACCAAACCTAAGGATTATAGGCATAGATGAGAGTGAAGATTTACAACTTAAAGGGCCAGCAAATATCTTCAATAAAATTATGGAAGAAAACTTCCCTAACCTAAAGAGAGAGATGCCCATGAATATACAAGAAGCCTACAGAACTCCAAACAGACTGGACCAGAACAGAAATACTTCCCGTCACATAATAATCAAAACACCAAATGTTCTAAACAAAGAAAGAATACTAAAGGCAGTAAGAGAAAAAGGCCAAGTAACATATAAAGGAAGACCTATCAGAATCACAGCAGACTTTTCACCTGAGACTATGAAGGCTAGAAGGTCCTGGGCAGATCTCATGCAGACTCTAAGAGAACACAAATGCCAACCAAAACTACTATATCCAGCAAAACTCTCAATCACCATAGATGGAGAAACTAAGATATGTCACGACAAAACCAAGTTCACCCAATATCTATCCACAAACCCAGCCCTAAAAAGGATAATAGGAGGACAACACCAATACAAGGAGGGAAACTCCACCCTAAAAAAAGCAAGATAGTAACCTTTCATCAAACCCAAATAAGTTAAGCAATCAAATTTAAAAAATAACGTCAAAAATGATAGGAAGTAACAATCACTATTCCTTAATATCTCTTAACATCAATGGACTCAATGCCCCAATAAAAAGACACAGACTAACTGACTGGATACGTAAACAGGACCCTACATTTTGCTGCTTACAGGAAACACACCTCAGGGTCAAAGACAAACACTACCTTAGAGTAAAAGGCTGGAAGACAATTTTACAAGCAAATGGTCTCAGGAAACAAGCTGGAGTAGCCATTTTAATATCAGATAAAATTGACTTTCAACCCAAAGTCATCAAAAGAGACTCTGAGGGACACTTCTTGCTGGTCAAAGGAAAAATACAACAAGAAGAACTCTCAATCCTGAACATCTATGCTCCAAATGCAAGGGCACCCTCTTTCATAAAAGAAACTTTATTAAAACTCAAAGCACACATTGCACCTAACACAATAATTGTGGGTGACTTCAACACTGCACTTTCCTCAATGGACCGATCAGGAAAACAGAAACTAAACAAGGACACAATGAAACTAATTGAAGCTTTGGACCAATTAGATTTAACTGATATATATAGAACATTCTATCCTAAAACAAAAGAATATACCTTTTTTTCAGCACCTCATGGTACCTTCTCCAAAATCGACCATATAATTGGTCACAAGACAGACCTCAACAAATATAAAAAGATAGAACTAATCCCATGCCTCCTATCTGATCACTATGGAATAAAAGTGGTCTTCAATAGCAACAGAAACAACAGAAAACCCACAAACACGTGGAGATTGAACAATACTCTACTCAATGACACCTGGGTCAAGGAAGAAATAAAGAAAGAAATTAAAGACTTTTTAGAACACAATGAAAATGAAAACACAACATACCCAAATCTATGGGACACAATGAAAGCAGTGCTAAGAGGAAAACTCATAGCCCTGAGTGCCTCCAAAAAGAAAATGGAGAGAGCATACATTACCAACTTAATGACACACCTGAAAGCCCTAGAACAAAAAGAAGCTATTTCACCCAGGAGGAGTAGAAGGCAGGAAATCATCAAACTCAGGGCCGAAATCAATCAAGTAGAAACAAAGAGAACCATACAAAAAATCAACAAAACTAGGAGCTGGTTCTTTGAGAAAATCAACAAGATAGATAAACCCTTAGCCAGACTGACCAAAGGGCACAGAGAAAGTATCCAAATTAACAAACTTAGAAATGAAAAGGGAGACATAACAACGGAAACTGAGGAAATCCAAAAAATCATCAGATCCTACTACAAGAGCCTGTACTCAACACAACTGGAGAATCTGGAGGAAATGGACAATTTCCTTGACAGATACCAAATACCAAAATTAAATCAGGACCAACTAGACCATCTAAACAGTCCCATAAAGCCTAAAGAAATAGAAGGAGTCATAGAAAGTCTTCCAACCAAAAAAAGCACAGGACCAGATGGTTTCAGTGCAGAATTCTACCAGACCTTCAAAGAAGAGTTAACACCAATACTCTTCAAACTATTCCACAAAATAGAAACAGAAGGAACACTACCCAATTCCTTCTACGAAGCCACAATTATGCTGATACCAAAGCCACACAAAGATCCAACAAAGAAAGAGAACTTCAGACCAATTTCCCTTATGAACATCGATGCAAAAATACTCAACAAAATTCTTGCCAACCGAATCCAAGAACACATCAAAACGATCATCCACCATGATCAAGTAGGCTTTATCCCGGGAATGCAGGGTTGGTTCAATATACCGAAATCCATCAATACAATCCACTACATAAACAAACTCAAAGAACAAAACCACATGGTCATTTCATTGGATGCTGAAAAAGCATTTGACAAAATTCAGCATCCTTTCATGCTTAAAGTCTTGGAGAGAACAGGAATTCAAGGCCCATACCTAAACATAGTAAAAGCAATATACAGCAAACCGGTAGCCAGCATCAAACTAAACGGAGAGAAACTTGAAGCAATCCCACTGAAATCAGGGACCAGACAAGGCTGCCCCCTTTCTCCTTATCTTTTCAATATTGTACTTGAGGTACTAGCTCGGGCAATTCGACAACATAAGGAGGTCAAAGGGATACAAATTGGAAAGGAGGAAGTCAAACTATCATTATTTGCAGACGACATGATCGTCTACCTAAGTGACCCAAAGAACTCCACTAGAGAGCTCCTACAGCTGATAAACAACTTCAGCAAAGTGGCAGGTTACAAAATCAACTCAAGCAAATCAGTGGCCTTCCTATACTCAAAGGATAAGCAGGCTGAGAAAGAAATTAGGGAAATGACCCCCTTCACAATAGCCACAAACAGTATAAAGTATCTTGGGGTGACTCTTACCAAACATGCGAAAGATCTGTATGGCAAGAACTTCAAGACTCTGAAGAAGGAAATGGAAGAAGACCTCAAAAAATGGGAAAACCTCCCATGCTCATGGATCGGTAGAATCAATATAGTTAAAATGGCCATTTTGCCTAAAGCACTATACAGATTCAATGCAATACCCATCAAAATCCCAACTCAATTCTTCACAGAGTTAGAAAGAGCAATTATCAAATTCATCTGGAACAACAAAAAACCCAGGATAGCTAAAACTATTCTCAGCAACAAAAGAAAATCTGGGGGAATCAGTATCCCTGACCTCAAGCAATACTACAGAGCAATAGTGTTAAAAACTGCATGGTATTGGTACAGTGACAGGCAGGAGGATCAATGGAACAGGATTGAAGATCCAGAAATGAACCCACACACCTATGGCCACTTGATCCTCGACAAAGAGGCTGAAAACATCCAATGGAAAAAAGATAGCCTTTTCAACAAATGGTGCTGGTTCAACTGGAGGTCAGCATGCAGAAGAATGCGAATTGATCCATCCTTGTCTCCTTGTACTAAGCTCAAATCCAAATGGATCAAGGACCTCCACATAAAGCCAGACACTCTGAAGCTAATAGAAAAGAAACTGGGGAAGACCCTTGAGGAAGTCGGTACAGGGAGAAAGTTTCTGAACAGAACACCAATAGCGTATGCTCTAAGAGCAAGAATTGACAAATGGGACCTCATAAGGTTACAGAGTTTCTGTAAGGCAAAGGACACCATCAAGAGGACAGATCGGCAACCAACAAATTGGGAAAAGATCTTCACCAATCCTACATCAGATAGAGGGCTAATATCCAATATATATAAAGAACTCAAGAAGTTAGACTCCAGAAAACCGAACAACCCTATTAAAAAATGGGGTACAGAGTTAAACAAAGAATTCTCACCTGAAGAACTTCGGATGGCGGAGAAGCATCTTAAAAAATGCTCAACTTCATTAGTCATTAGGGAAATGCAAATCAAAACAACCCTAAGATTTCATCTTACACCAGTCAGAATGGCTAAGATTAAAAATTCAGGAGACAGCAGGTGTTGGAGAGGGTGCGGAGAAAGAGGAACACTCCTCCACTGCTGGTGGGGTTGCAAATTGGTACAACCACTCTGGAAAGCAGTCTGGCGGTTCCTCCGAAAACTGGGCACCTCACTTCCAGAAGATCCTGCTATACCACTCCTGGGCATATACCCAGAGGATTCCCCACCATGTAATAAGGATACATGCTCTACTATGTTCATAGCAGCCCTATTTATAATTGCCAGATGCTGGAAAGAACCCAGGTATCCCTCAACAGAAGAGTGGATACAAAAAATGTGGTATATCTACACAATGGAGTACTATTCAGCCATTAGAAACAATGAATTCATGAAATTCTTAGGCAAATGGATGGAGCTAGAGAACATCATACTAAGTGAGGTAACCCAGACTCAAAAGGTGAATCATGGTATGCACTCACTAATAAGTGGTTATTAACCTAGAAAACTGGAATACCCAAAACATAATCCACACATCAAATGAGATACAAGAAGAAAGCAGGAGTGGTCCCTGGTTCTGGAAAGACTCAGTGAAACAGTATTTGGCAAAACCAGAACAGGGAACTGGGAAGGGGTGGGAGGGAGGACAGGGGAAGAGAAGGGGGCTTACGGGACTTTCGGGGAGTGGGGGGGGCTAGAAAAGGGGAAATCATTTGAAATGTAAATAAATTATATCAAATAAAAAAAAATGGGGTACAGATCTAAATAAGGAATTTTCACCTAAAGAAATTCGGATGGCCAAGAAGCACCTTAAGAAGTGCTCATCATCATTAGTCATTAGGGAAATGCAAATCAAAACAACCCTGAGATTTCACCTTACACCAGTCAAAATGGCTAAGTCCAAAAACTCAGGGGACAGCAGGTGTTGGCGAGGATGTGAAGAAAGAGGAACACTCCTCCACTGTTGGTGGGGCTGTAAGATGGTTCAACCACTTTGGAAATAATTCTGGCAGTTCCTCATAAAACTGGACATGACACTTCTGGAGGACCCTGCTATACTTATCCTGGGCATTTACCCAAAGGATTCCCCGGCATGCAATAAAGACACATGCTCCATTATGTTCATAGCAGCCTTATTTCTAATAGCCAGAAGCTGGAAAGAACCCAGATGTCCCTCAAAGGAAAAATGGATAAAGAAAATGTGGTATATTTACAGAATGGAATACTACTCAGCAATTAGAAACAATGAATTCACAAAATTTTTAGGCAAATGGTTTGATCTGGAAAATATCATCCTACGTGAGCTAATCCAATCCCAAAAGAATACACATGGAATGCAATCTCTGATAATTGGATATTAACTAGCCCAGAAGCCCTGAATACCCAAGGCACAAATCGCATAACAAATGACTTCCATGAAGAAGTATGGAGAGGGTCCTGATCCTGGAAAGAATTGGGGGGAATAGAAGGACATTGGAGGGGAATAGAAGCACAGAGAAAAAGGAGGGAGGTGACTGGAGAATGGGTGGAGAGAAGAAGGTTTATGGGACATATGGGGAGGGGGGATCCGGGAAAGGGAAATCATTTAGAATGTAAATGAAGAATATAGAAAATAAAAATATTTAAAAAAAAAAAAAAGAAAAAAATGAGAATGTATTGGACAGCAAGCCATCTCCTTTGCCTCAGATAGAGACCACTCTGAAGCACAACATGTATTGCAAAGCTTGTTTCTGAACAATCTACATGTAGTGACCCTGTTTGGTATCTTGCCTGAGAGGGTACTCTTCTTAACTTTTCCCTCCCTCTCCAATTTGTCACACTTTGGTGGCCCTCTTCCTGAAAGCCCTTAATCATTCGTACATAAATTTTCAGAGTGCAATTTTTTTTGGTAACCTTGCTTAAAAATTTGTAACCTAAAATCTGTAAAGGCTACTAGTGTGAAATTTACTAAAAGCACTGTGTCATTTTCTTTCAGCCTCTGAATATAATCATAGATTTAAGATACATGAAGAACTTCTCGGAAATCCACCAATTCAGTTTAGTATATGCCTTAAAAAGTGCTTTTCCAAAACTAGTGTTATGCCAAATTTAATAGAAGAAAACAATTCAGTAAAAATCTGCATATTCCTTTTCCTAACAGTAGCCAGTACCCTATGTGATCTTTTTGCTCATGGTCTTCACTCTTTTAGCAAGTTTAGCTTATAGCACTTTGTCCGACGCTATGAAGAAAATGGTGTCTTAATTTTTGAAAGTGTGTAGCTCTCCAATTGAATGAACATCTGAACCAGGATTCACATTCATGTCTGACCTGGAGCTACAATTCCTAACCTTCCTGTTTCACCTATTCTATAAGCATTCTGTGGTAGAGTAGATGTCTGTGCTCGATAACTTATTAATGACTCTTCTCTCCTGCAGACTTAAAGTGAGCATTCATCTTCATTCAATGACTCTCATGAAAGAAATTATCATTAATAAATGCAAACCATATATAACCTAGCTATTTAACAGAATTTTAATTTCTTTTCTTAAATCTTTTTTCTGTAAGAAAGCAAAGACTTGTTTATTTTGTGTTAATTCAAGGAGATAACTCATTAGAGACCAGGAACCATGGATTTGACCAGATAGTGCAGAGAAAAATACCAATAACCCATGTATGCAAGGTCCGCGTAGAAGAATGGCTACTATGCCCATTACACTATGGTTCACATGTAATTACTTACATTACTTAGATAATGACCCTGCCAAACTGTGGTGGTCGTTTCTCGGCTTCTGAAAACTGATCACCTGAGATTCTTATCACCACATGCTATGATGAGGCAGATTCCTCATCATAGGGATATTGGCTCATCATTCAACAGCAATATTGTCTCTTTTATCTGTAACAACTATGAGAGTATTCAAGAATGTCCACGTGGGAATGCACACAGGGCCATTTTTCTCTTTGTGATTAGGCAAAACAGCATATAGTTCATAGCAATCTTTGAAACTGAAAGCAATATGACTCAACTGGTTGGCATTGTGCATGTCTGGTCTTACAAAAAATGCTAACTTCACATCCTGTGAGATCTTCTTTCAACCCTGTAGCATCAAACCTGTTCTATGTATTCAGTGGTTCCATGGTTAATACTCTTTCCAGAGTCTTTTCCTTAGCAATGATTTAAATGATGGCACTCAATTTGCAAAACGATGCTAATGAAATTGAGTGGAAGAATGATTTACTTATGATGGAAACTGAAAGTTATAACTGTGTTACTTTGAATGCTTCAGAATTGGCTGTTTTTGTGTGTCTATAACGTGTACTATAGTTGGATGAAGTTATATGTGTTTTCCCAATAAGATGTTGAGCCCTAACCCTCAGTACCTATGAAGCAAAACTGATTTGAAACAGGATGTTTGAAGATGATCAAATTAAGATAAGATCTTATGTTGTATAAGGAGGACTAAATAACTCATTGTTATTGTAACCCTGATTCAAGGGCATCTCAACACAGATGGGAGAACAGCATGAATGCCATTTGAAGTTAAAGACAAAGCTTAGTGCAATGGGACAAGAAGCCAAGGGATGGCCAAAACTCACGTTGATCTACCAGAAGCTGTGAGATAAATGTGGGACAGATTGTCCTGGGGAGATCTCAGGATGAGCCTTCCCTGCCTATAGCTCAGTCTCAAACATCTAGTGCTCAAAACTGTCATGCAATGCACACTTCTCTTGTTTAGATTACCTAGATGCTCTAGGGATCCATCTTGTTTACATTGATTATGTCAAGTGTAATAGACTAGAATCCAAGTATTTTGACTTCTTTAGGACACCAAATAAGCAATGTTCCCTATCCTTAGAGCAAGCATCCTGTGTTGTCCCCATCCTTAGAGCAAGCATCCTGTGTTGTCTTCCAGTTTTCAGAGGATTTTTCATTTTAATTGGCAAATATGTTGTTGAGATCTTTCTGATGGCCTACCATCCTCTTGGGTGTCCCTATTGTCACCTCTAACAAGGTTCCAAGAGTGTCGCACGGGATTTTCCTTATTACTGAGGAGAGGGTACATAACTAGTCCATCCACTGCTTTTGCTTGAACTTAGGACTTGAAAAATGGGATATGAATATCCATTTATTGGATAGAAATCCAAATGATATTTTTATATAATAAGCTGCTCTACTTACTGTATGTTCTCTATTAGAAAACAATGTCTCTGTGTTAAAAATGTATGTATTATATAAGTTCCCAAAGTCTCTTCTCCATTCATCATTCCACTCCTATGCTCTCCTGCCTGGTACTGCTACTATATTCATGAAGTCAAATTGAAGGTTTCACAAAATAAACACTATACAATGGTCCACATACACCGGTTTTCACCAGGATGATGTAGTAAGTCCTTTGGCCAATATTTAAGGCTTCATTTGGTATTTTTTTATCCACACTTACTACTTCAATCCCATACTATGATAATATGAAAAGCAAACTCTTATCAAGTTGATGTTTCTATAGTTCCTTGACCATCTCTAACTATCTGTGTTCCTACCATATTCTACCCCTGAAACATTCTTTCTTTTCCTTGTCCCAGTTCTTAATTTAAGACCCAGTTTATCTTCAAGCATTTATTTCCATAAAGACTTTTCCAGAACAATGGGCAATGGTTCTGTAATACTTACACTCTTTATAGAATGTGACCTTTAGCCCACCAAATTATACATCATTAAATATATCTTTTTGTTAGTATCTTGTGTCTCTAAAAAGTGTAAAATCATCTTTTTAGACTTTAGCATAAACAGTTGTAAAACAGTAAACATAAATTTGACAAATGATATCAACAATAGTCATTTTTCCAGAAAAGAAGCCTACACTTGAAATACTTAAAAGAGTATTCTTGTATACATTTATAAGATTTTAACGTCTGTAATATTATCTTGATTTCAAATAGAAGTTAAAATAGAGTGTAAATAGACTAAATTATGTGTCTAAATTTAGTCCAAATATTCAAAATAAGACAATGGTCAGATAAAGGTCTAACCTGAATATAAGTCTTTCTACTTTACTATAATTGAAGCAAGCTCAATGCTGCTTCAATTATAACATAGAAATCATTATTGTGTATTTAATATCAAACATATAAGGATGTGATAAAGTCAACACTCTCAAAATATCAAGAGATATTGATAATAGCACATTTATGAATAAATATTATAAATCCTCCTTGGTGCAGCATTCAGTTTCTCTGTCACAGGGAACTAAAGCATACTTTGCCTTTCTGTGTCACATGGTAATGAACCCCAATTTGAATTTGAGTTAGAGAATATGGAACTAGTAAAAACAAAAGAAACTTGAGCAATTTAGAAGCAGGTAGGATATTGGGATACCATTTGACACACTGGGTGAGATACATAGCTGCAAAAACTATTTTGGTTTGCTTAGTTTTGTTATATATTTAATTAAAATTTTTCTAGTACCTGCATTAAAATTGTTCATATATAAATATATATGTATACACACACACACACACACACACACACACACACACACACACAGAGAGAGAGAGAGAGAGAGAGACCATGCTTTGCACCCTTATAAGAAATCAGATATAACTAGTTGTTCTGAAAGTAGCACTTGTTGTTTATAAGGCTGTCAGCAGGAATAACTAAAGAATTATTGCATTTTCCTACTGGCTTGTCTTGCAAACACAATAGTGGAATTAAAGAAGAAGCATTATTTAAATATACCTCAAATTTAAATAGTGCTGTATGCTCAGAATTAATTCATACATTGGCTCACAGTATATATTTCAAAGTCCAGTTGATATATGCCCTTTGCTCATAGATATTGGAAAAATCAGTTGCTGAGTGCCCAAGAAGCATTTAAAGGAATGAAGTTTTGCTACAGACAATAAAATCCATGTTCTAATGACTTATGTCTCATCCTCTACAAATGAAGATCTTGAATAGCATAAGCTTTTGAAAAAAAAAGCTATTACTTCTTAGGAATATATGATAAAATTTCTGCACATAGCATCCAGTTCTGCAAATGGAAATATAATCTTATAAGCAGTGTTGGTAAGGTTAAGTTGACAGATCATCCAAAAATGATGTGGGAGCCTGAGAGCTAAGAGACACCTGTCACCTTCCCATGCTGTCTTTGCAATTATTTCTTGCTTGTTATTCTTCTCTGCATTCTCATCAAACTCATTGAGTGTGCATTGTAAACTGTTTTCATTTTATCCATTGTCCACGTATGATCTCAAGCTATAGCTAAGAAAATAGCAAAAGGTTTTCCAGTAACATCCATTTCATTTTGCTTGGCTATATGATACTCTAGCATCTATTAAAGTACCCACTGTTGTCCATGTGTCTATTCTTATTTATTTATTTGTTTCAGGATTGGGGATTTTATTAATTGGTTTCTAATCAACCTGAACAAATACACAAGATAATAGACAACTTCTTATGGAAAGAAGATTTTATTTTTATTGGTGCAAAGACATCGCATGAAATGGCTAGTCACATCCTGTCTACAGTCAGAAGCATTCAGCTCACTTTCTTTGTTTTCCTCTTACCATGCAATCTGATCCCCTAGCCCATGGTATGATATCACTGATATTTAGGGTGAGGTCTGTGATCACTTGATTCTCTTTGGGAAAGCCTTCATAGACATGTTTACAGGCATGATTCCTTAACACCCTAGTTCTTACTAATCCAATCAAGTTGACAGGGATAGAAAATTGATAATATGGTAGACAAGAACTATACAACCAAGTCATATGTCAGTCCTATTGTGTTTTTGAACTATGTTGAAACAGAAATGAAAAGGCTAAGTGATAATATATAAACCTTCAATTTATGTAGAAACTTAATACCCTGTGTCTTCCTGAAATCTTCAGTGAAAAGGAAAAGATCTGTAAAGTGAATAATATACATTGAAAAGTTGTGGCTTTCAGAGAAGTTCCTTCATTTGCTTCAATCAAAAAATAATAAAAATAGCATGCTATCTATGATGTATAATTTGAAAAGCTTAGTATTTTAATAGTGATGGTGAAATGAATATATTAGTTAAAAATTAATATAAAGATATTCGAGTTAAATCTGCTAGGTCAGGTACCCATAGAATGAGAAACAAAGGGACGTGGAATTGGCTATTAGATCAGGAAACAGACAAGAGGAAGGACAAAGCTCTGGGTGAAGTAATGAAACTAGAAGCTAGTGTTGGGTGGCTCTGACCAGCTCCCATGAAGCCCTTCCACTTGCTTCCTGCTTCCTGCTCAGTTTATGAGGGTAGTCAGAATGACCCTTCATTGATAACTAAAGCACCACTGAAGCTGTAATGAGGATTTTTCCACTATGGTAGTCCACACATATATGTTAACAAAAGGTGTTCATCCTCAAAAGGACTGATGCCATTGTAATACTGCTTGTATTATGGTTTTAACACACCTCCACTTTTGTAGAAATTATAAGAGGAAATACCCTTAAAGAAAAATCTAATTCACTATGATTTAGGGTAGAAGAGTTTCTTTACCTCATGAATATGACACTGACATCATAAATATTCATAAAATGTCTTTAAAATCCATGTTACAGAAACCACTATGCTGGTCTCTACTTTGAGACATGCTCTCCAAATATCTCTTGAAAGTCTTTGATTATTAAGCTTCTGTTCAAACCATTTATGTCTATTGGCTGAATCTATTCCTTCAAGAATAGAAGAACCAAGAATCCCTCATAATATTTGCACCTTGTTGCATAAGATTTATCAATCTGGTAAAATAGAAAGTCCAACTGGCAGCATTTTGTAGAAGAAAAGGATTTATGTTAGCATGTAACAAAAGTGATGTTATCTACAGCTGACTGGATTTGTTCCCAGGAAAAGAGTTTAGTCTTTTCATCAGACTTTAAACTTTCCTTTGTATGTCACCTGGTAGTCTGCTTAGAGATTTTTAGAGTTATTTTATGAGCCAGGGTAAGTATAAAACTTCTTGGGAATATTTTTATTTCCCTTAAAAATCACTTAATTTAGTAAATTTGTTATATTCCATTTGACATGTCAGATGTGATGACATAAATAATTTTATCTAATTATTGATATAAACCCATTATTAACACATTTTTATGTGTCACTTGGCTAGGCTACAGTACCAATTATTGATCAAATATCAGTTAGCAAAACACAGTGAAGGAATTATTTTATTTGTACCTAACAGTCAAACCAAATAAACTAGATCACCCACCATATGCAAATGGACCTCATTCAACTAATTGACAGATTTATGAGAAATGACAAAGGTTCATAGAGTAAAAGGGAATTCTCCTCTATATACACTTTAGTCTCAAGACCACACCCAAGTAACTCTTCCCTAGATGTCTTGCCTACAACCTCTTTGTAGATAAGCATTTAACTGCCATAAGAATGTTTGTTAAATCATTCTCTCCCACCCTTTTCTCTCTCACCCAATAGTATACATTAATATTGATTGTATATTTTTACTATGTTTAGGTGTGGGTCTTGAATTCCTGTTCTTTCCAAGACTTTTTAGTGTGAAAGGATGCTGAATTTTGTCAAAATGCTGAATGCTGCAAAAATTATTGTCTTGGCTACAAGCCAATTGACTATGCCTTTGATCTGTATAAAGATGTTATAAAGCAGGCATTGCCTTATTTCCATTTGTTGAGAAGGAGATTTAAAGAGATTCAGTAGTTACTTTCAGTGACAAATATAATAAAGCTGTAACTCAAGGAGGCTACGTGACTTAATGAAGTTTAGAGAAATGTTAAAATGTGATGTCCTTGATTTGAAAAACAGGGACTCCCCATTAAAAATACTAATTGTAGATTTTTTTCCTTTTCCATGGTGTTTTGTTACTGTCACTCTAAGTGACAGTAATGCTAATAAATAAATTATTAGCATTAGTTTACATTTGTCTTTATATTGTAGAGTAGTCAATTTTAAATGGAAATATTAGATTTAAACTCTATGTAGGATTGCAGAATTATACAATTTACATTTCCTAGTTTATAAGTGTATATAGTTCCTTCTTAGCAAGAAAAGTAGAAAACACGGAAAAATAATAATCTAACTCCCTTATTTTCAATTCTGGATATGCATGAATTAAGTGGGGACTGAGAAAGAAAACTCAATCTCCACTTCAATCTCAGCCATTATTTGTTTGCTTGTATTCCTTAATTTACGTTACCTTATACTACTAAATGATATAAAATGTAATACACTTCTTTACTTTGCACCTCTCTATACATTGCATCTACTGGAGTTCTTCACTCATGGACCATGTAGAAGACATATGCAAATAAAACATTCTATAACAACATGCCAGTGTGATGTGCTTATTCTTCTATTTAAGCAAAAGTTCTGTTGCCATATCACCAACAAGACAAAAAAACCCACATGGTCATTTCATTAGATGCTGAAAAAGCTTTTGACAAAATTCAGCATCCTTTCATGTTAAAAGTCTTGGGAAGAACAGGAATTCAAGGCCCTTACCTAAACATAGTAAAAGCAATATACAGCAAACCAATAGCCAACATCAAACTAAATGAAGAGAAACTTGAAGCAACCCCTCTAAAATCAGGGACTAGACAAGGCTGCCTCCTCTCTCCATATCTTTTCAATATAGTACTTGTGGTACTAGCTAGAGCTACTAGACAACATAAGGTGGTCAAGGGGATACAAATTGGAAAGGAAGAAGTCAAACTATCACTATTTGCAGATGATATGATAGTATACTTAAGCGAAGCAAAAAATTCCACCAGAGAACTCCTACAGCTGATAAACAACTTCAGCAAAGTGGCAGGTTATAAAATCAACTCAAGCGAATTAGTAGTCTTTCTATACTCAAAGGATAAGCATGTTGAGAAAGAAATTAGGGAAATGACACCCTTCACAATAGCCACAAACAATATAAAGTATCTTGGTTTGACTCTAACCAAACAAGTGAAAGATCTATATGATAAGAACTTCAAGTCTCTGAAGAAGGAAATAGAAGAAGACCTCGGAAAATGGAAATATCCTCCATGCTTATGGATTGGCAGGATTAATATAGTTAAAATGACCATCTTGCCAAAAGCAGTCTACAGATTCAACACAATCCCCATCAAAATCCCAACTCAGTTCTTCATAGAGGTAGAAAGAGCAATTCTCAAATTCATCTGGAATAACAAAAAACCTAGGATAGTATAAACTGTTCTTAACAGTAAAAGAACTCCTAGGGGAATCCCAGACCTCAAGCAATACTACAGAGCAATAGTGTTAAAAATTGCATGGTATTGGTACAGTGACAGGCCGGTGGATCAATGGGATAGGATTGAAGACCCAGAAATGAACCCACACACCAATGGTCACTTGATCTTCAACAAAGGAGCTGAAAACATCCAGTGGAAAAAAAGACAGTCTTTTCAATAAATTTTGCTGGTTCAATTGGAGGTCAGCATGCAAAAGAATGAGAATTGATCCATTCTTATCTCTTTATACTAAGATCAACTCCAAGTGGATCAGGGACCTCCACATAAAGCCAGACACACTGAAACTAATAGAAAAGAAACTGGGGAAGACCCTTGAGGACATGGGCATGGGGGGAAAGCTCCTGAACAGAACACCAATAGCTTATGCTCTAAGATCAAGAGTTGACAAATGGGACTTCATAAAATTACAAAGTTTCTGTAAGGCAAAGGACACCATCAAACGGGCAAATCGGCAACCAACAAATTGGGAAAAGACCTTCACCAACCCTACATCTGACAGAGGGCTAATATCCAATATATACAAAGAACTCAAGAAGCTAGATGCCAAAGTGCCAAATAACTCTATCAAAAAATGGGGTACAGAGCTAAACAAAGAATTTCACCTGAAGAATTTCGGATGGCTGAGAAGCATCTTAAGAAATGTTCAACATCATTAATCATTAGGGAAATGCAAATCAAAACAACCCTGAGATTTCACCTCACACCAGTCAGAATGGCTAAGATTAAAAACTCAGGAGACAGCAGGTGTTGGCGAGGATGCGGAGAAAGAGGAACACTCCTCCACTGCTGGTAGGATTGTAAGATGGTACAACCACTCTGGAAATCAGTCTGGCAGTTCTTCAAAAAACTAGGTATGACACTTCTGGTGGACTCTGCTATACTTCTACTGGGCATACACCCAGAGGATTCCCCAGCATGCAATAAAGATATATGCTCCACTATGCTCATAGAAGCCTTATTTATAATAGCCAGAAGCTGGAAAGAACCCAGATGTCCCTCAATGGAGGAATGGATACAGAAAATGTGGCATGTTTACACAATGGAATACTACTCAGCAATTAAAAACAATGAATTCATGATATTTTTAGGCAAATGGTTGGAACTTGAAAATATCATCCTAAGGAATGCAATCACAAAAGAATATACATGGAATGCAGTCACTGATAAGTGGATAATACTCCAGAAGCTCTGAATATCCAAGACACAACTCACATATCAAATGAGTCCCAAAAAGAAGGAAGGAGAGGGCCCTGGTTCTGGAAAGGCTTGATGCAGCATTGTAGGGGAGTATCAGGACAGAGAAATGGGAGGGGGTGATTGGGAAATGGGTGGAGACAAGAGGGCTTATGGTACTTATGGGGAGGGGAGAACCAGGAAAGGGGAAATCATTTGGAATGTAAACAAAGACTATACAAAATAATAATAATAATAATAATAATAATAATAATAATAATAAATAAAAGAACTTCATGAAATCAACAGGAAACACTAATCTAAGAATTGAACACTACTGAGCTATGAACTTGTCCATCTTCAGGACCATAAATTTGTAAGCCCTGCTATGGAGAGCAAACTTGATCTTAATCTTATTTCCTCTAACTGATGCCTATAACAATGAGTGGATGAAGAGGCCATGTTGGTTATGCTCCAATAATTTTGTATTCTTGAAAATAAGCACATCCTGAGAAGATCTCAGCCTGGTACCTTTGGCAAGAGTGTTTCTCCTGTTTTTGGTTGATTAACATTGAGATGCTCCTAAGTGATTTTGTTTTCCTACTTTAGAACTTGCAGCTGGCTCTAAGCAGGTAACTACAACAAAGCTTGTAGAAACTGGTAACAGGCAACTTTTATAGTTAATTTGAGAATCTAAGATACTAGAACAGTGAAAGACCCACATTACTGTCTGTAATTAATAAACATTTTGCTAGAATTTTTTTTAATTTATAGAAAAATAGAGAGAAAAGGAAAATGTTCCCTTCTACCTTGTTGCCATATCCACATAAAACATTATCCACTATGAGCATTCTATTCAAAGTGGCACACTTGTTACTATTCATGGAGTCACAATGACATGATTATTTCCCTAAATGGTAGTATCAATCTGGATTCACTCTTCATATTTCTTTCATATAAAACTTTCTATAGATTTGACAAAAGTGTAACTATACAATGCATTCACTATTATAATATCATGCTGTGTTGATTCATCTTTATTGTCAGCTCTATTGGTTTTCAAATCACTATCCAGTTCTTAGCTTCTCCAGGGCAGCTGAACTCCAGGACGAACCACTCTGAATGTGAGCAGCACCATGCCACAGGCTGGGTGTCCAGACTGAATAAAATGGAGAATTCAAGTGAGTACAGTGCTCTTCTTCCTGAGTTACTTGGTGGAAGAAATTTCAGGAGAGTGTACATCCAGGCTGTAGGGGATCATTACAGCTCATTGCACTTCATGTGCTCTACAGAGACAAAGAGTAAAAAGATATAAAATCTGTGCAGTTCCTGAAGAAATTAATGTGATCAAGTTAAAAAACTATAGACAAGTTGGGTGCCCAGATAGCAACTGTGATTGTTATAAAGATTTCTTCCATTAAAGAAACACTGTATTACTTGATGTGCCAGGGTAGGGGAGGAATACCCAGGGTGTCCCACCCTCTCATAGGAGAAGGAGTGGGAAGAAGGGACTCAGTAGGGGAGGGACTGAGAGGGGAAGCAGAATATGGGAAGTGAACAAATAAATTAATTAATTAACACTAAAACAAAGAAACATCTATGTTCTTTATTTAGCCAGTAGGCAAGATGCATTAGGATGAGGCCCTGCCAGGTGAATTGTCAAACTTTTGAAAGTGAAATTGATTCAAAAGAAGGGAGCCTGAATTCAGAATGCTGCAGTAAGAAGTTCAATGCTAAAAACAAACTGCTATGCAAGTTTGTGCTTTCCCTGGCATAGCAACAAGGTATACAGATGCTACTACAGTTGTGGTGAAAGGGGCCAGATTAGAACTGGCAGCAGGAATTAGCTTTGCAGGCATGCAAATTGCAAGGGTTACAAGGATATAGGAGCTTGTGGTAAAGTTCCAGAAAGCCTCAGATACCAGGTACAATACTGCAGTTCTGCATTTCCTGCATGGACGCTAGGAAAGCCACCGAATAAATCTGTAAAGAATGTTGTGATGAATCCTGAACGACATTGCGTATGCCATGGGAAGTCTTCCATGGAAAGCTGTAAACACAAAGTAGAGCTGTCCCAAGATAGAAACTGTATCTTCTTCCTGCAGCATAACTGGAGGGGCAGGGATGCCCAAGGATGCTGTAGCATAGGTAATGTAAAAAAGAACCCCAGATACTGGGACATGATACTAAAGAAATGGGCATTTTCCTTGCTAAGTCGTGGCCTTGCTTCAGTCCAATCTTTTCAGGTTGTGTCCATTGCTTCATTTTAGAATAGGAATTTTAATTCTATTGTATTTTGGAAGTATGTAAGTCGTGCTTTGTGTATTGTGTGTTGGAAGTATGCGACATTTTGCAGAAGTCAGAGTTAAAAGGTTTCCTTACGTTTCAAAAGACACCATGGATGGTGAACTTTTGAACACAATTGAGACTCTAAAAAAGTTTTGAGGATTCCTGGTGATTAACTAAATGCATGTTGTGTGGAGCACAATGTGAGGAGCAGCCATGAGCCCGGGGAAGAACAGAGGTGGAATGTTATAATGTAAAAGTGTCAAGCTGTTGACTCGGCTTGCTATGGTCAATATTCATCGAAAGCTTATTGAATTTGGAGCTTCCTAGGAAACGCAACTCTATGCGTATCTGAATGTTTCCAGAGAGGCTTAACTAAGGAAGGAATACCAACCTGCTTAACTAAGGAAGGCATACCAACCTGCTTAACTAAGGAAGGCATACCAACCTGCTTAACTAAGGAAGGAATACCAACCTGCTTAACTAAGGAAGGAATACCAACCTGCTTAGCTAAGGAAGGAATACCAACCCTGAATATTCACTGAATATTCCTATGGGCTAGAATCGCACACTAAATAAAGAATAGAAAGTGATATGAGTATTCTCTCTCTCTCCTTTCCTCCCTCTACCTTTCCCCCTCCCTTCCTCCCTCCTTTCCTCTCCCTTCCTTTCCCCCTCCTCTTCCCCCTCCCTCTCTCTCCTTCCTGATTATAGGGAAACATGACACATGACAACACACCTTACTGCCATGTCTTTCAATATCTGCTTGAACTATGATCCAAACATAAACCTTTCCATTTTTAACTTGATCATAAACAGGTATTCAGTCACAGCAATAAGACTTGTGTGAAACACAGATGAACAATTGTTTCACTCCCCTAAAAGTCAGTGCCCTCATTCCTTTCTTCCTAATGCCTGGCAACCAATAGTCTTTGACTTGTTTCTATAGATTTGTCTTTCCCAGGAATTCACGTAGTTGGCATCACCCTATAGTCAGTCTTTTCGAGTTAGCTTTTTTTCATTTATATGTTTCAGGGCTTGTTATGACCTTCCTTTAAAGCATTAAATAAAGTTCCACTGTCTATCCTCATCTAAATATAGTGATCCACTCATGTTCTGTAGAACCTCTGATCTGCTTTCAAGGTTTGGCACTTGTGGATAGAATAGTCCATGTGCAGTTTTTCTCGTGGATATAAATGCCAACTCATTTGAGTAAATACAGCAGTGTGGTTACACTAGTTCCTGTGGAAATATCTGCCTCTAGCTTTTTAAGCTGATGAAATGAGATTCTCTGTGTCTAAGTGCATGACTTCCAGTTTTTTTTTCAGGTAGCAATGTACTTTGTACCTTCAGTCTGTTGCTAAATCTAAAAGGAGTCATTGATCTTTCAGTTTGTTCGGTTTATTAGTTGTTAACAAGGGGTGGTAGCTTCCTCATTCCTTACTACAATCAGAAATCCTAATCCATCACATCTTTAATTATAAATTCCTGAGTTCAAGACCCATAGATAACACTTGCCAACAAAAGCTACTGAAACAATAATTTTGAGTAAATTCATATTTCTGCTTAAGAGTCCTTTTGTATATACCAGAGAGCATATTGGGAGATATTTGGAAAATGGTTTTCCCTGGTAAGAATAGTTTCTAAATGTATAGAATTGATTAGAAGAGAAATAAAATCTTGAATTCTATACTGGAACAATCTTTTTCTGTGTCTTTTTGTTTAACCTCACAGAGGTAGTGTGAGTCTTGGCTCATTGCTTTCATTCCCTTGGGAAGAAAAAGCAGCATTGATGTCATAATCTTAGTGTGGAACGTACTCCTATGGATGCTTCTCCTTCTCAACCCTGGAAAAGAAACGTGGTAGCTTTAAGGGCAAAGCTGTTGTTTTGATGTAGTCCTTGTAGCAAGGATCAAATCCTTGGTAGCAGCAGCAGCATGTGGCACAGCTTGATCTTTCAGATCAGGCAGATTAAGAATATTATATTTTCTACCCAGTCAATGCATGGACCATGGTTAATGATTACTTAAAGCCTAAATCCCCCGGATGATTTTATGTCATTTGGAAATGATCAGAGCCCATGTCCAGCAAAATCTGGCAGCGACATGTTGGCACTCCCTGTCAACAGCAGATGCTTTCAGAGAGAGTGAGTGGAGATGGGGGGACAGAGAAGCCTATAACACAGGTAGAAATTATTGTGTTTACGCTTCAACTCGACACACACATTCATTCTTTGAAATGAGATGTTGACATTGAAGACATTTAGCATGGTAATGAACTACGTATCATTACTGACAAGGAGTAGCATTGCCTGTTTTCTAATTCCAGGTATACAATTGAGAATTCTATTTCACTGCAAAAAATCATTGTCAGCAGTGCACTGAAATATATCAAGCACTTTGGGAAGTGTATTTCTTTAATATTTATCAGGATAAATTTCATAGGTCACCAAGGGAAGAGCATCTGCAGTGCTCTTTGTTTCTTAATACTATGCTGTAGCCAAGGTTTAAAATCAAGGTGAGGCTTGCAGCACCCGGCATGATATCCCTTCTGTTCATCAGGCCTTGCTTCAAATCACTCCGCTGAGCTGCTGGTTATTTCAAAGATGTAAGTACCACTGCTGCTTCTCTAGGCACATCTGGTCATTGTTGTGTTTCCTGTGCCTCACAGCTGGATAGGAGTCTTCATTGCTTTTTTCCCTTAGCGCGTTGCATACAACCTTGTGGTGCTTTGAAAGCTAGAACTCTGGGAGGAAGCGTCTGGAGGAGTTCCGGTGGAAATCTTCTGAGGCCTGTATCCAAAGTATGTTATGTCTTCAGCAATAGAAATTTAGGCATGTATACCACTCCTGGGCATATACCCAGAGGATTCCCCACCATGTAATAAGGATACATGCTCTACTATGTTCATAGCAGCCCTATTTATAATTGCCAGATGCTGGAAAGAACCCAGGTATCCCTCAACAGAAGAGTGGATGCAAAAAAATGTGGTATATCTACACAATGGAGTACTATTCAGTCATTAGAAACAATGAATTCATGAAATTCTTAGGCAAATGGATGGAACTAGAAAGCATCATACTAAGTGAGGTAACCCAGACTCAAAAAGTGACTCATGGTATGCACTCACTAATAAGTGGATATTAACCTAGAAAACTGGAATACCCCAAACATAATCCATACATCAAATGAGGTACAAGAAGAAAGGAGGAGTGGCCCCTTGTTCTGGAAAGACTCAGTGAAGAAGTATAGGGCAAAACCAGAATGGGGAAGTGGGAAGGGGTGGGTGGGAGGACAGGGGGAGAGAAGGGGGCTTATGGGACTTTCGGGAGTGGGGGGCTAGAAAGGGGGAAATCATTTGAAATGTAAATAAAAAATATATCGAATAAAAAATTAAAAAAGGGCGGCAGCGGCGGCGGCGGCAGCGGCAGCAGTGGCTGCTCCAGCTGAAGGGCCATCAGCAGTGGAACCAAGGCGTCACAGGGACCAGTTAGGCCCTGCGCCCACGACCACTGACCTTCGCTGACCAGCCGGGCAGCAAGCAGCTGCAGTTGTGCTGCGCCTTTCCTGCACGGAGGCCACTTCAGAACTCGGCCTCCCACCAGTCAGGAGAGGAGCATCCATCTTGGTTCCGTACTCCAGGAATCGGACAGACTGAGGTACACAAACATAATCCGAGGCCAACACCGCGTTGGTCTGAGCCCGACTGGCGTTGGCCTGCACCCAGGCCCTGGGCGGGTCGGGGGGGCCATCGGGGTGCCAACCCAACCAGGAGGTTTTTTGCCCAGGCCTGCGAGCGCGCCGCCGCCATTTTGCCTGCAGGACGACAGAGAGCTCAGGCGGGCAGACCTGTAACAGGCATAGCCTAAGGCTAACAAAGCGGGGGTCCAGGCCCCAAAAGGCACAGGACTGACCCCAAGAACTGGGCGGCTTGGTGGGCCATCTGTGAGCCAACCCGCCCAGGTGATTGTTAGCAAAGCAGACTCTCCCGGCGCTTTCAGGGAGCGCGGGCGCGCATGCCCGCCATCCTAGTCACCTGGCGGACCCAATTAACAGTCATAGCCCTAGGGGAACTTTGCTCAGACCTTGGCCTCCCTGGCTTTTGCCTGGACTCAGGGACTGGGCGGCCAGGCTAACCTTGTGTGCGACAGCCCGGTTGGCAGATCGGCTGCCCAGCGGAGTGAGCGGAACACAGGGGAGGTCACAGTAGCATACACCCTCCGCACTCCCTGGGAGTGCACACAGGCTCCATCTGCTCCACAGACACAATCTGGGGCAAGGCCTCAGGCAGAAGCCCTTAGCTCTACTCTCTCCGCTTCCGGATCCAGATCAGTCTGGGCGGCAGCATTACATCTCCAAGTCCTGCAAGTGGCTAGCTGGGCTTCCGGGCGGCCAGCTGGGAGAAGTCAGTGTGCTCCAGTGAATCCAGCGGGCCCCAGCGGGAGCCTTCAGGTGCCTGCTTTGGGATCAGAACAGCCTGGGCAGCAGCACACTGTCTACAAGTAGTGCAGGAGGTAAGCTGTGCACCAGAGGCCAACTGGGAAGGGGCAGCTTGCACTGGTGAGTCCAGCACTGACAAGATAAACTAACACCAGTGAGATCTAGATGGCAAAAGGCAAACGCAGGAACGTCACTAACAGAAATCAAGGCAATATGGCCACATCTGAACCCAATTCTCCTCTACCAACATGTCCTGGATACCCCATCACACCAGTAAAACAAGATTTGGATTTAAAATCACTGGTCATGATGCTGGTACAGGAACACATGAAGGTCATACATAAAGAAATTCAGGAGAAAATGGATCAAAAGTTAGAAGCCCTTGCAAGGGAAACACAAAAATCATTGAAAGAAATCCAGGAGAATACAAAAGCCAACAAGGAGGAAATGCAAAAAACACTTAAAGAAATACAGGAGAACTTTGCTCAACAGGCTGAGGTCATGAAAGACGAAACACAAAAATCTCTTAAAGAAATACAGGAGAACTTTGGTCAACAGGCTGAGCTCATGAAAGAGGAAACACAAAAATCTCTTAAAGAATTACAGGAAAACACAAACATGCAAGTGAAGGAGCTAAGCAAAACCATCCAGGATCTAAAATCAGAAGTAGAAACAACTAAGAAAACTCAAAGGGAGACAACTTTGGAGATAGAAAGCCTTGGGAAGAAATCAGGGGACAGAGATACAAATATCAACAACAGAATACAAGAGATAGAAGAAAGAATCTCAGATGCTGAAGATTCCATAGAAACCATGGACTCAACAGTTAAAGAAAATGCAAAATGCAAAAAGCTTGTAACCCAAAATATCCAGGAAATCCAGGACACAATGAGAAGACCAAACCTAAGGATTATAGGCATAGATGAGAGTGAAGATTTACAACTTAAAGGGCCAGCAAATATCTTCAATAAAATTATGGAAGAAAACTTCCCTAACCTAAAGAGAGAGATGCCCATGAATATACAAGAAGCCTACAGAACTCCAAACAGACTGGACCAGAACAGAAATACTTCCCGTCACATAATAATCAAAACACCAAATGTTCTAAACAAAGAAAGAATACTAAAGGCAGTAAGAGAAAAAGGCCAAGTAACATATAAAGGAAGACCTATCAGAATCACAGCAGACATTTCACCTGAGAGTATGAAGGCTAGAAGGTCCTGGGCAGATCTCATGCAGACTCTAAGAGAACACAAATGCCAACCAAAACTACTATATCCAGCAAAACTCTCAATCACCATAGATGGAGAAACTAAGATATTTCATGACAAAACCAAGTTTACCCAATATCTATCCACAAACCCGGCCCTAAAAAGGATAATAGGAGGACAACACCAATACAAGGAGGGAAACTTCACCCTGGAAAAAGCAAGATAGTAACCTTTCATCAAACCCAAAAGAAGTTAAGCATTCAAATTTAAAAAATAACGTCAAAAATGATAGGAAGTAACAATCACTATTCCTTAATATCTCTTAACATCAATGGACTTAATGCCCCAATAAAAAGACACAGACTAACTGAATGGATACGTAAACAGGACCCTACATTTTGCTGCTTACAGGAAACACACCTCAGGGTCAAAGACAAACACTACCTTAGAGTAAAAGGCTGGAAGACAATTTTACAAGCAAATGGTCTCAGGAAACAAGCTGGAGTAGCCATTTTAATATCAGATAAAATTGACTTTCAACCCAAAGTCATCAAAAGAGACCCTGAGGGACACTTCTTCCTGGTCAAAGGAAAAATACAAAAAGAAGAACTGTCAATCCTGAACATCTATGCCCCAAATGCAAGGGCACCCTCTTTCGTAAAAGAAACTTTATTAAAACTAAAAGCACACATTGCACCTAACACAATAATTGTGGGTGACTTCAACACTGCACTTTCCTCAATGGACCGATCAGGAAAACAGAAACTAAAGAGGGACACAATGAAACTAATTGAAGCTTTGGACCAATTAGATTTAACAGATATATATAGAACATTCTATCCTTAAACAAAAGAATATACCTTTTTCTCAGCACCTCATGGTACCTTCTCCAAAATCGACCATATAATTGGTCACAAGACAGACCTCAACAAATATAAGAAGATCGAACTAATCCCATGCCTCCTATCTGATCACTATGGAGTAAAAGTGGTCTTCAATAGCAACAGAAACAACAGAAAGCCCACATACACGTGGAAACTGAACAATACTCTACTCAATGATACCTTGGTCAAGGAAGAAATAAAGAAAGAAATTAAAGACTTTTTAGAACACAATGAAAATGAAAACACAACATACCCAAATCTATGGGACACAATGAAAGCAGTGCTAAGAGGAAAACTCATAGCCCTGAGTGCCTCCAAAAAGAAAATGGAGAGAGCATACATTACCAGCTTAATGACACACCTGAAAGCCCTGGAACAAAAAGAAGCTATTTCGCCCAGGAGGAGTAGAAGGCAGGAAATCATCAAACTCAGGGCTGAAATCAATCAAGTAGAAACAAAGAGAACCATACAAAAAATCAACAATACCAGGAGCTGGTTCTTTGAGAAAATCAACAAGATAGATAAACCCTTAGCCAGAATGACCAAAGGGCACAGAGAAAGTATCCAAATTAACAAACTTAGAAATGAAAAGGGAGATATAACAACGGAAACTGAGGAAATCCAAAAAATCATCAGATCCTACTACAAGAGCCTATACTCAACACAACTGGAGAATCTGGAGGAAATGGACAATTTCCTTGACAGATACCAAATACCAAAATTAAATCAGGACCAACTAGACCATCTAAACAGTCCCATAATGCCTAAAGAAATAGAAGGAGTCATAGAAAGTCTTCCAACCAAAAAAAGCACAGGACCAGATGGCTTCAGTGCAGAATTCTACCAGACCTTCAAAGAAGAGTTAACACTAATACTCTTCAAACTATTCCACAAAATAGAAACAGAAGGAACACTACCCAATTCCTTCTACGAAGCCACAATTACGCTGATACCAAAGCCACACAAAGATCCAACAAAGAAAGAGAACTTCAGACCAATTTCCCTTATGAACATCGATGCAAAAATACTCAATAAAATTCTTGCCAACCCAATTCAAGAACACATCAAAACGATCATCCACCATGATCAAGTAGGCTTTATCCCGGGAATGCACGGTTGGTTCAATATACAGAAATCCATCAATACAATCCACTACATAAACAAACTCAAAGAACAAAACCACATGGTCATTTCATTGGATGCTGAAAAAGCATTTGACAAAATTCAGCATCCCTTCATGCTTAAAGTCTTGGAGAGAACAGGAATTCAAGGCCCATACCTAAACATAGTAAAAGCAATATACAGCAAACCGGTAGCCAGCATCAAACTAAATGTAGAGAAACTTGAAGCAATCCCACTGAAATCAGGGACCAGACAAGGCTGCCCCCTTTCTCCTTATCTTTTCAATATTGTACTTGAGGTACTAGCTCGGGCAATTCGACAACATAAGGAGGTCAAAGGGATACAAATTGGAAAGGAAGAAGTCAAACTATCATTATTTGCAGACGACATGATCGTCTACCTAAGTGACCCAAAGAACTCCACTAGAGAGCTCCTACAGCTGATAAACAACTTCAGCAAAGTGGCAGGTTATAAAGTCAACTCAAGCAAATCAGTGGCCTTCCTATACTCAAAGGATAAGCAGGCTGAGAAAGAAATTAGGGAAATGACCCCCTTCACAATAGCCACAAACAGTATAAAGTATCTTGGGGTGACTCTTACCAAACATGTGAAAGATCTGTATGACAAGAACTTCAAGACTCTGAAGAAGGAAATGGAAGAAGACCTCAAAAAATGGGAAAACCTCCCATGCTCATGGATCGGTAGAATCAATATAGTTAAAATGGCCATTTTGCCTAAAGCACTATACAGATTCAATGCAATACCCATCAAAATCCCAACTCAATTCTTCACAGAGTTAGAAAGAGCAATTATCAAATTCATCTGGAACAACAAAAAACCCAGGATAGCTAAAACTATTCTCAGCAACAAAAGGAAATCTGGGGGAATCAGTATCCCTGACCTCAAGCAATACTACAGAGCAATAGTGTTAAAAACTGCATGGTATTGGTACAGTGACAGGCAGGAGGATCAATGGAACAGGATTGAAGATCCAGAAATGAACCCACACACCTATGGCCACTTGATCCTCGACAAAGAGGCTGAAAACATCCAATGGAAAAAAGATAGCCTTTTCAACAAATGGTGCTGGTTCAACTGGAGGTCAGCATGCAGAAGAATGCGAATTGATCCATCCTTGTCTCCTTGTACTAAGCTCAAATCCAAATGGATCAAGGACCTCCACATAAAGCCAGACACTCTGAAGCTAATAGAAAAAAAAACTGGGGAAGACCCTTGAGGACATCGGTACAGGGAGAAAGTTTCTGAACAGAACACCAATAGCGTATGCTCTAAGAGCAAGAATTGACAAATGGGACCTCATAAAATTACAAAGTTTCTGTAAGGCAAAGGACACCATCAAGAGGACAGATCGGCAACCAACAAATTGGGAAAAGATCTTCACCAATCCTACATCAGATAGAGGGCTAATATCCAATATATATAAAGAACTCAAGAAGTTAGACTCCAGAAAACCAAACAACCCTATTAAAAAATGGGGTACAGAGTTAAACAAAGAATTCTCACCTGAAGAACTTCGGATGGCGGAGAAGCATCTTAAAAAATGCTCAACTTTATTAGTCATTAGGGAAATGCAAATCAAAACAACCCTAAGATTTCATCTTACACCAGTCAGAATGGCTAAGATTAAAAATTCAGGAGACAGCAGGTGTTGGAGAGGGTGTGGAGAAAGAGGAATACTTCTCCACTGCTGGTGGGGTTGCAAATTGGTACAACCACTCTGGAAATCAGTCTGGCGGTTCCTCCGAAAACTGGGCACCTTACTTCCAGAAGATCCTGCTATACCACTCCTGGGCATATACCCAGAAGACTCCCCACCATGTAATAAGGATACATGTTCTACTATGTTCATAGCAGCCCTATTTGTAATTGCCAGATGCTGGAAAGAACCCAGGTATCCCTCAACAGAAGAGTGGATGCAAAAAATGTGGTATATCTACACAATGGAGTACTATTCAGCCATTAGAAACAATGAATTCATGAAATTCTTAGGCAAATGGATGGAGCTAGAGAATATCATACTAAGTGAGGTAACCCAGACTCAAAAGGTGAATCATGGTATGCACTCACTAATAAGTGGATATTAACTTAGAAAACTGGAATACCCAAAACATAATCCACACATCAAATGAGGTACAAGAAGAAAGGAGGAGTGGCCCCTGGTTCTGGAAAGACTCAGTGAAACAGTATTCAGCAAAACCAGAACCGGGAAGTGGGAAGGGGTGGGTGGGAGGACAGGGGAAGAGAAGGGGGCTTGCGGGACTTTCGGGGAGTGGGGGGGCTAGAAAAGGGGAAATCATTTGAAATGTAAATAAATTATATCGAATAATAAAAAAAAAAACAAAAAAACAAATCAAAAAAAAAATTAAAAAAAAAAGAAATTTAGGCATGCCTTGTCGGACATCTGTGGGAGAAGAGGTCCTTGGTCCTATGAGGGCTCCATAGATGCCCCCCACCGTGGGGAAATCTAGGGAGTTTAGGTGGGAGTGGGTTGGGTGGAGACAGGGCATGGGAGGATGGGTTGGGAGTTTTCTGGGAGGGGGGAAAACTGGGTAATGGAATAGCATTTGAAATGTAAATGAAGAATATATTCATTAAAAAAGAATCTGTTTTCAATTAACAACAACAAAAGGACTGAATTTGCTCTTATTCCATGGCTTATGTCATTTTACCTGTACCCCTTTTTTTTCCCATAGATAAGGTTTTTACTCCCACCTGTTATATATCTAGGCTAGTTTTTCCATTTCCATGATTTTTCTTCTATTCAGTCCCTTTAATTAGTGAACTTTCCATTTATTCGAAATACTTTGGGGAGTTTAATCATGGGGACATGAATAGCTCATAGTGATGAGGCTTCCTCCTAATTTGCCTAGCAGTTTGGTGGTAGTGCTTCCAGAGATTTTTGGGTTTACAGTGAGTGTGACAGAAAGAGCTTCAGTGAGACAGTTTTATTCTCATGGTTATGATGTGATTAAACCATTTGGAGCACAGGGCAAAGACCAAAGCCGGGACCACCTCAGTGTACAACATCCCCTCTGTTTGTAATGCTTCAAAAAACACAGATCCAGAAATTCAAAAAGGCCTTCCACATGGTTGACTATCAGGGGGATTGGGATGGCTTCATCTGCAGGGAAGTCTTGCTTCCCTCACGTGGGGAATTCCAACTAAAGAATATCTGGATGTCATGATGAGTGAGGCTTAGGTCCCATTGATTTCACCATATTCCTCCCTGTGTTCAGTGAGAAGTTGAAGGGTATAGATCCTGGAGATATCATCAGAAATGTACGTGCGTGCTGTGGTGAAGAAGCCACTGGTACCACCCAGGAAGAACACCTGAGAGATCGGCTGACTACCACAAGCAACAAGTTCACAGATAGAGAAGTCGATGAGCTGCACAGGGAAGATCATGATGACAAAGAAGGGAAGTCAACTAGTCAACTATAGTGAGTCCTCATACATTCTTAAACATGGATCAAAAGGCACAGATGACTGAAAGGAACTTCAAAGTCCACCCAAATGCTCCTTGTTGCCTCTTGGGATATGTCTGAGTTATTTCATTGAGAGCCTATTACATGCCCTTAACATTAGAGTCTTCCGTTTTCTTTTTTTTTTTTCTTTTTCTTTTGTTCTGTGTTTATTCTTAGACATTTAGAGCACATGTTATCTTTATACTCAGATTGGAAATGAAGCTTGCTGTCACTTTTGTAATGGAACCTGAGGTAATTTAATGAACTGGTAGTCCTGTCCATCTCGGGTAACTTCACTCGACAGTTAGGATTTTTTTTTTTTTTTTTTGAGAATGTTATTCACTCTTCTTTTGTTCTGAACAATAGCTAACAGTTCTGGTGAAAAGCAAACATGAATGAAGATCTATTGCCTGAAAGTAGGTCTTTTCTCCAATTAAAATCAGATCTCTGCTTCTCCTATTTAAACTCTATTTTCTAGTACTTCCTACAATATACTATATTCTAAAATTCTGTTTGAATTTTTATTTCATGAATTTATTTTGGTTCACGTCTGATTACTGTACACATATGCAACATTTTTTAAGAAATTACTGTCTTGTATTTTGACATTTTGTTGTTTAGTTTTTACTAGAGTATATATAATATGAAAAATATAGACAGTTTCATAACGTAATCTTTAAATCATGTGATAAACAGCAATGTATGTTGATTTCTAATTGGATTTTGATTATTGTTCATGTGGAATGATCAAAAACTCAGAATGATCTTTTTACTTAGTGACTTTTTTGGAAAATGAGGAAACATCAGGTTTGAAGTTCAGAATTTAAAGTGGCATGTTTCACCTTGCCCCCTGGGGTGACACTTCAGTTGTACACTGGGAAACACTCTGTGAGTCACAGGGATTTCTCTTGTCTCAGAGCTCACTGGAACCAGTGGGTCTTATTTTACATCAGCAGCTGCTGGATTTCACACTTCTATTTGCCACCTTTCTAGATCTTTCCTTTTGAACTTATTAACACCATCCTGCAGCTACCTTCAAGATACACTGCCAGAAGAAATAAAAGTTTTGTGCAAGGAGCAAAAGGGTTTCTAATTCCCGTATGTCAGCACTTCAGGTCAGGCCCATTGCCAGTGACTAATAGCATTTAAACAATAGTTCATTCAGGTGAGATGATTCACTAGATATTATTCAAAAGTGAGAAGAAAATTGTCTGGTTATACACCTTAAAACCACCAAAGCACACAGAAAATGAAGCTAGAAGTCCAGTTTCTTATTCAAGCTTCGCAGGTAACCTGAAATTGACAATGAATTTCTTCATGACCTTTCAACATCTCTGCTTTCTCATATGTACAATTAAGTGGATATTGCCTGCATTATCTGCTTATTTTGATGACAAAATCACACAAAATTACAGGGAATACTGAATGTACTCTCTATATATACCATCAACCTTCCAACTTGGAAGTTTAAGGAAATAAATGTATGAATTGAGAAAGGCAACAAAGAGGGCCAATAGTAATTAGAGGCTATTCACCTGATTTCTCATTCAACACTTGCATTTGAGGAAAAGTAGCTACTTCTATTTGGCTGACTTTTAACTAGAGATGTAAAATGAAAACTTCATTTCACAATTACCAGGTTGTCTGGTAATTTTTAGCATCACACAAAGTCACATATCCAAGTTGCAGGGCTATAATTTGTGTGTGTGTGTGTGTGTGTGTGTGTGTGTGCACATGTGTGTTTTGAGAGAGACAGAGACAAAGATACAGAGACACAGAGACACAGAAAGACAGAGACAGAGAGACAGAGAGAGACAAATACAGAGACACAGAGACTTAGACAGAGAGACAGAGAAAGAAAATGTAGTGGATACTGTTGGTGGAAAACCTAAATCTGTTACATTTAGAAATAAAAATGTAATTTTATCTATATACCTGAACACATTTGGATCATGATAGAGAATAGCATAGTAAAATATAAAAATATTCTGATTATAATAAAGAGAATGGTTGTATGATACCTCACTGAAAACTAAGCCATCAGTCAAGCGTAAGGCATGCACTTCCTATATGCTCCTTCCATAGAATCTCGGTCCTAGCAAGAGCTGCCAGTTATCTGATTTTAGTAAGTTTTGACAGGCAGACATTAATCAATAAAAGTTTTAGGTCTGTATGGTTAATGTGAAAGCACATAATTTGACTTATTGTCTCTGTATTTACATTACTATATGAACAGTATTTACTGTGAAGTCTAGAGTCATAAATAACATATTACTATAAATAAATCACATGTAATCTTTAAAGGCAAACACTGATGCTATCTGCAGCATGGAGCCTTTACTAACCCTTTAATCAACATGAATAGAACCTCTGCTTAGCTAATAACTATTTGATCTTCTCTCTTTTCTCCAAAAACCCAAGACTGATTCCATGCACCAGTTTGATAAACACTCATGCTCTGTGTCACATTTATGTTTGTGTCCCTAGTATGTCCAGTATGGTGTTATGTAACAAATAAAAAGTGTATTGGAATTGGGAAGGCCATGATGATAAGCCATAACAAATCATTGGCCCTAAAACATAATCCAGTATTATTTGATCACACAATAAGAAAATGAGGAATGAGTGGCATTTTCCTAATAGTATTTCAAACTATATTATGGGATGAGTGTTAAAGTGAATGAACACTGAATGGAGTTTTTAAATAAAGTAATACTCTCTGTGCATCAATTCATCACTAATTACACTAATTAAATACACTTAATTATCTGGCAGCAAAGGTCACTATAAGATGGTAGATCTCACAGATAATACACGGAGAGATTGTCACCATTGAGCAGTCAGTGTGATGAGGGCCCTTGCTAAGGTTAAGGCTATCAAGGAGCTTTTGGAAATTGCTGTTAGTTGGGGGGGGGGAGTATAATGATGTGTTTTGAGGTGATAAGTTGGATTAACTGCATTCTACAAAGGCAGATCAAAGTTCACAAGAAAATGTACTTCTGACATGTGTCACCAAGTCTTAACATGTGTTTTTTTTTGTCATTTCAATAAATATAAAATTGCATGGCTAAGGGCAGAAGATCTTGGTTATTTAGTGATAACCTTGAAGCTTCCTCCATCAGTCTGTAGGCCATAAAGAGGGTGCTTTTCTGGAATAAAGAACACTCTTCAAATTGTTTCATGATACAGATTGTTGCTGACTGAGACCTTGCTGTCTGGCTCAGGACACAGACAGCTATGTCTCTGACATGACAAATTGGTGCTGGTCAGCAGAAGTTATAAAAGATTTGGGCCACAAGCACATATAAAACCCTCGGTTCAGTCTCCAGCACTGCAATAGGTAAATAAAAACTCAGAATGCAGAGTATTAGCCTCTCTTGCCATTTAAATTTGTCTGGCTAAAATTTTATGTTTCCCAAAGAATTTTAAAATATAATTTTTGGATTATTGTAAGGACTAGAACAGATTTCAATTTTGTTTTCTCTCTGAATTGCAATAAATTTCAAATCTGCAAGCAAAAAAAAAAAAAAAAAAAAGATTTGGGCCACGTTTCAAAGCTCAGTTAGCTAGCTCTGTTTTATGAGTGTGTGATACATAAGGCATGCATTTCCTATATTCTCCTTCCAGAGAATCTTGGTCGTAGCAAGAGCTGCCAGCAAGTAGACTTTTCCTCTTTGTACCTTCAAAGAGACAAGGATGTCACTAGCTAAATAAGTGTCCCTTTATCAAATTCATGCCCTGCAGAGAAGTAATCAGATGAGTTGATAAAATGGTGCAAGATTATAAACATGGAGCTATTTGAGCTCTATTTGAGAAAACCGAGGACATTTGTATGTCTCCAGAGCTCCCGTGGGATCATCTAAAGCTTGATACTACTTTGTCCCTACTTTGCATATGGCCTCTCTACATAGGCATATGCTATTCATTTGCTCTGTCTTTCATAGACATTGATTCTTTAGTTTAATTGCTGCACATTGGACTTTGTTGTAAGTTAATGGGGGAAACCAAATAGAATTCTTTAACCTGAAAGATGGCATTTCTTAGCAACATATGAAAAGATTCGTAAGTAATAATAATCAGAAGGAATTACAAAATTCTAGATAATATGGATTGGTTGTATGACATTATCATCAGGACAAGTATTTTATGAATAAAAGAAAGCTAAGAAAGGGAGACAGTAACTGAGTATCACAAACTGAGATGGGAAGAAAAGTTGATTCTTGAAGTTAAAAAGTGACAATGTACTATAGCCAATCACTTATAGAAGGGGAATCACACATGTCATATAGAGCATAAAAGGTGTTGCCAAAAGAAAGAGCTTTTAAAGTAAAAAAAAAAAAATGAGACCTGTTTTATCAAATTCTGACAGTGTTAGCATGAAAAATGGTTTTGGGGACAAATGGCAAAGCGAAGAATGTCACTAGTAAGCTGTTAAACTGGCCAATCCATGATGACTGCTACAGTGTGAAATCAGGTGTGTGTGTGTGTGTGTGTGTGTGTGTGTGTGTGTGTTTTCACATACCTAGGAGAGGAAGGAAAGTTTGGAAATACATGAGAACTTTTCCAGTGTCAGCCAGCAATGACCTATCAGAACTAGAGTTTTAAAACTGGTCTATGTGAGTTAATTCTATTCTAACCATGAATCTTTCTTATGAAGAATTGAATATCAAAACTTTCAAGATTTTAGTAAATAATAAAGGATTTTTTTTGATTCCCATTCATGGTTTCTTAGAGATGCCAACATATATTGAAGCCAGTCTGACCCTAAGTCTCTGTGTCAACTAGATACAAGGATCCAGAGGAGTAAGTTATCAAAAAAATGAAACTTTCTAGTTAAAATCAGTTACTTTCTTTCCTGATGTTATTATCTATTGTTGTGTTACTTTTTCCTGGAGAGGGTGAAGAAAACTCTCTTCACTCTATGTAGGGCACTGATGACAACCAAAGAAACAGTTATGTCCATCTGGTCCAGCTTAGTTACCCACGTGTTTATTGGGGCTTACTTAGAGGAAAATGAATAAGGGCTTGCCTACAGGAGCACGGGTGAGTCAAAGCAGCTAGGTCAGCGCAAAGCCCACTTAACATAAACAAAACTCATAAAAACTCTATCCTTTGGAGGTCCCAGCATGACCTTCAATCAGGTCAGCTGATTGGTCTCCCCTTTCCAGTGATTGCTACAACTTATTAATGTTAGAGAAGGACCTTGTAAGTTTTAGTGGCTTGCTGAGACTTGTTAGTTTTGCTCATTTCTGAAGCCATAAAATGCTATCTTGCCCAGATTTAAGGAGCCTCCCTCCTGAAAGGAATGTTTTATTTCAGAGAAAAATAGCTGCAAACCATCTAGTAATGTGTCTGAGCATCCTTGTTCATGACCCTTTTGACAGATACTGAAGCTGAATTCTTCAAGAGAATCAACTGACCTTTACACAATAAAATGTATGTGTCATTGAGGAAAATACAGCACACTCTCAAAACTGAGTTGTTTTCTTTGGTAGTCAGTCCTCAGGAGAAACGCAACATTGAGAAGATCGATGGTACCAGTGGCCAGTCCTGTAAACACAAATGACTTCAGGCCCTCAATGGAGCGGCCTCATGACCACAATAAAAATTTACTCAAGAGGACAAATAAAATCATGTTATATACCATCAGTTTATAGTTATATTTGTACGAAGACTCCAAAAATATCTTGAAATATTACTACATTTTTAAAGACAATGTATTTGGACAATAAAGAATGTGTGAAGTGATTATAAACCTACTTGACATTGTTGACAAGATGCCTCCCAATAATCCATTCAGGTATTTTATCTACCCAATAAAGGTAATGTCTACAAAGGGCACCAGTTTTACATTTCTTCAGTTCAATTAATGTTATGTTGATATACTCCATTTATTTTATTGTTGAAAAATTTTGTACAAAATGAAAAAATTCTATTTTTTTAATCTATAAAGTATTATAGCGCAACTTGGGCGAGTCCTGTGCATTCACCATGGGTATCTATCTGGATGTTTACTCCCATTCCATGAACAAAACTGTCTTGTCAAAAGTAATGTGTGCTTTAGCACACATCCTTTTTCATTTTCTTCATCTGCAGAATTAACATGTTCTGTTTTGTTTTGTTATGGCTGAAGCATCTTCAGATCATTTACTCTTAACTGCTTAGAATAAAAATTATCATGATCATCGACCTTAACCTTCTTAAGTGGTATCATTGTGAACACAAGTCAATTTCATAGAATAATCATATTAAGTAGAACATCAAGCAGGTTAGCAGGAATGACATTTTATAGAACATACATGGATTATATTTTCATACTCACAAGAGAACTGAGATGCTATGAAGAGTCATTAGGCTCATGTTTGGATTTTCTGAGCTCATACAATGGATAGATTTTATTTACACAGCCAATATATATTAGTGGTCCTAAAGTGACATTTGGGACTTATGGGAGACTCTTGTTTTTCTCTGATTATCACACATGAACAGAATGTAGATGGATAGTTTTAGCATTAAGCTTTCAGTTTTAATATCATTCTTTTTGAGAAGCCTTTCTTTGGTGCTCAATCCATATGATATTATATGTACACACAAGCATATGCATGCACACACACATATATATACAAGTAGGCTCTCTTCTGTTTTTAAAATAATGACTTACTAATTTTTTTCATGCAAACTAACACTGTGTGATGGTACTATACATTCTTGGCAGCCTTTCTTATTTTTTATCTTTATGTTACTGTATTTATTTTGTTTGCCATAATATGTGTTGAGCCCAGGGCCTGTACAAGCAAGGCAAGTAGTAAATCCTTGAGTGGCACCCCTAGCTTATGGTTAATATTTTTAATAGCCATTCTAATTGAAGTGAAATGGGATCTTGTGGGCTTTTGTTTGTTTGAGGGTTTTGTTGTTGTTACTGCTGTTTTTAATGTTTGTTTTTGTTTTTGTTTTTTTTGAGACAGGGTTCTTTCTCTATGTAGAAATATCTCATCTACCAAGTTAAACTCAAGCTCTCCACAGGATCCCATCAGCCAATAACCCAACTGAATACAACCCAGTTCAGGCACTAGGAACTTTGCCTGGCTATAAGAGAAGGACAGTGCAGACTCCTTATACACTATTACTGGGACTCCTTACTAGAATCACCTTCAAAAAATTTGGATTGTAAACAAATAAAACACTTCAATCAAAAAGAATATACAGCTCTCTGTGTTTTTCCACACATACCCTAGGCCTTTGAGGTATTCTTCTTCCTCTATTCATATTATTCTTAGGTTTGGGTTTTTTTCATAGTGTCTCAGATTTCCTGAATGTTTCATGTCATTTTTTTATTTTTTAGATTTAACATTTTGTTTGACTGATGTATTATTTCTTCTAGTATATCTTCAGAGCCTGAGACTGTTTATTCTATCTCTTGTATTCTGTTAGTGAACCTTGACTCTGTCGTTCCTCTTTGAATTCTCAAACATTTCCTTTTCAAACTTCCCTTTGTGTTTTCCTTATTGCTTCTATTTTCAGTTTCAGTTCTAAAACAGTGTTATATGGTTCATTTCCTTCAACTCTTTTTTGCTTGTTTGGTTTTTTTTTTTTCCTTTGCTTACATTAAGAATGTACTCATTTCTCCCAAATGTTTGAATGTGCTTTCCTGGATTTCTTTAAGGGATTTATTCATTTCCTCTTTAAGGACCTGTATCATCTTCATATAGTTTGTTTTAAGGTCCTTATCTTCTGCTTCAGCTATGTGGGAATATTGAGGGCCTGCTGTGGTAGGACATCTGGGCTTTGGTGGAGACATATTGTCCTGCCTGATACTGATGGTGTTCCTATGCTGGCATCTGGACATCTAATCTGATGTGGGGAATTATAGGTTTAGGTGCTGCTTTCTCAATTGGCTTTTGTTGGGTGGGTGTTTCGTTCTTTGGTTCTTACTTCGTTTCTAGATTTTCAGAGAGTGTGTAGGCTCTGTGTTGCCTGTTTTATTAACAAGATTGGGCTGGTGTGTTCACAGAGAAACCTGATGGTGGCAGAGGACAGGAAGCAGCAATGAGTGTGAGGAGGTGGGTCAGAGGGGATCTGTGGTATCCACAGCAGGCATGCGTGGAGGGGAGGGATGGCTGCAACTGGTGTTCTGTTACAGCCTTATTGAGGAGACTGAGAGGTTGGGCTTAGGGAAGACTGAAAGTGGACAAAGCCTGAATGCACACTACCTGCTTCTGACCTGTATGGCCTGTGTTTGAGAAGAGGAAGTAAACTTGATGGGGGGACACAGCCACAAGTGCAAGGAGGAGGCCAGGAAGGGAGGCCTATGGGATCCACAGAAGACGTGTGGGGTTGTTTGCTGCAGCTGGTGTCCTGTTGTAGCACTAGCCTAAGGGATTGGGTCTGGGGGAACAGAGAGCCTATATGTACGTTCTTACTAAATTTGAAACAACTGAAAATCACAGCTTTAAACTATTATAAAGATTTACATACAGCATCAAATATTTGCTACTGTTGTTTTGTCAATTTGAGACAAGCTCCTCTTACCTCAGAAAGCAGGTGTCTCCATCACAGCCTATTGGAAAGCCTGTGGAAGCATTGATTACTGATTGATGTAAGATGTCCTGGCCCAGTGTAGGTGGTGCTGCCCCTCTGCCTCTCAACAGGTGTTCTTGGGAGGCATAAGAAAGCAGGCTAAGAAAGCCAGGAGGACCAAAACAGTAAGTACTGTTCCTCCATGACCTCTATATCAGCTCCTGCCTTCATGTTCTGGCCCTTAAGTTCCTGCCTTGGCCGTCCTCAGGGATGAGTTGTAATCAGCCCTTGTAAATCAAATAAACTCTTTTCTCCCAGGTTGATTTTGGTCAAGATATTTATCATCACTGTAGAAATCAAAGTACAACAAATACCATGTAATAATAATAAGCTGTGTCTGCCACAAATGTTTATTGAACATCTTGAGTTTTGCTTATAGATTTTCACATCAGATCCTCTGTTGTCTATTCATACTTCTTTGCTTTACCACCTTGTAATTCTTTTAATCTGTGAGTTTTTATTAATTAGCTAACAAACTATAATGGATTAAAATAAGCAGTTGTAAGCACCTTGACAATCTTCAATATTCAACATAATTGAATACAGTTGCTACTTTCAGTTGTGAGATACTAGCTCTGGGGACATTTAAATAATGCTAGAGGTAAATAAAATAGGTGTTGTGGTTTGCATAATGCCATCTTTTAAGAGTCATAAGTAGGACTGAAGAAATGGCTCAGGAATTAAGAGCACTGGTTGTACTTCCAGAAGAACTGGGTTCAATTCCCAGAGTTCACATAACAGCTTAACAATTAATTGTCTGGAACTCAGATCTCAAGGAATCCAACATGCATATGGCGTATAGATATACATGTAAACAGAATACCCCTTCAAATAAAATAAAAGTTAAAAACATTTTTACAGAATCTTAAGTAAATAAGCCCATTGTTCTAGATGATTTCCTCAGCCCATAAAAATATGGTATATTCCATTTATATTATTTCTAATATTAGATAAAGATAAACTATAGAAAATAGAGTTAATTACCATAAACTAGTTATAAATTCAACATGATTAATGAATTTCCACAACATCAACAGTTCCAGGAGATGTTTTCTTCTTTATTAATTTCCTAAACAGAGCGCTGAGTAGTCAGAGGAAATATAGTTATTAAGTCTCAGTTTAGTAAAGATATTTTAAAGGAACCCTGTCCTTCTAAAGAGATAATTTCTCTTTTACAGATAATATCCATCCCGGGTGCTTCCACCTGAAAGTTTCTTTTCGGCTCTTTAACAAAAGAATATTTATCAGTTCCACAGCTGATTATTAAAATATTTCATTGTATTATTTCCAAAGAAGTTTGACTGCATTATGACAAATATGAAAAGATTTTATTCAAGGGAGTAAAATGAATTCTCTTGGCACAAAAACATGGTACTTGTATACAAATTGTTCATTTGAATCACAAAAACCATAAATATAGTCTGGGTAACATATTTGCACACCAACCAAACTACAATCTAAAACTATATTATCAGACATTAATTGCTTTATTTAGTACTTAATTCTTAATCCCTACAGAATATCACATTAATTTTTTGTATGTAATAAAATATATGTATTTGGAATGTGCAACTATATTAAATAGATGCCCTACTTGGAAAAGCAAATTAGGTAAAAATCCATTATTTATTTTTATACTGAAAGAATAGGGAAGTCTGGCAAGGGAGTAAGCTGTCAAGTATGTAACTTGGGTTAAATTACTGTTGGGGTCCTTTTGTTTACATGACAATGGTACTCCCTCTCTACAATAATACAGAACAGTTTTTCCATTTTCAGACTTATTATTCAAGACATACGCAAGCTCCAAAACCAGTGTGTCCTGTCACTCAACGTATTTTCATCTTTCAGTTTACAAATAAAGAGAATGAAATGCGGGGTTAAAATCTATACTCTCAGATAGACTGACTCCTTCAGAATAATTTCTGATAGATGCTGTAAGTGTTCAGCATGTCTTTTATATATTATGAGTTTCCCATCTTATTTATACATCTTGATGGTCAGTTTTATGTCAGTTTGACACAAAATAGAGTTATTTGAGAAGGACGTTCAATTGAGAGGATGCATCAGTAAGATTTGCCTATAAGAAAACTGGCAGTAAATTTTTTTTGATTAATGATTGGTGTGGGGCTGCTCAGCTCACTCTGGGCAGTGCCAACCCTGGGTGCCATGACCCTGGGTTATGGATATTATAGGAGAACAGGCTCAACACGTCATGAGGAGCAAGCCAGTAAAGAGCACTCCTCCATGACTTCTGCATCTGTTCTTGCATCCAGCTTCTTGCCTTGAATTCCTGCCCTGGCTTCCTTCTGTAACAGACTATGTAACCTGAGAGTTGTAATCTTGTATAAACTCTTTCCTGCCCAGGTTGCTTTGGTCATGGTGTTTATCATGTTTTGGTCATGCCGTACTTTACGCACAGCATATTCATTGAGCTAGCAAAGCAACATGGTACATGTATACAACTTATCATTTTGATCAAATCAATTTTATCAGTTTATCAGAATTTTAACAATTTATTCAATATTTCACTAATCTGGATTTGTCAAAGAGCTTGATATCAGAAATTTTTATTGTATCTATTTACCACTCACTCAGAGAATTATATCATTTGATCCTAAAGAGGACAGTTTCTTTTGGGGGGAAACATTTCTGCCATAGGTATTATCAGAGGAAGCTTCACACAGTTCAAGCTCAGAAATAAGTAATGGATAGGCCATGCCAATAATCAGATAGATCAATTTCATTAATTGATCAAACTGATGATTCTATTTTTTGTAATATGAAGTAGATAATACCAGACTAACTTATCAAAATATGATAGTATCTTAAACAAAAACAATACAAAACAAACAAAGGAACAAAACTAGAGCTTTCAAATAATATTGCAGTGATTTATATATTTAAATATATATGTCTGTTCATGTTGTTTCCTGAACCTTAACATAGGCAATCTTTGTGTTTCTTCATAGACCCCCAAGTCATAATAAAACCTTTCTCAAGTATCTAGTTCAGTGCTCTAGACACGGTTAATACAACTGCTTGTTAGGTAAGGGGGTTTCTAAACTATGTGCTGATAAACATCGAACAGGGAAGCCTGAGATAGTATGTGAGTGGGAAGAAACCCAGGCCTAAAGCAAAGTACATGCCAATTGCCCTCTCAGAGTGATCCAGAGAGCTCATAGGTTCTGCCACTCTTGCTAGAACATTGGCTTAAGTACAGGGACACAGAAAGGACTATAGAAGTTCTCAGCACACACTGATAAGTGCAAAGATCACATCAAGACCAAGCTGGCATCATTTCAAAGATGTACAGTTGGTCTGACATATAGAAGTCAATGAAGTTATTTACCTTATAAAAAACTTAAGGATGGAATTCACATGATAGCCTCCACAGATATGGAAAGGTATAGACTGTGGATCCAGATAGAAAGCAGGGAGAGTGGCCCAAAAGATACTGAGAGGTTTAGAGCCAATGTAGGATGAAAGTGTACCTTGAAAAGAAAGAGAAGGTGGCAAGAAGAGAAGGAAGAGACAATAAAGATAAATTCTGTTTGAGAAATTTAACTTAACATTCTGTTAATGAACAAAATGAACAAAATTTAAAAAAAGAAAAAAGAAAAGAACAGGAGATGGGTAACAAAGCAAAGCCCTGAGGTTCATGGCTAAGAACATGTTTATCTGAGTCTTTCTATCTACACTGTCAGGGAGAAGCTGTGGCTAACAGAAAATGGAGAGATCTGGAAATGTTTTAAGCTAAGGAGTAAAGATCTGTCCATCTGGCCAACTTTAATTCTCTAGTACACATATTAACTTCACTTTAGCCATGTATTAAGCACTAACATTGGCCTACCAAGTTTAAAATACTCTGATAACAAGGAAATCCAGGGACAAGATTACAATAGGATCAAGTTTGAAGCCACTACCACTAGAGAAGCAACATGAAGAACATGAGGATAGGATCCATGTTCAAGAACTTGGGAGTCAACACATCATATTCTTTATCCTTAACTCAAAACCTTAAACTTCTTTATTTTGTTTTCCACATAACTAGCCCATTCTTTAAAGATCTTTCTAATGTAACAGCCTTTGTAATATGAACATGCTGACCCCTCCCTTTTTTTCCCTTTCAGGAATAGATTGGTCATGAGCTAATTTTAATGTTCATGCCTGGAATTTGATGTGACTAATGTAAAGGTCAGACTTCTTAACCGTTATGAATATTTTCCGTGTATCTTCTGACATTATAAAATGAAATATAATCTTGTACCACTGAAATGCCTTTACTCTAGAGATTTTGTTTTATGCCATAAGCCATGGCACATCGTAAGTATAGAATTTCAAGTCTAATACTTAGACAAAAACACAGCATATTGTGAAATTGATTATATAGTGTTACCCAACTTGAATAGCATATAAACTCTGTATAATAATCACACAAAGCATACGACAAATACTGAATAATAATGGAAAAGCCAAAAATTCAATCATCTTAGGCCCTTAAATGAAATCTTTCTTTTTTAAAAAATGCATATTTAATAGTAATAAACAAATGAGACTTTTCAAAATCAAAAGAGGAATGAATATCCGTAGACAATTTACTGTCAGATGCCAGTAAAATTGTAAAGTTTCTAAAGGAATGATATAAATTTGTATTGTTTTATTCATTTGTTTGTTTTGTTTCGTTTTCAGAAGGAGTTTCAAAATAAGTCGAAAATCCTGTGGGAAGGTCACTCACCTGAATGCATGCATATTTTGGTAATTTTTGAACACCACAAAATGCATGAAATTCTGGCTGCAGTAGTGAAATCTAGAGGAATATCTTTTAGATTAGATGTTAAATCAATGTTTTCCAGCAATTACAGATTACATGGCCAATCTGGTAAGACCAAGTTATACATTTAAATCCCTTACAGATGTCTTCAGAATACTTGTGTCCTGGTTTGAATATAACATTAAGTTCCAAAAGTTTTCTGTTCAGAAGTAGCCAAGAACATTTACTATTACAACAAGCATGTATACCCTGCCAGTTTCATGGTATCATTAACGTTCCCTTAGTTTCTTTCTCTTACAAAAGGCTGAAAGGGCAAAGGTTTATTTTACCTAGAAAATTTCGAAGTTTGCAGTGTAATAGTAAAGTATAAAGAAAATACATTTAATAAAATGATAGGGCATTGGCTTAAAATTTAAGAATTTTAGTGGCAGATATCATCCAACATGGCTTAAGTTAATGTAATCTAAAGGAGATTGTTTTTAAACAATATAATATTTAAAATCATGAGTCAATTTTTTTAATATAGTATCAATGGTGTAATTAAAGGTACCTTTAATAGAGTATAGAAGTCTACCTTGACTATTTATCAACACTTGTGTTAAATAATTTGCTTTTGAATCAATAAAACTGGCTATGTAATTAATGCAAAATATTTGTCTCAAGTTTATTCTCTCTCTCTCTCTCTCTCTCTCTCTCTCTCTCTCTCTCTCTCTCTCTCTCTCTTTCTGTAGGATTTCAAGTAATTGAAGCTATCCTCAAATTCTCTGTGTAGATGGGAGTTTATGATTCTCCTGCCTCTCTCTCCTTTACCAAGTAATGGGATTACAGGCAATTCTTCCCATTTTCAACACAAAGTAGATAAGTATAAATCTTTTAAAGTTCTGGGTAAACCATATATATATGGAAAAATAAGGAATTTCTACCAAAATCAGAACAATGAGAATGCTCAAAGTCAAAAGAGTAGCCAGAACATTCGTTAATGGGGACCAAAGCAATCAACAGAGAAAGTCAGAATCCATGAATGAAAACAGACACTAATACAGGGTAAGACCATTAATTTCCTTGCTCCCCCAGCAGCCTACAAAACAACTTCTAGTGTTGTAAAAGTGATGCAGTAGGAAGGAGTTTTCATGGTTGGCTTACAGTTGATTTCATCTGTGTTGGTCAGCAAAAAGAAATGGTTCCTTCAGAAATGGAGATTTGCTGCAAACTTATGGTGAATAATCAAGAGCATATGGTGAATGCATCACCAGTAGCTCTCATGCTCCAGTGGATGGCCCCACCCATGAACATACATGTACTTACTGCATTAGGAAGTTATTTAAAAAATAGAGTTGGAAAGGAGACATGTCATAAAGTACATGGGAGGAGTTGGAGGGGAAAATTTGAAAGATATATGATCATATTTCATTGTTTATGAATCAAATTCTTAGTAATGAAAAGGTTTAAAGAAAATAGTTATCAGTACATTCTGCATAAACACAGGATTTCCCCCAAAAAGAGTCTCACTGAGGGGGATGAAGGAAACTATTGGTCATTTGATTTAAGCTCAAATTAGACAAAACTCATGAAGAAATAGTACCAGAAAATTCTTACCAACAAGTTATCCTGAAAAGTCCAAACCCAAATTGAGGAAATATTAATTGCATGTCAATGGAGTTCCCGCAAGAACATGCAAGTGCTTTGAGGGGTTGGGAAGAGGGTAATTAAACCTTGAAAGGGATTCCTGCAGGGAAGGCCTCAAACCACATGAATTCACAGGGAAATTTTAAGTAAATTTTGGTCAAGAAATATACCAATGGCAGTAATGATCCCACAGAAATTATAGATACTAAACTGATTAGAGATGAACAAGAATAAGATTCTTAATATCTACATGGTACATACTCACTGATAAATGGATATTATCCCAAAAGCTCAGAATACCCAAGATACAACCCACAAACCATATGGGGCTTAAGAAGAAGAAAGAACAAAGTATGGATGCTTCAATCCTACATAGAAGGGAGAACAAAATACTCACAGGAGGTAGAGGGAGAGAGGGACCTGGGAGGGAGATAGGAGGGAGAGAGGGAAAAGTAGGGCAGGATCAGTATGGGAGCAGACTGGGGTCAGAATATAGAGGCTTAGCAAATTGAACAGAGGTCTGTAGCAGCAGGAGATGGGGAACTGAAGGAAGTCCCAGATGCCAGGGAAGTAAGAGGTTCCCAGGTCCCAGCATGAATGACATTAGCCAAAATATTCAACAAAGGGGAGATAGAACCTGTAGAGACCACCTCCAATAGATAGGCATGATCTCCTAGTAGAGGGATAGGGCCACCCACTCATCTCAAAATATTTAACCCAGAATTGTTCCTGTCCAAAAGAAAGACAGTGACAAAAAAATGGAACAGAAATTGAAGAAAAGTCCATCCAGAGACCACCCAGGGATCTATCCCATCTGCAGACACCGAACACTATTTCTGATGCCAAGAAGCACTTGCTTGATATGGCTGTTCTATGAGAGGTTTTGCCAGCACCTGGCTAATACAGATGCAGATACTCATAGCCAACCATCAGACTGAGTCTGGAACCCCAAAGAAAATGCTAGGGGAAGAACTGAAGAAGCTGAAGGGGATTGCAAACCCATAGGAAGAACTAACCAGACCCCGCAGAGCTCCCAGGGACTAAATCACTAACCAAAGAGTATTCATGGAGGGAAGCCATGGCTTCAGATACATATGCAGCAGAGGAGGGCCATATTTGGCAACAATAGGAAATAAAGCCTTTGGTCCTGTGGGTGTTTGATGCCCCAGAGTAGGGGGAGGCTAGACTGGTAAGGCAGGAGTGGGTGAGTAGGTGAAGGAGCACCCTCACTGAGGCAAAGGGGAAGGGGAGGGTTAATGGGGTAGGGGGTTTCAGAAGGGGAAACCCAGAAGGGGGATATTATTTGGAATTTAGGTGAATAAAATGGGCCTGGAAGTGGTGGCACACACCTTTAGTCCCAGTTGGGAGGCAGAGGCAGGCAGATTTCTGAGTCTGAAGCCAGCCTGGTCTACAAAGTGAGTTCCAGGGCTACAAAGAGAAACCTTGACTCAAAGAAAAAAAAAGAATAAAATGATTAATTAAAAAATCAAATGCTTAATAATTTTAAGAAAGTTAAAGTTAGCATATAAGTGATTAAAGAAAAATATTATGGAAGAAAGAAACTATGGCACACTAAAACAAATTCATCAGATAAGATATTTGTGAAGAAAAATAAAAAAACTACGCTGTCATAAAATATTCCTGTGGGGCTGATGATACAGCTCAGTGAGTAAAATGCTTGTGGATAAACAAAACACCAGTCCCAACATCTATCTATATACAAAGCATGTGTGTCACTGTGGGCGTGGCCTCTAAGACCCTCATCCTAGCTCCCTGGAATCCAGTGTTCTACCAGCATCCTTCAGATGAAGATACAGAACTCTCAGCTTCTGCCTGCAACATGCCTGCCTGGACACTGCCATGCTCCTGCTTTGATAATGGACTGAACCTATGAACCTGTAAGCCATCTCCAATTAAATGTCGTCCTTTATAAGACTTGCACTGGCCATGATGCCTGTTCACAGCAGTAAAACCCTAACTAAGACACGCATGTACATAGCAGGATTGTATTAGTTCTAAAGAAAATTGAAATTATGAGATTAGCAAATAAATTAATCATACTGGGAAGATTATACTGAGCCAGATAACCGAGGCCCTGAAATCATGTCTTATGTTTATGCTAACCTCAACTCTTTAGTGTTGTGTGTTTAATTTGGACCATTTCCAGAATCTGGGAAACTGGGAGGGAACGGTAGACTCAGGGTTGACCTTGAGCAAGGAATGGTAGTACATAGGTAAAATGATGGTAGAAGAATATTGGGAGCAGAAAGGTTCAAACAGGGAGCAGGTAGAGGTAAGCGAATTAGGAGAATTGGGTTTAATCAATAAGATAACAAGGGCATGAGGAAGCCACTCAGAAATTACTATTGTGGGAGAGAGAAGCGCTAGTAAACTAGAATAGAATCATGAACAAATATGTCGATTATCTGGCAACCTTATCAAAATACATAAAAGAGCCTTTGAAGGCAGATGTCCTATGAGGTTATCCAATGGTATTTCTAGAAGGAATGACTCGCTAAACAAAATCCCTGGTGCCGGGTATGGAATATCTCCATAGGCGTTGTTGGTGACTGACATTCCAGAAGATATTAAAGCAGTGCAGACTTTTGCTATACCCGGGTTATCTTGCTCAGTTGATAAGATACTACACAGCTTACTGCTGGATAGCTTTCCATAGTGCTGGACAGTATTACACAGACTGTAGAGGAGAAGAGTCGAAAGCCATTCCAGTTTTAACAAGACGTAGACTCTGTGAACTTCAATACCTACCTGTCAATAAAAATGCGTCTATTCTTGCAATAATGCCATGACAGGTATTGGGAGTGTACATCCATGCTGTTCCATCTGAGTCTTGCTTTATAAGAGGGAATCCATGCCCAGTACTGGAAACCTATTCCAAACCCATGACTGGAGAAAACTTGTGTCCTAGAGTAAATCTAATACTGCCGACTTGGCTGAGTTGACATATCATCAAAAAGCATTCTGTACATATGGATGCTCACATACAAAGGCAACTGTCAGGTTAAACCAGAGAAACTTCTCTTTGCACTATTCCGAGGTAAATGCAAAGTTCCCTATCATACAAGATGCTGAAAGATGAACAAAATGCTCACAGGAGCTCATGGAGATAAAATATAGAGCAGAGACAGAAGGAAAGGCCATCCAGAGACTGCCATACCTGGGGACTCATCCTACAAACAGTCACCAAACCCCAACACTATTGTGCATACCAAGAAATGCTTTTTGAAAGGGGCCTGATATGGCTGACTCCTGAGAGGCCCTGCCAGAGCTTTACAAATACAGAGGCAGATGCTAGCAGCCAGCCACTGGACTAAGTGTGAGTCCACAATGGAGGAATTAGAGAAAGAACTAAAGGAATTGAAGGGGTTTGCAACCTCATAGGAAGAACAACAATATCAACCAACCAAATCCCCCAGAACTCCCAGGGACTAAGTCATCAACTAAGGGGTGCACGTGGTTCCAGCTGCATTTGTAGCAGAGGAATGCCTTGCTAGGCATCAATGGGAGAAGAGGTCCTTGGTCCTATGAAGGCTTGATAGATGCCCCAGTGAGGGACAATCGAGGGAGGGAAGGCAGGAGTGGATTGGGGGAGGAACAGCCTCATAGAAGCAGGGGGAGGGAGGATGGGTTAGGGGTTTTGTGGGAGGGGAGGAAATCGGGAAAGGGAATAATGTTTGAAGTGTAAATAAAGAATATATTCAATTGATAATGGAGGAGAGAGAGAGAGAGAGAGAGAGAGAGAGAGAGAGAGAGAGAGAGAGAGAGCAAAATAATAAAGACAGGTGGAGGGGTATCCCTAAACAGGACATCCTGCGGAAGGAAGAGTAGGAAGATTGCAGGAATTGACAGACAGGGAGAAAGATGGTAACATGTCATCCTCTAAGCATGGTAAGCTCCTGAAAATCATGAATGCACAATGGTTATGTCTATTGGCTGTTGGTTCACAGAAATCAGGCTTTGTAGTAATCATCTATGGAAGGAAAAGTTCTCACAGGGCCCTACAACTTACTGCTCATTTATTAGCTACAGATTCAAAGACAGGGCATAGCATACCCACTAGTGAGCTCACCAGGATCAATAGATAGTTCCGAACCCAGGGTCACCTAGATGACTCATTTTAAAGTCTGTGCAACACAAAAGAAATCCAAACGGATTGTAAATAGATTTGCTAGGGTAAAGAATTGTTGCAAGCATGGGAGAGAAATAAGAGAGAGAAATAACCATAATCAACTATAGACTTGTAAAAAGTTGCCAACTTTAAAAGTTTACAAAGTGTGAAACTTTAAAAGCTGTACAGAATTTATCAATAAAATGTAAAACAGAAGTACAAAAATTAGAAACTAATAATAAGATTAAATACACTGGACTAGATGGTTAGTAACGACATAAGGAATACCAAGCAATCACTCAGAAAATGAGACAGATAAACAATACAGTATATACATATCTGCAATCAATCCAGCCTAGAGATAAAAAAATCTAAAATGTAATATTCTTTAGTAATTTGATAATTTTTTGAGAAAGACTAGTCAATTTTAAAGCAGAAAATCAATTTAACATGAAAAACACTCATCAGTTTCCCAAATGTATAAAGGATCTCAGTCAAAGATCTGTTGACTGAGGTTCTTTAGTACTTAATTAACTGAACTAGATCCAAATCTCAAAAGTTTAAGTTACTAACTACATCAATTACTTTGTTTGTAAATAACCACACATGCAGTCTCTCATCCTTTGTGGACGAGCATAAACATGATTAATTACTGAAAATACAAAATAATCTCTTATAAGCTATTTACTAATATTTCATATTACGTTTTCCCCTTAAGTGGATTTGTTGGTATACATTTGACATAAAATGGTCTCTTCTAGTGACATCATTGAAGTACATCTAGCTTCACATAAATTGCATAAATATAGACCTGAAGAACAGTACCTTTGTGCATTAAATGTATCACCATTTATCTTGATCTGTTCATTTCTCGCTCCATTTTGGCATAAACTACAATTAATTCCAGGATTTGCAGTCATTTTCACTTGCATATTTGGCCAAAGTGTCATTTGAAAACATATAACAAAATTCAAGAAATGCTCTCTTTTTGATTTTAAACTTCACTGCTGATGGCAAATCTGATCGTGACTACAACTTTGGTGGGTGTTGTGGTTGTTGTTGTTGTTTTACATTTTGATTTACTCCTTCATTCTCTCCATCACTCATTTTGTGTGTGTTTGTGCCTTTGTGTGCATGCATGCAGGTGTGCAGGTACACACTTGTACACAAGTGCTGGCACCCACGCAAAGGTCAGTGGACAGCTTTTGGGAGTCTGTTCTAGTGTATAGATTCCAGTGGTTAAACTCAAGTCATCAGGTTTGACAGCAAGTCCATTTACTAGCCGTGCCATCTCACCAGACCCTGACTAGATTTTTAATTGAGTCGGTTGCCCTGTTTACTCCAGAAATGATGACCATAAATTCTGTTCATGGCTAACAGGTCATCTACTTTGAGGTATTATTGAACACACTAGTTCACATTAGAGAGTTGTTTATATCTAAGGCTTTCTGGCTTTACGACTTGGTCTGTTGTTCAGATATTACAAATTATTGACTACGAATGAGTCATCGAAAGTGTGAGGCTAGCCTGGTGTACAAAGCAAGTTCTGATGCCACAAATAAGTTCTTGGGTAAGAATAATAGTGCATGAATTATAACTTACAAATTAAGAAGAAAACATCGAGAATAAAATGACAATAAGTTCTGTCAACTGTGGAAATTAATTAAGGCGTTTGAATTCAGAACCTGACAATAGCATTCAAAGATGGAGGTGCGGAAGTATTCTTAAGACAGAAACAAAGAAATGAGGACCTTTGATCCTTTGACTGATGAGTGTGCATGGGTGAACTTGTAGTAATTTTCGTGATCATGAGGCAGGACTTCACAGAGTAGGAAGTCAGGGTAACTGAGGAGCAGTGGGTGCAAATCAACTTAAGTCCTCCGTCAACATGAACAAAGTCTCCTGGAGCTGTGTCTTACTCCATAATGTTTATAACTGAAGCTTCTAGGAAAGATTAAGTAGTACCTTTCTAGCCGTGATAATAACAGTGACAAATAGTGAAGTACAACAGGTGGTTGGTTTGTTTGATATCATTGTTACCAAAAACTGAAGTGAAAGAGCAGTAATGGAAGGTAGGAGGAACACAACAGTCTTCTTACAGTTCCCAGACCAAATGCCAACATTAAAACAACAATATAAGAATCTATAAGTGGAGGTAGTTTAGCCCAGACAGGCTGGCAAATATTACATTTAAGTGAAAGGGGCACCAAAATACTTCCTTCTCTGTTAAAATCCCAAAGAATTTTAATTTAAACTTAATTACAGTTTTACGTAAAGCATTACACATTAATTATCCAGTCTCCGGGGACATGCAAAATAATGTCCTTTTGCAGGAAGTAGGCTCAGTGTTGACTAGTTGCCAACTGTCAACCTAAGGGTTTTTTAAAGAGACCCATGTGCAGAGCTTTTTAAAAGTAGAGGAAATAAAATAATATATGTGTATAAATAATTAACATGCCTTCTGTAATAATTCTCTGTGAAACCATAACTTTTACAATGAAAAAGAAGCACACAGCAAATTGGAAAGTATTACATCAGCCTCTTAAGGGTGAGAAAATGCAGTATCATTTTACACAAAGCTAAGTAATGTCAACCAAAAAGATATTTAACTTTAGAGATTCATTTCCTCACAACACAAATATTTTCTAAACTAATTAATACCCTCTTTAAAAAAAAACAAGAATGAATCCAACAAAGAAGGGCAATTTATAGTCTAAACCTAAGAACATCTCAAATGCATATGTATTCATTCATATCTATTGCCTTTAAAGTTTACATGTGTACAATATACATAATTAACAGCAAAACACAGGAAATCATCATTCCTAAGGGGCTAATGTTGATTATAAGTATAGACCTTGGCCAATTTTGAGCAAATGAAAAATTTTCAAAACTCCCAGACAACCATTAGCTATTTGAACAAAAATTTCAGTAAATTCAAAGTTTAAAGTAGCCCAAATTTCTCACTTTTAGGCAAGCAATGGAGTTGCAAAATACTTGATCTTCCAAAAGAGTTTTGCATATTGTCATGTGGACAGTCTTTTAAAATATAGATATTTAAAAAATATAAAACTATATTAAACTTAAATATTGTTGACAGTGATAAGATAAACTTTTGATGTTTATTCTGACTCTCAATTCTCATTGTGTTTCTCTTCCTACATCAGTCAGGAAGAGAATTTTTTATGAATAATCTTTTGCTTGTATTGCTTGTACTTTGTTCCTATTTTGGGCATGCTGGAGGTCAGGCTCACACAATCTTCCTTGTGACAGGAGTTCTCTCTACCAGAGCTGAATTCTGAGTCATTCTCCATTTTACAGAAATGGTTCACTCACATGAGTAGAGTATGTGTTTTCATTTTGATTTCTTTGTTGTTGTTGTTATTGTTGTTGTTGTTGTTGTTTCACTCATTTTAAAATAATTTCTTGATGTCATACATGATCTCCACTGAGGATTTATTATGACAGTAGCCATTTTCTCACTAGGCCCAATCCTGTTCTGCAAATATTGACATAGATACTTCCCACCATGGGAGAGACAACACACACCTGATGGATAGAATATTTTGTCCAGCTAAACAGCCAACATTGGTTACCAACCAACATAACATTGGGACAAGAGAGCACAAACTGGGGGGTCAGAATGGCAGGGATGGTAGCTAATAGGATAATCAATGTGGGTTCCAACTTGCAAAGGTTGAAAAGGTTACTGCTGCTGCTGCTGCTGAATTCCAACCTTCTGGGCACAGAGACCAAAGCTGAGTAACTTAAAGAAACTGTCCCTTACAAAACCAAATGGTCATTTAGCAGTATATCTTCTTACTTGATAGCTTATCCTTCAGGAAGTAGCATTGTTATATTTTTGTGGATAACAGTCACATCGTTTTGAGTGGGAGTTACGTCTTTAGTTTTTGGTCACAAGACCTTAAAATCCACTGCTATTCAAAGGCTTACAGATCATTTAATATACACAGTCTCAGGTGACTGCCTCAGATTTAAGAGCTAACTGAGCACTTTGTCCTCACAACACATTTTGGTTTGAGACAGGGTCTCAATATGCATCCTAGGCTGGCCTCTAATATGTTATACTTCAGTCTCAGCTCCCCAGGTCCTGGAATGATAGTTTTGCATCACAATTCCCGGTTATCTTAATACATTTTGAATTATGTGCTCTTGTCACTATCAAAGAGCACTAGAGACTCTGATGCTATGCTTACCTGTATATCCCAAATGAGCTTGCTTAGTTTTTATACTCTGTGCTAGATGGTGAGAGTGTGTGACACAGAATAGCTGAGGCACAGGTTGGAGAGAGGTGGCTGAATAGATGCATGTCCCAGAAACCCAGTTGCCTAAGTCTGATCCCCAGAATCAACAGTGGAAGGAAAGAATGGACTTACAAAAGTTGATTTCCAGCCTGCATGCAATGTTATATGTACACACACACACACACACACACACACACACACACACACACAAAAATATTGTTTTTAATTTTTAAAAGAATAACTGAAGGAAAATAAGTGAACAGTAGTTTTCTTATATAAGATACAGAGATAGAATTTCAACACACCAATACTGAGTGCCATGTGTACCTACTCACTTACTCACTTGGCACCATGGAAACCACCTTCAGTGTGATGTTCCTACATTAGCATTAGCATCGATGTGCACAAAAGAAGATAAGGCTGCTCTGATATTTCCTTTACAAACCTACAATCGCTTTGTGTATACACCTCACGTGCACTCTTTCGTTTCAGTTCTCACATCACCTTGTTGTCAAGGAAACAGACATCAGCAACACTTTGGAAATGGTGAAAAGAAATCCTGAAAAGAAAAAATATATATTGGATATTGTGGTACATACGACTTTACTTCTCTGAGGCACAATGTTTTTCCTGTGTTAGTGAATCAAATACAAACTCACTGCAAAGCATGACATCAAAGCCCAACAGGGTAGATGCTATGAACAAAGCTCACCAATAGCTGAATAATAGCCAGGCAAAATATTAGTTTGATAATTAAATGTATTACAGTATTCACTCATTATACAAAATCTATAGTATACTATGTACATATTTGAAATTATAATATTTATTTAATTCAGTGACCAGCAACTAAAACAAATATAAAAGTCATTGACTATAGGCAACTAATTTATTTCAAATTATAAATTTATTTTTGAAGAGGGTGCAGTTCTCAGCACCCTCACTGGACAGCTCTCAAGTATCTGTAATGCCAGGTCCAGGGCATCTGATGTCCTCTTCTTTTTTTTTTTTTTCTTTCTGTCTTTGATATTATTTGCTTGCTTGTCTACAGAGTCTCATTATGTAGCCCTCGCTGCCTGGAACTCATTATGTTCATCTCAGACAGCAATCTGCCCTCCACACAGTGGGATTAAAGGCAGGGCACTAACACCAACAACAGCTACTTAACGATCTATAACTTTAAATGGGAGAAAGAGAAAGAGCATTCAGGGATTAGAGAAAATACATTTGAAAGGAGAAACAGCATTGCTACTTACAGGGTTTGAGAGATTGTCACCACAGTCAAATGAGAGTAGAGGGAAACCTTCACCAACTACAGATCCAGAGAAATGAGCAAGACAAGAAAGGAACGGGAGGAGGAATTGTCAGAGAGTGGACCGGAAGAGGGATAACGACTGGAAGAAAAAGATTAATTTTTTTTTAAAAAAGCATTTGGTATTTAAAAAAAAGACAACAAGAAAGGAATGAGGGTGGCTCTTGGGCAAGAAAAAGTAGCTCCATTGCTTTCTATCCCTTTAAAGAGTCTTGTTGATATGCCCCATGGATAGAAAGCAGCCACAGCCCCAAGGATTTGAACAAGCAAACAAGAAAATGATAGCTGACATATGCACTTATCAGTTACACTACCTAAGGCAAATAACCTAATCTTACCTTTCTCTTTCATTATTTTTAAAATATGAGTACCGTGAACTTCCTCGTTTTGAAAGAAAATCTGAAAATCAGAAGGAAAATCAAGATAACACAACAAATCTTAGAATTTGTCTTTTCTAAGTGAGCTTGTTTATGGAAAATGTTGTAGGATTTTCGCTGTGAAGTTTAAAAGACTATAACTCAAGGGGTAGAAAATTTAGAAGATATTGAAAATATAAAGGCATATATATGTATATATATATATATATATATACCACTGCTATCTATAAAATATTCTCAATAAAAAAGAAATTAATTAAAACAAATTAATCAAAATGATTTTAGTTTGGTTATATATAACATAAGCATATATGTATATATAAAATAACAGTTTATAATATATAAAAATTAACCAGGAAATTTTTTTGCATTCATTGAAAAGAAAGCAGTTCTCAAAAGTCAATTCCTTTCAAGCATAGTGATACACACCTATAATTTCCAACTCTTGGGAAGATGAACCAGGAGTATCCATGAGTTCAAAGTCAGCCTTTGTTATGAAATAGTCTCAAAAAAATCAAGAAAGAAATGAAGGAAGGAAGGAGGGAAGGAAGGAAGATGGACAGAAAGCAGAAAGAAAGAAAAAAAGAAAGAAAAATAGGAGAGAGAGAGATTAAAAGCTGCTCTTTTTCACTGTACAATGTATAAAACACCCTCTAGCTTTAATCTCTATAACTGTTGCTGTTCCGAGCAACAGTTAGAGCCTTCTGCTCTGTGTAGAGAGAAAGGTGGCTCCCCAAGAGCTATCTCGAAGCTAATCCCCAGAGCCTGTGAATGTACTACCAAAGACTGCAGTATGTAGGATTAAATTAAGCATGTTAAAATGTAGAGATTATCTGGGATTATCCAGGTGGGACACGTGTAATCACAAAGGTCCTTACAGGAGGGAACAGGAAGGCCACATTGGGAACCGGGTAGGTGATGATTGAAGAACAGTGTTCAGCCCTGTAACTGAGGCCAGGGTCAGCAGGCAAGGACCATGCATTGGGTTTGGAAAAGACAAAGCAATGAGTTCACCATTGTGAGCTTCCAGTAGGTATTCCATGTTTGTTTTGTTTTGTCTTCTTCAGTTTAGACTTTTTAACCTGCATTTGTGGGGTGGTAAATTAATATAGTTTTAAACCAGCAAGTCTATAATTATAGCAGAAGTAAGCATTCCATTCTCTGTATTGATTTCCTCTGTCCATTCCCCAGTTTGGTCTACACTAGGAAGCAAACCTTTGCGTCTACATGAGACGTTAGAAAGGTACTGCCAGATAATGGAAATGCAGAGAGAGGAGAGAGCATTTATTCCTGTGAGCCTTTCAGATCACCACAGCCTACAGCCCTATTGATGCTTTCCAGCTTTAAAGCAATTCTTCTAGTAGCTTCAGGACTCCAGACCCCACGTACCAACTCCCCACTGCTTCTAGTCCCAAGTGTTTGGCTAATCCTGTCCGTTACTGAATACCCTCCCATAGTTTGCCTCATCTTTAACAATCCTCCAGCTAAGCCACATGACTCTGGCATCTGTGTGCTGTCAGTATACTATGTGGTTCATCACAGAGTATCTCTTTTTAACTATTTAGGACTCAGATACTTGAGCCTTAACAGTATTTTGGGGTACTTTAAAGAGGAACTAAACATGAGATCATTTAAAACCATATCAGTTGTCTATCAGAAAGTCAAGTTTAATTTCATCTTCTTAAATTGAGTGGTAATGTAGAGCTTCCCTTACAATAAAAAAAGAAAAGAAAAAAGGATATTCCTCATTTGTTAAACAACAAAAGCTACGTAATAGCAGTGGATCATATTTATACACAAAAAGATGGTGTTTATAAAATGCAAAATGTTACAGAAATATTTCCAAAAAGCAGAAGAATTGATTTGTCACTTGTTCTAATTAGCCATGACACGGAGAACACACACTTTTAGAATGACTGCAATAAAAAGCCAATCTGATGTTATCAATTATCACACCAATAGTTGAATAGTAATTAGAATTCAGTCTTTAAAATGCATGTGCCCACCTGGGGCATATTTATTTTGATGATGATCTATCAAAACTATTACACAGAGCCTGGGGACAACAGCAGTCTTCTATGGAGTGGTGTTTGGGCCAATCTCCAGCATCACAAAACTGAGGAGAAAGAAAAGAAAAGAATACAATGCAAGATGACAGGCCATTGTAGCTCCGTGTTGCTCTGTCTCATCCCTGCTCCCAGAGGCACTGGTACCCATGTAGCTGTTGCTGTGGCCAGTGTTGATGGGAGCTGCACATCAACCATGGCTGCATTACCACCCTGAGCAACTTTGCCACCTTTGTTGCCATCTCCAACAACTACAGCTATCTGACCTCTGAGCTCTGCCAGGAGACTGTGTTCACCAAGTCTTATGAGAAATTCACTGACCATCTTGTGAAAATGTACAGCAGAATCTATGTTCAGAAAACCCAGGCTTCAGCTATAGCTACTGCATAAGGGTTTTTATACAAGAAAAATAAAGTAAGTTCATTGTTTTTAATGGCTGAACAGTACTCCATTGTGTATATATACCAAAAAATGGGTGGAACTGGAGAAAATCATCCTGAGTGAGGAAACCCAATCACAAAAGAATACTCATGGTATGTACTCACTGAGAAGTGGATATTAGCCTAGAAGCTTGGAATACCCAAGGCACAATTCATATATCAAATGATGCCTAAGAAGGAGAAGGAACAAAGTATAGATACTCTAGTCCTTCTTAGAAGGCAGAACAAAATACCCACAGAAGGAGATACAGAGACAAAGTGTGGAGCAGAGTCTGAAGGAAAGACCATCAGATAGTACTTCCACCTAGGAATCCATCCCATACACAATTACAAAACCCAGACACTATTGTGGATGCCCACAAATGCTTGCTGGCAGGAGCCAGCTATGGCTGTCACCTGGGAGGCTCTGCTAGTGCATGACAAATACAGAGGGGGAAACTCTCAGCCAGCCATTGAACTGAGCTCAGGGTCCGCAATGGATGAGATAGAGAAAGGACCAAAGGAGCTGAAGGGGTTTGCAGTGCCATAGGAGGAACAACAGTATGAGTTACCAAGTACCCCCAGAGCTCCCAGGGACAAAACCATTGACCAACGAGTACACTTGGAGTAACCCATGGCCCCAGACACATCAGCAGCAGAGGACTATCTTGTTGGACACCAAATGGGGGAGAGGCTCTTGGTCCTGGAAAGACTTGATACCATAGTGTAGAGGAATACCAGGACAGAGAGGAGAGGGGTGGGTTGATTGGGGAAGGGGAGATGGCTTATGGGACTTTCAGAGGATGCTGGAACTAGGAAAGGGGACAACATTTGAAGTGTAAATAAAGAACATACCTAATTAAAAACAAAGAAAGAGAAAAAGAAAAAGAAAGTCTGTTAAAATGGGGGTAGGATAGAACTCTGGACAGATGGCTGAGTGGTTAAGAGTATTGGCTGCTCTTCCAGAAGTCATGAGTTCAATTTCCAGCATTCACATGGTGGCTCACAACCATCAGTAATGGGATCTGATTCCTTCGTCTGAGTGTGTGTGTGTGGGGGGGTGAAGATAAAACACTCATATACATAAAAATAAATGAATAAATATTAAAAAATAAAGAAGTTACTTACACAAATGCTTTTAGAAACTACATAGATGCAAAGTAAAATATCTAGGTTGATTAAAAGTGTTTGGTCAACTATCTAGAAAACAAATAGTCATAACGAAAGCCATTTGACTTAGAACAATAGATAGATATAGACAGACAGACAGACAGACAGACAGACAGACAGACAGACAGATAGATAGATAGATGATAGATATAGATAGGTGATAGGTGATAGATAGATAGATAGATAGATAGATGATAGATATAGATAGATGATAGATAGGTGATAGATAGATAGATAGATGACAGATAGATGGATAGATAGATAGATAGATAGATAGATAGATAGATTTAATTATACCCAAATAAGAACTGGGACAGAGTTATTAATTCAAAGGCAGTTCTGTTATATACTTAACATTGCACATATTCATAGCTCATTAAATAAAACAAATTAGGCAAAAGAAAGTGTTCCACAATTCTCTAATATCCCCACCAATCCCCTCAAGTTTGCCAAAGTATCGCTTGATACAATTCATGATTATGTCTCTTATTTCACACATAGCAGATTCCACAGAATAATTTTCACTCTTAGAGTGAGTGATAAAACATGGTGAAATAAAGCCACAGTTCCCCCACCAAGTGGGCTTATGATTTCTTACAAGAATTAAAGTTGGTTTTCATTGCCATTTTTCCCACCTCAACTCTTAGCTCTGATCTCTCTTCCATGCCATTTATTAATATCATATCAGAGAAAAGAGACCTGAGAATGACCCAGAGCACATTAGCACTCCTGGAAATGACACAGCTTCACATTCAGAGACACAATACTGTCCCTTCTGCATTCTCCATGAAACAAAGAACAGACTTCACTCTCTAAATACTGCATAATAAAAATGCCTCAAATCAGTGCATCGTAGAAAAAAATATAGAACCAATTAAATATGCACATTCATCTTATAATTTTAGCTCCAGCCTTTAGCTATAAGATAAATTCCCGCTTCTACAGACATGTTAAGAAGAGGCCAGATTCAGGCTCATATTGTCTGTGCTCAGCATTGGGATGAACTAACTTGAGATGCCTTCATTAGACTTTCTGATGCTTATAGTGAATTATAATATACTTCAAGTGCATAAGTTGTGTTCCATTTTCAAGGTGAGCTAAACAGTTTTATATAATTGTAAATAATCGTAGTTATCTGAGGAACTAAACATGGGTCTTTAATTAATATGTATAATTGTTCGACAAGAAATTTAACTATTTAACTTAGTGTTTAAATGTAGTATAACTTGTACAGAATATGCATTGTTATGCTGCAACATTATATTACATTGTAATTGTCTTAAACTTGGGGAGGAAAGAATTTGTTTGTCTTATATCTTGTAGTCCGTCACCCAGAGGAGTCAGGACAGAAATCTGAAGCAGGAACCTGGAGGCAGACACCGATGTAGGGAACATGAAGGAATGCTGCTAACAGACTTACTCCTCATGGATTCTTTAGTCAGCTCTCTTATAATGCCCAGGATGACGAGGCAAGAGATGGCACTGCCCAAAGTGAGCTGAGCTCTCCCACGTCAAATATCAATGAAGGAAACACATCAAGAGCCAGTCTAGGGTTTGTGTTTTCTTAGCTGAGGTTTTCTTTTCCAAAATGAGTCTAGCTGTGTTAAGTTGAAGTAAAACTAGGCAGCATAGCAGGTAGCATTTACAAAATGCACATATATTAACAAACAAGTGTCTGTTCATATTAGTGCTATAATATATTTTAGATGTTTTATATAATATAATTAATATAATATATAATAGTATTATTTTCAATCAGCTTTAAGTGAACAGTGATTCTATATATTTCTACAGAGAATAAATCATCAGCAGGTGATTAGCTAGAAATAAAATACTTTATGCATTCCCTCTTCTTCAGTTTTTGTTGTTATCTGATGTATCACTTTCCCTGGGGAGAATCAAACACACATTTAATCACCCTGGACTCTGATGACAGAGCAAAGAAGCTATTGTGATCCAAGTCTAGTCTAGGCTCCTGTAGGATTCACAAAGATAGGCCTCCTTCTGTTTCCCAAGCACTGGGATTAAAGGAGTATACTTCCATGTCTTGCTAAATATTTTATCCTTCTTAATGCCATTACCTCCTCTATCATTAATCATGACAATAATAAAATAATAATACAATAAATGATAGTAATAGTGGTGTTTCTTCTGGCCCTACAGACCAATCTGCTTTTTATTTATAAATCACTTTTATATCAAATACTCTCTTTTTCACATCAAGCGTATGTATTAAAATATGGCTACTCATTATATATTCAGAATCAATACCAGGTCTTCCTTCAAACCTTTATGCAAAAGCCCTGAGATGTTTAACTCCCTCAAATAAAATGATATTTTATTTGAGCACTTGCATATATAATCTACCAATATCCTCTGTCAGGCTTTAAGGCATCCCCAGATTACATTTAATAAGTAATACAACGGAAATTCTATGCAAATAGTTGTGCCATATTAAGTCACTTGTCTTGTCCCAGTGACCAACTGCCTGACAAAAATCAGCCTAGGAGTTAAAGGTTTTAGTTTTGGTTCTTCATTAAGAGGAGTGAAGTCCATCATCGTAGGGGGACAGGGGGACAGGGGGACAGGGGTGTCCTGTTCTAAAGCACTAACCAGGAATCACAGAAAGAATCCCAGTATCAACTGGCTTTCTCTTTTTACACTTTCCGCTCAATCCAGGACCTTGGTCCACAGGAAGTTGCATACATCTATGGTGGGCCTTTCCTCCTCCATTACACCTCACAAGAGCATACGTTATTATTGATCCAGATATTTATTAATATATTCCAGTTGACAGGTGAAATTAGCCATCACAAACACACCACTTAACTCTGCGATATCGGAACACCACATGTTAAACCACGATATTCCACCTCTAGTCCTAACTGACTTAGGGCCATCCCATAACAAAAACAAGCATTCATTTGACTTCAAAAGTCTCATAGCCTCAACCACTTTAAACACTGTTCCATAGTCTAAATTCAGAGACTTCTACTAACCCTCTCGCAATCTTTTTTAACTATGAGCCCTGGGAATTTTTTAAAATGTTTCAGGTTTCTATACTGTGACTAGTCCTGTGCCAAAAGGGAGGCCTGAGTCACAGCAAGGAAAAGTCAGATCAAAACAAGACAGAAACCCAGCAGGGCTAGTATCAAATTCGACACACAAATCCACGACCAGAATCTGGTGGTATTATCCAGGTGCCCATGGTCTTGGATGATCATGTACATCCAGCTCAAGTTCTTTGAGGCAAATGTGGCTTCTCTCTTGGGCTAGTTGTAATTGATGCCTGAAGCCTTGCTTAGAATGTGGCCAGTGTTTCTGACATCTGCAGTATTCTGGAGAATCAAGCCTCCTTTCCAGAGCTTCCTTTATAGTCCAAGCAAGAGTTCCACATATGGATCAGGCTATAAAGTGCATGGTTAGCTGGTTTTCTGAAACAGTGTGGCAGATCTCCATGACCCCTCACGTTTCGTCTTATGCAATGTCTGCAAAACCAGCACTATGTAGATAATACCAAGCAATTCCACTGTTGTTTTGTTTTGTTTTTAACTTACCCTTATTCAAATTCTCAGGACAAATACAACCTCAGTCTTTGCCAGAATGTAACAAGAATGGCCCTAGGCTGATGTCAACAAATTCCTGATTCTGCATTGAAGCATTTAAGCAGGAACTTCACTATCTACACTTGTAGTCTTAATTTTCTGCATCTGCATTCCCTCTAGAATAGACAGAATAATTTTCTTTTGAGACAGGGTCTCACTATATAACCCTTGGTGGCCTGGAACTTCGTAGGTAAAGCGGGAAATTCAGCGAAATCTGTTTCTGCATCACAAGTGCTGGTATTAAACATTATTATTATTATTATTATTATTGTTGTTGTTGTTGTTGTTATTTTACAATACAGCCATTGTTCCCCTCCCAGTTCCCCCTCCCACAGTTCCTCATCCCATTCCTCCTACCCCTGTTTCCAAGAGGATGCTCACCACCACCACCAGGCTTCCCTACTCCCTGGGGCCTCAAGTCTCTGGAGGATTAGTTGCTACCTTCTCCCACAGAGGCCAGATGAGGTAGTCCTCTGTTTTATATGTGCCTGGCTTCTCAGAGGACAGCCATGCTAGGCTCCTTTCTGTAAGCTTTTGTCCTAGTGAGTGTTCTATCAATGTGAAGATACACCATACCCAAGGCAAATTATAAAGAGTTTACTTGGGGCATTGCTTACAGTTTCAGAGGGATATTCCATAATCATCATCTTAGTGGTGAGCATAGTGACAATAAGGTAGTTTTGGTGCTAGCGCAATAGCTGGGAGCATTGATCTGACCCACAGGAAGGAGGAGGGGTGGGAGAAGTACGAGAGAGAGAGAGAGAGAGAGAGAGAGAGAGAGAGAGAGAGAGAGAGAGAGAGAGAGAAGCAGAGAGGGGACGGGACAGGTGGAAGGGGAGAGAGAGAAAGAGAAAGAAAAGAGAAAGAAAAGAGAAAGAGGAGAGAGAGAAGGAGGGAGAGGGGAAAGAGAGAGAAAGAGAGAAAGAATTGGCATTTGGCCTTGTGTAGACTTTTGAAACCTCAACCGTCCATCCCACCTCTGGTGACACATCTCCTCCGACAAGGCCAGACTTCCTAATTCTTTCAAACTGTTCCACCAACTAGGGAACAAGCATTCAAACAGGAGTCTATGAGAAACATCTTCATTCAAATAGCCATAGGCTTCTCTACCCTACAGGCCCAAATTGCATTTTGTAAACCAACCCAGAAGCCTTAAACTACTTACTTGGTCAGGTAGCCAATAGCAATGGCCTCAATCTTGGTATCCATTTTTGTTTGTGAGTCTTCTTGTTGTGACCCAAACGTCTGACCAAAAGGTAACTAAATGAAAATTTATTTTAGCTTACAGTTCAGAGAAATGCAGTTCATTATCAAGTGGAGATCACAGCACTAGAAGTAACACTTCAGCCATTCTATTTACAAGAAAGCAGAGATGAGAATAGCAGTGCTAGCTATCTTTCTCCTTCTTCACCTTTTATTTAGTCCAGGGACCTAAGGATGGTGATACTCACATTTCACAGTAAGTTCTCCCTCTGGAAACTCCTAAAAAGATGGTCTTACAGACTCAAAAGTGTGTCTCACTGATACTTGGGATGTCTATTAACCCATCAAGTTGACAAGTTGAGATTAATTGTGGAAACTACACATTATTATTTTTTTCAAATATTTTCTGTCTTTGGTTAGTTGAATCCATGGGTATGTTGAATCCATGTTTTCTGTGATAGGAACACATGATGCAAAAGGACACTTGGATTTATTTATGTCCCAACCATGTTGTCTAACTAAATATCCATTGACTTCTCTAAAAATCAACTTTCTTCTTTTATGAAACCTGAATCAGACACCCAAATGATTGCTTTTATTGAAGTTGTTTTCATAACTGAAATAAAAAAGCAAGTATTAGCTGATAAAAGGCTGTCTTGCTCCACCAAAGGCATCATCTGAGAACAATGACTGAACCGTAAGGCAGTAGCAGTGGGGACCAGACAAAATGGGTGAACTGGAGTTGAGCAAGCTTACCCCAGTGTCATACATTAAGCAGTTAAGCTCATTTAGCACCAGCACCCGAACTCAGGTCCTCATAAAATTCAGGGCTGCTTGGGATGTATGAGTAGTGTTTGCCAGCAACCGGGCCACAGTGCCCCACATTCAAAGAGAGGAAGCAAGGTGTCTGTCGAGAGTGCTCCAAAGCAGCTTGTTTCTTCCTTGTCCCTTTTTAAACTTTATCCACCGTCTTTTCCTTTTGGTTCACTGGGTAGCTTAGTTATGAAGCAACATTTCAGATTATAGGCTCCAAGGCAAGTAGGTGGCACATCAGGCAGGTACACATCAGGAATTTATGCAGTGACTTTGTCCCCTTCTGGCTGCTATGCTGATCAGTGACTCCTTACCTCAAGCAAGGCCTCAAAAGAAAATGCACATCCTATACTCTAGAATCTACAGCATCATCCCAGACTGATAAAAAGAAGGGGCAATATTTTGCCTGCATTATACCTTTGTGCCACATAAAATAGTAAAACAAAACAAAACAAAACCAAGCAAGCAAACAAACAAAAAACCCCACAGAAGATTGCCTTCTTGGAATAGTGAGATTCAATAGGAGCAAATAGCTTACATTTTCAGACTTTTCAATTAAATAGGAGAAATTACAACTCTCCTATTTAATTCTGGCCAGCAACCCACCTTGCCTTTCAGATAACCCTGTAATTACACTGTCAACAAGACTTGTAGCACCAGTGAAAAGAATAGAAATGTTGAGAAGTGCCTATTTTTCCATAGGGACCTCAGGATGGGTTTGGAAAGGTCCTGTATTTTGTAGAAGAAAAGCAAGGCTGGCTGATTGAATCTCTTTCCCCAAATTTAAAGTGGGGGGAAAAGGGTTACAGACTAGATCGACTTTGAACCAAGAATGTTCACTGCCCTAGTTAGGAAGAGAGTCTCTGTAAGTCCGAAGGAGGAGTTAAGCCTTTGTTCATGTTGTTCCAGTTGGAAGTATTTATTTGCCCACCCAATAAGATTTTCAAAATATAGCTTATTGAGATTATTTTGGAAGATAAATATTTAGAAGGATACAACATACTGAACATATTTTTAGAAAAAATGTTGATATTAGCAGCAGCAGCTAGATGCTTTTTATACAATTTTGAAACAAAGACCAACCATGATAAATCTTAAGAGTTCTAACTTAGTATTGATTCAGGATGTATTAGTGAAGGATGGATTCTTTTAAAATCTATGTATTAAATTTATTTTTACAACTTATTTTGTATCTGTATATGCATATATTGTTGCATATGTGCATACATATTTACATAAATTAAATGTGTCCTACATTGTGTTATGACCTGTATATGTACCTGAACATATACTCACATATATATATACCAATGTAGGAACCTCACCAATATATGGCATTTCTTAGCACTTAAATGTGATTAATAAAAAAAACTGAAATTATAAAGGACATTATCCCTTGCATAGATAATTATGTTTTTAAAGGATGGCTTATAATTCCTCTATTCACAATACAACACACTGTATAATTTCTGTTCTATCTTTCCTTTTCTTTCAATAGATGGATCATCAGAAGAAAGGACGAAGCAGCCGCTGGGAATTGCACCAACTCTTCCAGCTGGGCCTCTGTACTATGTGGAGCTAGTCAGCTTCTTACAGAGAGACCAGTAATCTCTTGTTGAACAAAACAGAACAAGACAAGATAATTCTTGCTGTGAGTATGTAACATAAAAAAAATAAAACAAGACCACTTCATATTTTGTCTAAGCAAAGGACAGAAACAAGGGCATTGTACAGACCACAGAAACACCAGGTATCTCTCTCCCAGCTATTTCAGGGTGCAACTGCTTCCTTTCCATTTACAGATTTATTTCCCTTGTGCTCATTTCTCCTTTTAGAAAGAGACAGAGTGACTCATCCCTAAAATTATGCCAAATTCTTGACAGCATCTACCCCAGGGTAAAAAAAAAAATCTATACTTCTTGGAACTTTTCTGTAAATAGCCCAAAGAAATCACAGATTTTCTAGATTTTTCTAACACTCTGCTCCCAAGACACACTGCAATACTCCATGTGGAATAACTATATTCATTGGTTCAATGAGTAATAAGGCAAAGTTGTCCAACTTTAAGTAGGTGCTTAGTGGACTTGGGTAGAAAGGTACTAAAAGCTTTACCAGAATGCTATAAATTTTATTATTCAATTTAAATTGAATATAGAGATATACACCCACATTTATAAATACCAAATTACATATTTTATTATATAAACATACATAAAATACATACATTGAAGTTTATGTGTCCAGACACAGAGAAAGGGCTAACATGATCAGAGTATCTAAAAGTATCTACTCATTGTGACAGACAAGATTCTGGGATTTTTAAGGGAGGGATTTCACTTTTGACTTTCACTTTTACAATCAATATTTTTGCAGGGGATGAGCATTGAAAAGATTCAAAATCAGTTGGTTTTGAGTTCACAGACAAAGGATTATTCTGGGCTGTATGACTTCAGAAGAAATCCGTTTTAAGACCTGACAAGAATACTGCAGACAGAGATTCTTTGAGTGGCCTTCAAGAAGAAGTTAGCAGCCTAGCAAGATGTGAAGAAGCACACCTTTTATCTTAGCACTCATGAGGTAGAGTCAGGCAGAGACGGACAGCTTGGTCTCCAGACTGAATTCCATGACAGCTATGAGAGACTTTGTTTCAAAAAACAAAAACAAACAAAACAACAAAAAATTACGTTATACAGACTGAGTAGGTTGTATTAAGGAATATTTATGTACGTACATATATATATAGGGTTACATAACAAAAATGACAAAAGAAGCCTTAGATTTCAGAGAAAGCAAGAAGGGGTATTTAGAACATAAGGATTCAGAGAGATGAAAGGCAAGGTGCAAAAAATGTGATATTAAAATCTGAAGAAATAAAAGAAGTTATAAAAAGCAAAAACAGAATAATAGGTAGTGGTAATAATGAATTAAAAATAACTAGAAGCTATCTTGTGAACACCTACCAGCCCCTCCTAATTCTAGAGAGACAGGCATTTAAGGTTAGGACCATAATTGGTAGGTAAACACAACATTAGCAAGGAAGAAGGCTAGGGAATGTGGGTATTTAGTGAACACACAGTGAACCCTAAAGATAAGGGTAGGGACTTTCTTTGAATTAGTCTTTCAATTGTTTTTTTAAATAAAGCTTTCTGATAGAAAGAAATCTGATGAGAATTTATAGCAAACACAGAATTTTATTAATTTTATTCCAGTTGTGTGCTTCTGATCAGAGTATAGCCCTTGCTATTTCCACCACTCTTCATCTTGTTCCATCTTCCTTATCCCAAGTATTTCACAATTAATTCTGAATTTCCAGATGCTTTTTGCTTCCCTCATTGAGGTGTGTCTTATGAAAGATTCTTGGGCCTGGTGGGTGCTCGTTGGCACACATTTAAATCTCAGCATGCAAGAGGCAGAGGCAGAGGCAGAGGCAGGTGGATATCTGAATTTTGAGGCCAGCCTGGTAACCAGAGTTCCAGGACAGCCAGGGCTCTGAAAATGAGGCGGGGAGAAGGAGGAGGAGGGGGAGGAGGAGGAGGGGGAGGAGGAGGAGGAAGGAGGAAGGAGGAAGGAGGAAAGAGGAAGGAGGAAGGAGGAAGGAGGAAAGAGGAAGGAGGAAGGAGGATGAGGAAGGAAGAGGAAGAGGAGGAGGAAGAGGAAGAAGAAGGAGGAGGAAGAGGAAGAAGAAGAAAGAAGAAAAGAAAGAGGAAGAGGAAGAAGGAGGAGGAGGAGGGGGAGGAGGAGGAGGGGAAGACTACCAGATACGAGCTACAATAAAACTGATCAATATTTTTTTTCTGGTCAGAGGCTTTCAAGATCTAAGTCCAAATTCCATGCAGAGATATAAACCTGGTCTTTTAGCCTATTGCATTTAAATTATTTCTCTCTCCCTTCTCTTTGCCTCACAGAAACGTCAGCACTCCTGTGTAGTTAAAGATAGACAAATATCATATTTGACCTGTGTAAAGGTCAAATGCTGGCATTAGCATTCAGGAATTTCAGCTTCTGAAGAATCTTTATGGGTCAGAAAAGGAAAGATAAGAAAGCCATCTAGAAAGCTCTGGGTACAGTTCCCTGAGGATGGTGGTACCTAGGGGCTGTGAGGAACTGGGGTGTGAATACTACTGACGCCTGCTCCCACAGGACCAAGGGGCCAGGGAAGGCAGAAAGGGTGTATGTGCTCAAGAGAATACTTGTTCAAATCATCAGGTGACATCTGGGCGAATGCAGCCAAAGGACAGTTGGTCCTCTAAATTCCATCCATCATTTGGGTCCAAGCTCAGGCCATAGGCTTAACATCAAGTCCACATATATACTAAGCCATCTCAATGGCCGGCCATCTTCCTTCCTTTTTATTGGTAACTGACTTTTGACACTTCCGGAATTGTATAAATAGTAAAGGAACTGAAAGAAGAAATCACCTACACATAGCTTTGACAATGGGTTAAAAAAACCTCCAAACAAAACTCTTGAAAACCACAGATTCTCACTGATTGTCCAAGAGGTAAACCATTCCTAGAGGTAATTGAGGTGACTGGACAGACACTACACTATGGGAGGAGTGACTCTTTCAGTTTGGGTGGTCTTGCAGAAAGTACTCTAAACTACACATTTTAGAGTCTGCCTATTCAGTCTTCCAAAGACAGCCCTGTATCCAGTGTTTGCTTACACAAATTATCTCAATGAGGAGAGCTTATAAAATGAGACAAAGCGCTAAATCCAGAAGCGGGTGGGGGGGGGGGGGAGAATACATTAGAAGGAGAGCCACAGGCTAATAGCAACCAATAATATTCATAAACTGGTATTAGTCCAAAGTGCATGCCACCAACACGCAGAGAATGCAATGTTGATTGCTCTGTGTTATTCGGGAGCGTTTGAGCTGTTGAAATGCGAATTATTACCTTGTTTTAATATTTAAAAGATCCTTGTATGTTCTCCATCCGCCATTAGATATTCTCAACCTCTACATTCTTTTTTCTTTTGTTTTGTTTTATGACTCGACCTTGGCCAGCCTAGATGTGCTTTAAAGGTATTTTTGAAACCTGTGAATAAAGAATTCAGGCTTGGGGGGAACTGTTATCTCTTTCGCTTGGTCTTTCACTATGATTAATTGCCAGTCAATTGTCTTCCGTGGCTGCTGTGCTGTGGCTGTTGCCACTGGTGCTGTTAGTCTCATATTTCTTCTCCATACCAGACACTGATCCAAATCTTGGCAGCTTCTGGATGGGTGTGACCTTTTATGGAGCGCCATTGCCTCCAGTCAGGCTTTTACGAACTAGTCTATTTCTGCGCATGTGCAGGGGTTCCGAACCTCCAACGTGCAGAGGTTCTGACCCTATTACGTGCAGAACATTCTACAAGAACAACTATATCCCACCTTTCTAAGACGCCAGACACCCCAATGATTCCCCAGTTTACAGGTGTTTATAATGTATCTCTTTCCTGGTTTGCAAGTCTGTTCTCAGAGTAGTGTAACTAGTCTCCTGAAACCGGATCAGAACTCCTAAGATAATATGGCTGCTGGCAGCTGCTCAAGCTGCTTTGCATAAATTGGATCCTGAGCAGTGTTTTCACAACACCTTTCCCCTTTTGTTGTGGTTTAAATAAGTAGTGTCAAATATTTGAATTACACTTTGTGCTATAATCCAATCTGCAAAAAGGGCAAAGGCTAATAAAAACTCTGGGAAACTTTGAAGTCTTTTATTTTCCAAATTCCTTTTCACATCTGGTCTCTTCTCATTCTGAGTCCTGAATCCTATTGCTAGTTCAATTTAGGTACATAAAAATATCATAAAATTCCACATTATGGTATTTCTAGTACTTCTTGTTTATATTTTCTGTGATGGTATCTCATACCAACAATGAATCTGTCTTTCATAAAGATGCAAGGGTAACACATTTCCATCTACCATAAAGTTTTAAAATTTCCCCCCAAATAATCTTTCTACAAAAGGAATCCTCAACTTTGCTTTTTAAAGTTTTAAGCACCAATGAAAATGATTATACATTGTTTTTTTTTTCCCTTCCAAACTCCATAACTCTATAATCTGTCCCAGATCTGACTTTCTCTCTTCAGGACGTACTGTACCCGGAGAAGTTGGGTCAACAAGGCCCATCCCTTCCTTTGTTCCTTTAGTCATGTACCTGATGGTTTGTTCCCACAATAATCTTTCTCTTTCTCTCCACAAAAGACTTGTCTCATCTTAACCATAATCTACTCGCCTCCTTTCTTTTAGTGGCTAATAACATCACCAAAATCAATACTTTCTCCAGCACTACATTTAAAAGTTTGATTTTTTTCCCATCCAGTTAAGTTTCCTTCCATGTTAGAAAGATGCTCCTGTCCCTTCCTCATAGACAGCAGCTTCGGATGAAATGCATTTGCACTCCTGAAGTATAGCCAAAGTCACACACAGACAGAGAGCTTCCATACTTGAGTAACTTGGATAGTTAATTGGATTTCAAGAAATGCAAGAAAGAAGGTGTTAAGATCTGAATTATGCTTTTGCATATACTGTGTGAAAATTCAAAACTAGTGATATTACATACGGCATTTGCCATGATTACCAATGAATCCTATAACACATAAATAGAAGACTGTGCAATAATAAGGCCCTTGACCAGACCAGGCCAAAACCACAAAACAAGACTGAAGTAAGTCCTGATGTTTGTTTGAATGGTAGCAGTCCTGTAGACTACTTATAAATAATCATTTAACTTCCAATATTGATATAGTTCAGCATGTAGAGTTTTTTGGAGATTATCAGACTCTCTAGGGAAAGGCTGGAGATTCTTAATGTAGAGAAAGACATCAACCTAGCCTCAATCGAGTGAGAATACACATCACACATTTCAAGACTCTTGTTTGTTTGTTGAGACAATGGGTGTTGCTCCGTGTACTGTAGCACTAGCTGTCCTAGAACTTGCTCTGTAGCCTGGTCCTGGCTTTTGTAGAGAAGGCTGGCCTTGAACTCAGAGATCCACCTACCTCTGCCTCCTTAGTACTGGGATGAAAGATGTAGTCCATCAGTGCCCAGTGCAGTACTCTTCTAGTTAGACTGATCCTTCAGATGATAGTGATTTAAACAAATTGTTACACATAGCAACATTTCCATTATCACCATATTTTAATAATGGGTACATATCTACTAGGCATTATAGAAAGCAAGTCTAGTCACAGCACCTGATTTTATTTTCTGTCAATTTCTTATAAATTACAAAGTGACAAAATGTACCATTATATTAATTTTATCATTTATATTTGAATATTGATCGTGTGTTATTGTCATATCTCAAGTTAAGTTTATAGTTAGATCTTAGGCATCATTTGGGATTTATTCATGTTTTAGCTATTGCTGATATAATTAAAGATTTCTAAATAATAAGTAGTAATGCACACATTTAGTACAAAACTTTATAATCTGTATTTTTTGTGCATAAACAAATGTGTATAAATTAGAAGAGTATTTCCTTGTAGCATTCACTCTCACATCTAGTTTTAAATCATGCTGTTGATTGGATCTGGATTAATGAAGTTTCAAATATTGTTCTATTTTCTCCATGAAAGCATCTTTGAATATAATTTTTAAGCCTGCCAATTAGTTTCTTGGAAGAAGAAGGTTATGCATATTAGAAAGAGCACTTGAATTTTTTTTTCTCTATGGAACTATCTTCTAAAGTAAAATGGCACTATCATTAGCATATAATTACTTCATAATTACACTTAAAGGAAATGCTGCATACTTTTGATATCTTTACATATCAGATTGTGAGGTACATGCAACCTATAAATAGAGCCAGATAAAGCTTCAATAGATATCTTTTAAATCTTTCTAATTAAAATTGTTTTTGTTGGGTATTTTTGTTTGTTTGGTTGGTTTTCTGGACTGAATTTCATACAATACAGGTATATCAGATATGTTAAGAGAAGACTGAAAAAAATGACAATAAGGTAAGTATTGCTTTTTGGTGGAGGAACTCTTAAATCAACAAAGGTGCCAGCTACCTGGATAATCAAGCCATGTATACCTACCCCCAATACTACCCATGCACCCTAATATCTGAGCATGGGGGTGCATACAGTTCTCCTTTCCTAGAGAAAATGTTTGCTTAACAAATTGAATAAATACAAGAAAGATGCAACTAATACTTTGGGACACCGACATCAGAATGAAAAATTTAAGATTCAGATATTCACGTAAAGGTTCCCTTGCTACTAATGTACTGTATATCAGTTGCAAAAGCTGCTATCGAGACATATCTCCTGTTGGTTTTCTTGAAAGTGGACACTCAGGAAAAGCAGAGACCCCAGCGACGGTGGGCCAAGGGAATGTGACAGTCTGTGAAGTAGCTAAAATGCTGTCTTAGATCATTCCTTTCCACAAGTGTGCTCATGTTGGGAAAAGCTGGGTAATGGAGCATGGGTGTGTCTGTGGCCATGTAAGCCTGGATGTTCAGCCGACCCCGAGGGCAGCATCTATGAGCTCACATTGCCAGGGGTTATGCTCTTTTTTTTCCACTTTTTTTCCATGCCTAGGATTTTGGAGGGTCTCACAGTTGACAGCCCATACTGGAAGCAGGGACATCTTCATGCCACATTTAGACATTGCCCTTCACATCTCATCTAGCACAATGAAGTTCTCTTTGGTCAGCATAACAAGCCAGAGACCAAGCAAGTTAATTTCCTGTTGTAGCCATCTCAATGTCTACCTCCACTGGCAGATGCAGGTCTCTCATTTCTCTTTTAATCTAGCAAGAATTAACATTGGTGAGGTGGGGCATAGGGGTCGTTCAGGTTGTAGGTTGGCAACTTGCAAATTAAGCTAAAAGGTGGTCTGGGATATCAGGAGGACTCAAGAAAGACCTGGGGGATGCTGGGGACCCAGTCTTCATTTAGGGACTTTCCCTTCCTTGCAAGGAAGTCAGGCTCAATTTCTGTCTAGAACATAGGTAGGAGGCGATCTTTACAAAAGCGGATCCTCAAGGCTTTGTATTTAGCCTTGGAAGGATTCGAAGACAGAAATGACAGAAATTCCTGGTTTGAACTGATCCTAGAACTGCTCAGATGGAAGGGCACCTTTCACCTTTGTGGAGCCTGTGAATAACTCAGTCCATTTGATTAAATAAAGTTGTTTTCTAAAGGAGCCATCTCCCGGAGCCCCTTTTCTCTTCCCCGGTCTATTTGTCAAGTCCCAGGCAGGGCATATGCTTCTTTCTGTGTGAAATCTCAAAGTGATGAGTTTTAGTAGCGTGGCTCTTGGAGGCACAGAAGATTCTCAACAAGAGCTGCTTCACCCTTTTATTAACCTCCGTGGGGAGGGGGGAGGTGCGCACAACACACATCAAACTTAAAAACTGTCCGGGAAATCTCTTTCCTCAAAATGATTAAACTTTTACTAAGATATGAAGATATTTTTCTTGCCCCCAAACTCCTTCAGGCGCCCAGAATCTACTGAAAGTGTAGCAATGACTCCCTGCCCCATTTAAAAGGGCAGCCACATTTAGGAACCTCAGCCGTGCCACCCCACCCGCCACAACAAGCTTTAACCAACAGCTTAATTCAAAGGACCAAACAGTAACTCCTGACATCACCTCAGCAGCCAACCCGAAAACCCAGCCCTAGGAGGCCGTCCGTCTTGCTGACACTGATAAAGAAACTTAAGGGAAGATTGCCCTTACTCAATCCTGGTGGATTCCCTGCTTGCCAACCCCCTCTCCGGCCCAGGCGGGTATTTTTCCACTCCTCCCCCACCTCTTTGACCTCTAAGGTATCCCCCCCCCTCCCCCGCTCCTCCTTGCTGAAAACCTCCCGAGGCTAAGGTAAAACAACGCAGACTCTAAATTCAGAGCTGAGGCTTAAACAGACTGCAGAAGAGGAAAGGTGTCCGGACTTTCTGAAAGGACAATCAACTGGATTTGATGAATTCCATCAGTTAAATGGGGCTGCCTTGCTCCTGGGTTCTCCGAGAGCTGGGGCGGCAAGGTGGGTGCAATTTGCACGCTTTGGAGCAGCAATACGTGGCAAAGGAGCTGTGGGCTCTGTAGATGGGAGCCCACAGCTCCTTTGACACGAAGGCTCCCTCTCCATCAACTAGAGGAAGGATATACTTAGGGAAAGTTTTGTCAAAGGTAGGGTTCTGGGCCGACTTTGGCCAAGCCTCTTAGTGCCTCCTGATCTCTGGTTCCAACCTACAGACCCAGGCAGAACTCGGTTAAATTTTGTCTTGATCGTTCAATAGTTACAGAGGGGAAGGGGAGGATTTCCTTTGAAAAGGGTTGTTCCCCGATTAAGAGAAAACAGTAAATACCTCCAGAAGCACGGTTTGTAAAGGTGGTGGCAACTCTCTGTCCTCACTTGACCCAGCTCCTCACAACAATCAGCTTTGGATCCTCAGTCTCAGGACTGACCTGAGGTTTGCGGCTTCGCCGCTGCCGGGAATGTGCAATTCTATCCCGGCTGAGAGCCGAGCAGCAGACCGCACAGGATCACTGCCTTTGGAGCCGGCAAAGGATCCGAAGAAAGGAAGGCTGATGCCACAAACAACCACCTGAACTCAGAAATGCAGGCCTCTGCCCGGAGACAAAAGTTCTGGCTAATTCACTTGGATTGTTTTAACAGGTTAATAAAGTAATTGGCACTCAACACAGCTACATTCTCAGTAGGAGTCCTAGGCGATAAGATGGGAATCGCAGTGCAGGTTTGTTATTGTTAACAGCTACCTTTATTACCTCTTTTTTTTTTCTTAGCGAAATAATAAAAAGGGACGAATAAAGGGGTAATAATTTCCAGCATGATCTCTCTCTCTCTCTCTCTCTCTCTCTCTCTCTCTCTCTCTCTCTCTCTCTCTCTCTCTCTCTCTCTCTCTCCTTCTCCCTATGAAATCAGAGAAGTCTCTCCCCAGATCCCCCAACAAGCCATAGGCAACTGGAAGAGAAATAAATTAGCTCTAAGCATCTACACCCAGCTCCCCACGGAACATAAGTGCTAATCCCGACTCCCTTTAAGAGCATGTTGTTTTGTCTGATCTTTGGACATGATTAAAGATGCCAATGGTTCATAGAGCCTTATTCTGCAGGATCAGAGACTGTTCAGAAAAAGTGGAAGAGGGTGCACATGCATTCTTTGTCCTTTTCAGAGCAGAATGAACTAGTCCATGTTTCATTCTGACCCCTAAATTGCTACGTGTTTATGAAGGTGAGGGGAATATATCCTTTGATTTCATTTTTTTCCATCTGAATAGATTGTTCATTAAAAGTGGAAGCCTGGTTGTTCTACTAGTCCAAACCAAATTCTGGTTCCTGGGATAAGCAAACATATTCATAGCTTAAGGAAAAAATGACCAAAGAAAGCCCCCTTTTCTGCTCAATATAATTTATGTGGAAACACACAGCTTTTCGCATTATGCATATTTTTCAAAGACACACTTAGGATTCTCTTATATCTGCTAGACATTAGATAATAAGGAAGCTCTAAAACTGAATTACTTTCCAATTGTAGCTAGAACATATAAAGTTATTTTTGAAGATGGTGTGATTTCATGATGTTCAGGAATCTGTGTCTGATTTTAAATATAATGTGGAATGTTTCCGTTTTAATTAAACAGAAAGAGGGACAGGAGCAGACAAATATAACCATGGTAAACGGACCACCAGGGAGCTAAGGTGTAACTACTACACTCCAGCAAGTCTGTTCCAAGGTATATGCGCAAATACTACAGACTCAAGAGGAACTTAATAAATAATCTTAGCATCTATCTCGAGTGTATGAAAACACTGGAATCTTTTACAGGTGAGGGAGGATGAAGAAATAATTTCTGCATTTCACTCATTACTTCATTTTTCAAAATAAAGGAGCTCAAACTACAGATTCACACCCCTGCTGTTTTGAAGGACATATATTTGACCTGGCAGCATACAAAGGTCACAAGAAGTCCAATGTTGACAGGAGAGTGCCTAATCCCTCATTGAACACAAGAGGTCGCTCCTGTAATCAAGTGCTCAGGAAAAATATTGCTAATCACTTTTATGTAATCAGTTTTATGTATTCTATAAAAACACTGACAACTTTACAGATATGCTTGATGTGTTAAATACACACATAGCAATCAACTAGGAGAGGAGGAAAAAAAAAATCTGTGGTCGTATGAGAATCTCTAGGTAAAGGGAAACCATGTAGCCGGCTGCAGGATCTTTGATTTTTATGTACATTGTATGATCATAAACACAGAGATCTTCAGAGCACATTCATCATGGGATCTTATTATTACTGAGTTCCCTCCAGCGACTCCCTATGAGTGGAGTAGCTTATTCGTGGATCCTGGCTTTTATCAGTCTAAGAACCAGTAAAATGCCTGTTTACAATAGTGTCCTGAACTAAGAAAAGGAAAATGTGTCGGGAACGCCGGCCGCCGTGGAAGAACTGCTCCCTCTGAAAGTCTGCTCCCAAACTGCATGCTAGATTTTCTACTTGGAGTTGTTATCACCAACGATTCTTTGCAACAATGTGTTATTTGAATTAAAACATCACTAATTGTTTATGTGAACGCCTGTATATGTTTGGAAGGCTGAATAGTGAGGGTCCTTTGTGGGTCTCAAGTCATCAGATTCTGATGCTTCTCTTAAATGCCACGTTATAAACATGGCGTGAGGAAATAGAATTGGTCCAGATCCCCTATTTATCTTTGGTGCTGTTTGTTGTTGTTTTAAAAGTATGGTCAACTTGGTTATATAGAAGGGTAGCACGCCCTTGTACAAGGCGAACTTGCATCACTGGCGCTTCCGCGGACTCTGCAAAAGCAGCTTGACAAAAGATTCCGCGCATAGGATATCAGAGAGCAGAAACGGAGGTTGAAAGGAAACAAAAACACATCTGGTAAACTGAACCTGTGTCGACGACGACGCAACTTTCCATCCTGCTCACACACTTCGAAATGATAATTAAAAAAAAAAAAACAGAAAGGGAAGAGATCCCATCTGCCATCTTCTTAAAGAAAACAAAGCAAAACAAGACAAAACGGAGTTCTTGGTAAATCTCCTACGGGGAAAGGGGGGAAAACCCTACTCCTGCTTCTTAACCTCTTTTTCTTCTGTGTGTACTCTGAAAAGTCACAGGCTTTCTAATTCAGCCACTGTGGCCTAGTTGGGTTTCACAGGTTGTATCAAACATTAGATACACAGAAAGGAGTTCCCTAACCCCTCCGGGTCTTCTAAGAGGCAACAAAAAACCAAGATGAACCCTTCTTTGCTTCTGTTTGCCCCCCTCCTTCTCTCTCTCTCTCTCTGATGAAAGTCTCTCTAGATAAGTAACGACTGGTGTAGAAGCTCTGGGAGAAGTGTGGGAATTCTGTGCCCCCCCCCCCCCGAATAACGCCCCTGAAAGTTGTAGATTGGGGAATCACGAAAGAAATTATTGGCAAAAGTTACCGGTGAGATGCAGCCAACATCTCCTCCAGATGGCTTCCCGAGAGGAAACAAATTAGAAAGCTAACCTCAGTGGAGGGGAGTAGGCGCCCCACTCTTCTTTTGCAACAGACCCTCTCTGCTCCTGCCTTCATACTAAGAGATTTAAAAGTCTCTAGAGAGCATTGTAAAGTTGCGCTTATAATTACTAAGCCATCTAAGGGCCGGGTGCACCTTTTCTTTTAAAAAGAGTGGATAAGAGATCCATAGAAAGATCTGGACACCCCCCACCCGTAAACTTTAGGGTACTGATCGCTGACTCTAGATTAGAACCCTTTCATGCTAGACTTAAAATTGAACAGCAGACCTCATGTGTCGGGGAAAGGATCCGACCTCCGAGTTAATTCGTTTTACCTTTTCGTTTGACCTTTGCGTTTCCAACCCGATTGTCCGCTAAGGTGACAAGCTCCCCTTTCCTCCCACCCCAAGTCTTTGGAGAGCTCAGATTGGGGAGTGACAGGGTCAACAGGGTAGCAAGAAAAATAGGAACACAAAAAACGAAGTCATTAAAAAAAAAATCCTCCGTGTCTAACCGTCCCACTCCGGGTTTGTTCCCTAGCGCGCAGTGCGCTGCTTGCTCCGGGAGATGCTCCCTTCCCGCGGGCAGCGAAGTTGGCGGAGCCCAGGGCTATGCGCGCCAGCACGGGAGCCAGTGGAAGAAAGCGGCCGGTTCCAAGTTTCCCCCCTTTTCCTGGAGCCCGGTAGGGACCGGGTTCACAGGAAGGACCTACCCACTAGCTACTCGCCACGGGCGGCAGAAAAAGGAGCCCCAAGCTCAGCGCAGCCAGAGGTCCGCAGGGACCCGGGGAGCCCGCGGCGCTGGAGCCCCGGGACACGACGCGGCGCGTCCGGGAAGGTGCTGGGAGGGGGCGGTGGACAAGGAGACTGCGGCCGGGGACCCGGGCCACCCGGCGCCCGGGGAGCGATGTGGCCTCGGGAGGCTTAATCCTCTCCTGCGGGCTCGCCGAGCGGGCAGTGGCGCGCGGCGGCGCCGGGGCTGAAATATGATAATCAGAACAGCTGCGCTGCGCGCCCCGCAGCCAATGGGCGCGGCGCTCGCCTGACGTCCCCGCGCGCTGCGTCAGACCAATGGCGATGGAGCTGAGTTGGAGCTGAGAAGTTTGAGTAAGAGATAAGGAAGAGAGGTGCCCCGAGCCGTGCGAGTCCGCCGCCGCCGCTGCGCCTCCGCTCCGCCAACTCCGCCGGCTTAAATCGGACTCCCAGATCCGCGAGGGCGCGGTGCAGCCGGGCAGCGGTTTCCCCCAGCCTTGGCAACCCCGGGGGCCACTATTTGCCACCTAGCCACAGCACCAGCATCCTCTCTGTGGGCTGTTCACCAATTGTCCAACCACCATTTCACTGTGGACATTACTCCCTCTTTCAGATATGGGAGACATGGGCGATCCACCAAAAAGTAAGAGGCGGTTTAACCTTGTGGGGCTCGGTGTGATGTTGTGGTTTGGGGGAGTCTGTCTCTCTCTCTCTCTCTCTCTCTCTCTCTCTCTCTCTCTCTCTCTCTCTCTCTGGCACTGATGCCAGGGCTCTTTGGATTAGTAGTCACTGCTGGAGAGACAGAAGAAATTCTTTTGTTGTTGTTGTTGTTATTGTTGTTGTGTATGTGTGTGTGTTTCTTTTTTTTTCTTCTTGTCACGCTTGCAGCTTGCATGTTTGGTGTAAATTCTGATCTTTGGGAAACTGAACATACCTTCTGTATGAACGCTGTGTGCCCTCCCAAACTCTAGCCGCCCTGTGCTTAGCGGTGATTTCCTTCTCTGGAATCCCGAGCTCTTGGAGAAGGTTATTATGTAGCAAAGGTCTGCCGGCACAAACCACACCGGCAGATATGAATTAGCATTAGACTTGCAAAAGAGAGCGAGTGACAACTGTATTGATGCCTACTCTTCTAACAATATCCATTCCCGTGTGCTATTGAAGAACGTGCTTCATGGAAAATATAGACATCCCAGCGTTGGTTTAACGCTTCCAGTCAAAACCTTTTCTTTGACATGACTTATCCATAATCTTGCCTAATGATTATAGCAAAGAGGGAGGGGGGAGAGAAAACACAAAATGAGCCGGTTTGATTGCGTGCTAAGCGTACAGTGTAGACTATTCAAATCTGCGTTTTACATATATTCCACCTCCCCCTTTTAAAAAGCGAGTCAAGGTTTTGATGGCACACTCCAATTACCATCCCAAAGTGCAATAATCTTTAAGGAAAGGGAAAAAAAAGGAAAGAAAAAAAAATTCTTCCAGAGTACACCCTATAAGAGAACGACACTAAAAGTGTGTTTATCTCTGTAGGAAGTAAACGCGTAGTCAATCATGTATTTATTTCCATTTCAGAAAAACGTCTGATTTCCCTATGTGTTGGTTGCGGCAATCAAATTCACGATCAGTATATTCTGAGGGTTTCTCCGGATTTGGAATGGCATGCGGCATGTTTGAAATGTGCGGAGTGTAATCAGTATTTGGACGAAAGCTGTACGTGCTTTGTTAGGGATGGGAAAACCTACTGTAAAAGAGATTATATCAGGTATGCCATTTTTACAGAGTTATTTTCTGGGATTTCCTGCCTCTCCTTGTTTATTTGACGTGTCTTTGTCTTTTGTAGTGTTTATTTGTTTGTTTTTCCTGGGGAGAGGACGTTTACTTTAGAGCGGTCAGTGTGCAAAAATGTTTTAAAAATTAAACTGTTGTTCATTTCATATCTCTGGGGGGTGGGGTGTCACTGTGTTTCATAAATTTTTTGTTGATAAGGTTTGTGAATAACTCTTTAAATTTTTCATGCAAAAATTATTTTCCTCTTTCAACTCCCCTTCTAAGGACAACAACAAAATTAAGGCAAATAAGTTTAGGGTTTTAAACTTTTAAAATTCTATTTTCACTGTATAGTTTATCATCTTATTTATTTTTCTCCTGTTTTTATCACTGACTTACATTATTTTGGAGATTCCAAATAAACAGACAAAAGTTTCACCAAAGGATTCTTGAAGAACAAGTACAGTCATTGCTCCCTTTACTTTTGGGGTGAGTCTTCCTTGGTAGAACATTTTTAAACCAAAATAAAATATTCCTTACTCCCCCTCAAAAAAAAGCTCCACCGGAAATTTAATCTTTTAAAATATTAACCCTTTGGTGATATCTAACTGTCTTTTCTTTCTTATCTTATCTGGGCTGATGAATTAGACAGAGCAGATCAAATTGCCCATCATCTGTCTGTGAACAATTGGTATATTTAGGTAATTGAACAGCTTCCTTTCTCACATTAAAATCTAGTAACTGATAAAATGAGGGAATCAGCCAAGGGACAAGACCAAAACTAGAGGAACTGAGCTTGCTTTTGTTGTGAGGTTTTTTTTTTTTTTTTTCTTTCCTAATTTCAAGTTTCTCTGAACTTTCTACCTTAGAAAGCCTGCTAGAATTTCTAAAGGAAACTGTGTTTGTTCTAATACAAAGCAAGATACTCTTTCCCTTCACTCTTAGGCTAGTGATAGCAGACATGTAGCTGATTTTAAATTTGGAAGTGGCTACCAGCAAGTGATCGGCCTTTGTAAGCTATGAAGGTTTTGGAGCTTAAGAACTTCCATTAGAGTTTAATTAAGATTTAAAATATGGCCGTTTTTCTCCTGCCAGAATAATGCCCCCGAGTTTGTTCGTTGTTTGTTTTAATCATAGAGTGGAGGGTATACTCATGATTGATAAAATAAAACAATGTACTAGGGAGGGTTTTGATTGTTTGTTTGTTTTGTTTAAATGCCTTGAGGAGAATGGGAGGAAGTAGGGTACAGGAAAGGGGAGGGATTTCGTAAATGGTTTGGGAACCAGCGAAGTAAGTGTTCCTTCTATAAAATGGGTGATCTTTCACCGGAGAGGCAGAAGGTAGAAAAAAAAATTCAAATCTGTCTTCTAACCCTTGACAAATAAGCCCTGTTCATTGTCTACTTGGCTGGTTTGTGCACTCAGGATACTGGAGAGGGAGAACCCACTTTGAAACTCCAGAAGCATCTTACTCCTCTGAAGATACTGTTTTCCTCAGTTGTATACATAATTGCCTCATTCAGGATATGTCGATTTGCAGATGAAGTAACTCAATTACTTTTATTTTTTCTCTTCTCTCTTTCTCCTGTGAGTGTGTGTGTGTGTGTGTGTGTGTGTGTGTGTTTGTGCTTGTGCAAACACTCATGCACAACCCCTTTGGAGGATCTATAGTTGTAAAAGCAGAGCAGAGTGACCATTTTTATTTTAAGAGCTCCCATTGGGGGAGGCAATATGCCCCCTCTTTTGTGCGGATCTTGTCCTATCTCTTTCACTCTCTATGTAGGAATTACTGACAGCTATAGAGGGAAGCAGGAGATGCAGCAGTGAATGAAACCTGTAAGGACTGAGCGGTGGTAAAGACAGGCTAGCAATGAAGAAGCAGCTTTGAGCAGTAAGGGCTGGTTTTGTTGTTGTTGGTGGTGGTGGTTTGTTTTTTTCCATTTGTCGTGCTAGCCTTGACCCGCCCCCCCACCCCACCCCACCCCCAAGCAAACTGAGATAGAGGTCCATGCTTTAGGATCCTGAAGAAAGACTGATTGGAAGAACAGAAGCCTGGCATTAAAATAAGAGAGGGAGAATGGAGAAAGAACTTTCCATGAATATGGGACCTGTGGAAAATTTTTAGTTGGATAAATGCTGGAGAGAATCTGAAAACCCTCTAAGGCTTCATTTTGTTATTCCGTGTGTGTTCGCAGATGGGGCAGGGTGACTGACCAATCCCCTCCCAACCTTTGTTGTTGTTGTTATTGTTGTTGTTGTTGGTGGTGGTGGTGGTGGTGATGGTGCATTTTCAGAAATACTTTTAATAGCAGAAATTGAGAGACAAAGAATGGAAAAGCATAGGGCTACTGGCCACCAATGTCCCCTGAATGCCTCACTGCTAGCATTTGCAAGAATAATTATGAGACTGGTCACCAGAGGCTGCTTCCAGGTTTAGAATCTATCAATAATAAAAATTTCCTCGGTTTGGGCTGAGCACCTGAACTAAGAGGTACTGACTGAGAAAGACACAGAGGTTCTCATAAAGGTTCCCCTTGTTAAAGGGGAGGTTAAGAGAAGGAAGAGAAGGGGGGAGGGAGGAAGGGAGGGAGGGGTGGGGCTGTTTGGATACTCTGCCCAACTTTACTTTTGCTATTTTTTTCCAGGCAGGTCAGGTTTATGGCCCGGGTCGCTGGCCTTCTTGGGCCAGAACCTGCCTAAAATTCACCTTCCTTTTTTTTTTTTTTTTTTTTTTTGTGCTTCTCTTCTCATGCCGGGGCCGGTCCATTCAGGTTGTACGGGATCAAATGCGCCAAGTGCAGCATAGGTTTCAGCAAGAACGACTTCGTGATGCGCGCCCGCTCTAAGGTGTACCACATCGAGTGTTTCCGCTGTGTAGCCTGCAGCCGACAGCTCATCCCGGGAGACGAATTCGCGCTGCGGGAGGATGGGCTTTTCTGCCGCGCGGACCACGATGTGGTGGAGAGGGCCAGCCTGGGAGCTGGAGACCCTCTTAGTCCCTTACATCCGGCGCGGCCTCTGCAGATGGCAGGTACTCCTCCACCCCAGAGGCTGAGAAAAGGCAGGCGGGGCTAAATCATAACCTTCCCTTCCTGCAACCTGGGGGTCACACGCTGTGGTTCAGAAAGTGGACAGCAGTAAAACCATACGCGCTCTTTGCCTTTCTAGCAAATTTCCATACACTCGTCGTCGTCTGCCTTGACTGCACAGCCACACATCTGAGTGTCTGTCTATATACAGGTACACAGCATACCCTCACTTGTGCACACTTGTATACACAAGCCCAAACTGTACTGTCAGCTTGATTTTGGCCTCCAACCCATAGCTTACTGAAAATGGGCTTCAGCTCTCTGCCAGGTTTTCTCCTAGCTGCCGCCTAATTAAAGGGGTGGAGCCCTAGGTCTCGAGGAGTTTCCTCCCTAGCCCTGTGAAGGAAGCTTAAGCGGCCCCAAGGCATTTAGCTTCCCACGTCCCACCCCCCCTCCTTGAGACTTACTTCCCTATCCAAAAGCTTTTTAAATGTATTTTTAAGCTATTGTCAAAAAATAAAAAATAAAAAAAACATTCCCCTAAAAGATACAGTGTCAGTAACTGCAGGCACTGCACAGGGCTGTAACTTAAAACTGTCAACAGCCTAATCTTCAGTAATTGCCTTTTTAAAAGGAGCCTGCCTCTTTAAGCCATTCATTCTACGTGATTTGGTGAGAATTTCATCTCCAAGCCTGTAGCTGTAGCTCTAAATTGACCCCATAGGTGTTTGGCCTGACCCCAGGGGGTCGTGGAAGGTGTGGGATTTGTACCGTGCTGATCAGAGGACCAGTTGCCCATAAAGGAAAGTGGAAACACAAAGGTTGGCTAAAACCAAGACTGCCGGGACAGAAGAACATTGTTTCTTACTCGCTTTCCAGTCAGGAGCAGATCTCCGTCCCTTCATCCCCGTTTAGCATTAAGTTATCAGACCCTACTAAATACCAGAGGCGAGGAAATGACAGCTTTTCCCCAACCCCCACTCACCTCTTTCTCACTGCTCTGAGAATTCTTTCCGGAGTGATTTCTAGCTAGCAGACAAGGGGTAAAGCCAAGGTTGGGAAACGGGCAGAAGGAGAAATACTGGGAGGGAAGGGAAGGACAATCTCCAGTCATCATTTATCTTGAGCCCAGACAGTTCAACAGAGTTTCAGTTTTCCATTGCTTGGGGTCAGCGGGTCTCAGAAACATCCCACATTGTTGATTTGGAACTAAGAAAGACTGGGGACTATTCGTGTATCTGGACTTTAGCATTTCTTTAGCTTCTAAATATGACTGTCCCCTGGAACTGAAGTTCAAGGCTTTCTGGCAGAATTATCTGACTTTTTCGGTCGCAGACTTCCCCACCCTGTCGTGTCTCTAGCTGTCACTGGGGTGTTCTGCGTTTTATTTTCAGGTACCCTCTATGACTTTTACCCAGAAGGGAAAGCCGAGCCTAGAGGTGGGGGAGCTCGGTATAATCTGTGACCTTCTACTGGTTTTGAGGAAAGGGGAAGGGGGAGAGAATTTACTGGTGGAAAAAAAATGTCTCTGGTGCAAGTGGAGAAGCCAGCCTGAGAAACACTTCCTCTGGCTAATTCTGTAGTGAATGAGTAGGGGCAGGGGCCGCATCTCTTCTCTATTCCATTACTCTCTACATTGTCTTCTGTCGATTAAGGAGCAAGATTCTTTCGCCTTATTCCCACCCCCGACCCCTGCAGTTTCGGTGAGGTGTGCTGAGCTAGGGCTGGGTAGGGAATGGTGCGGGCTGGTGGCGGCAGGAGTGGCCTTGCTTTCTCACGGAGTCCCTTTGCCCCGTAGCCGAGCCCATCTCCGCTAGGCAGCCAGCTCTGCGGCCGCACGTCCACAAGCAGCCGGAGAAAACCACCCGAGTGCGGACTGTGCTCAACGAAAAACAGCTGCACACCTTGCGGACCTGTTACGCCGCCAACCCTCGGCCAGATGCGCTCATGAAGGAGCAACTAGTGGAGATGACAGGCCTCAGTCCCCGAGTCATCCGAGTGTGGTTTCAAAACAAGAGGTGCAAGGACAAGAAACGCAGCATCATGATGAAGCAGCTCCAGCAGCAACAACCCAACGACAAAACTGTGAGTAAGCCCCGAGGCCAAGCAAGGAAGGGATGGGAGGAGAACTCTGAAGACCCGGCTAGCGGGCATCCCTATGAACTGTAGTGCAGCAGCAGGAGCCCAAACAAGGAGGTCCTTTCACTACCTAAACCCAAGTGTATTGCGTGTACTGTCTACAAAAAGGCTGAGATTTGGCCGGTTAGAGACTGCACAAGTCTGAGCGGTGGGTGGCCCCCATCCCATGCAGGTTCCAAACGGGATCATGTTCAACATCATCTGCACCTGGAACTAAAGGACCTAGTGGCCCCCTCCCCAGGCAGGTGGCAGTGAGATCTCTAACTCAGGTTTTGCAAGCAGTGGCGTCCTTAGAGTTGTCCAAATTGTGAAGGACAACATCTTGAGACCCGATCTAGAACATGATTCAATATGCTTACCCTCTGTCCAGCATTCTGTTCCCACCCCAACTCTTGGCCAGACTTGCCACTGGTCTTGCATATGGGAGAGCCCGTCACAGGGTGCCCCTGCAGACAATCCACTCTTCCAGGTGGAGCCCAAAGTTTCCTTCTGGCCTGTGGTACCATTATGTTAGCATATAATACTTCCTCCTCCTCCCACGCCTCTTGCTTAAGTAGTTAAGGTAAAGAGTTTCTTTCTCTTCTCCTTTTTTCTTTCTTCTTTCTTTTTTTCTTTTTCTACTTCAGCCCTATTTTTAAATGCCATGAAAAAATTCATTGTCATTAAACATGTCAGGCAGGCCAAGACTGAGCACGGGTACTTTCTAAATTAGTGCAAAATAGCACAGAAGTAGCCAAACCCAGAAATTTTGGGGGTGGGGTGGGTCTGATTCTGTAAGGAAGAGTGCTTGGGGGAAATCTTCCGCTAACTCTAACTGCCTAGAAAACCAGTATCAGAAGGCTGAAGGGAAGCCCTGGCTGGACCTCAGTTTTCTACTTCTGGGAGGCCTGTAGCCTCTTACTGCAGATGGGAGGAGTTGGGGTAGGGGGTAAACTGTGAAGGTGAAGCAAAAGAAGACTGTTGCAGCAGAATTGTTTTAAGAAGATTTCAGCCAGTTTAATAATCCAACGCACAGGAGAAGAAAAACAAAACTGAACTCTAATTAATGTCCATAGGTGCAGCAGATTAACTGAGTCAATATAGGGCAACTGTATAGATAAGATAAATACTTGGGTATATTTACTTAGCACGTGCAGACCATGAAGGGAGGGAGTTTGCTCATTAACATGTTGTGATGGGGGGTTATTCACAGAATATCCAGGGCATGACAGGAACTCCCATGGTGGCTGCCAGTCCGGAGAGACATGATGGTGGCTTACAGGCTAACCCAGTAGAGGTGCAAAGTTACCAGCCACCCTGGAAAGTACTGAGCGACTTCGCCTTGCAAAGTGACATAGATCAGCCTGCTTTTCAGCAACTGGTAAGTGTCAGCTCCCAAACGGAGAAGACTGGACCCCCAACAGAAAGGAGACTCAGTTTTAACTGTCAAGTGAAGGAAAGGTCCCATGGCAGGGAGGGTGCTCCCTGGAACCAGGGTTAGAGAGAAAGCAGGAAGTGGTGATGAAGAGGAGGGAGACAAATAGAAGGAGATCTTCTGTGAATCACTGCTTAAAATTGGACACTATGATTTAACTATGCAGCATAGTGTGATCTTTATACAAATAATCTTGTTGGTTGAACATCAGGGTGCCTAAGTAATTATGTGTACAGAGGTAAAAACGGTGGCAATGTCACACATTTTGGATTGTTATAAATTACAAGGACTTCAGAGACCACCTTGGCATTTGGATCAGCAATCAGCCAGTTTACTTCTTTACCTGTATCTAGTGAATGATTCAAGTAAAAGGGACTGTAACACACATCCAGTGTAATAAGTTAGAATGTTGTTATCCATACACAGCAGGCAGTCGTCTGAGCACAATTTTCTTCTATGTCAACAACAAGAATGGCAATTCAAATAGTTTGGTTGATACTTACTGTTGCTATGCTTCTTTCAAAGCATATATTAATCTAAAGCATAGGACTTTTAAAATATTTTTAAATGAATGAGTTTAGATATGACACAATTGCATACAATGTGGCATGTGTGCCAAAATGTCCGTGAGCATTGTCAGAGACAACATATATTTAACTTGTAAAAGCATGTCTTAGTGAGACTAAAGTGTCTCACACATTCATCCGGAGCAGAGAATTAATTCATTTTGTCTATACAAGGTTAAGATAAACAAAAATTTAAGGATAGATCCCTTTTGATGTGGAACATATGCATAAGGTTTTTTTCTTCTCCCTTTAAGTATGATCAGCCCTATAGATACGGTTTCATTAAACATGAAGCTGTGTCCTAAGAAAGAAAGAAAGAAAGAAAGAAAGAAAGGAAGAAAGAAAGAAAGAAAGAAAGAAAGAAAACTACCCCCCCCCCAAACACCACTCTTTTCTTTAGAAGCAAAGCTAATGCATGAGTTGAGGATAGGTTTCTTCCATCCCATCCCCTGTGCCCTGAGGACATTTGCTTTCTCTTGTCAACAGTTATAAGGGTGATTGGCCAGAGGCAAGTGGTTAAAAGGGCTTGGTTCCAGGCTCTGTATGTGTGTGTGTGTGTGTGTGTGTGTGTAAATAGGCCAGTCTAGTGAGCAGGCAAATTTGAGAAGTCCCTTGACCTCTCAAGGGGAAGGTTCAATAGGGTAGAAAAGGAATTCTGGAACCAAAGAGAAAGTTTTACTTTAAATGAAGTAAATTGTCCACAGGAGGCATTTAGGTAGGTAAAATTTGAATAGTAGAAAGGAGATAAGGAGAGGCTTGGTACCTCCTGAAACTTGAGTGTCATGTGAGAACAGTGAAGTAGAATCCGAGGCAGGGGTGGGGGGTATGGTTGTGTGTGTGGGGGGGCAGTTTAAGTCACACTGCATTTCTAATGAGATGATGAATTGAAGGTCTCCTGTGGAAAGGGGAGGAGGGGGCAGGCAGTGAGAGCACACAGTGAATCCACTAAAGAGTTAATCATTGTTTCCCCGGGAGCCTGCATTGAATTTCTGGCCTAGAGAACTTTCCTACTCCTGGGGCTACAATGTGTAGGCAGCAGGGTAGTTTTATTTCAAGCCTTCTTGGGAGAGTTGCGATGCCACTTTACAGTGGGAAACACATTTGCTCTTAAATAATTTAGTAGGACACAATGTTGGGAAATTCAGCTTGGGTTAAAAGAGAGCTCTTTAGGAAGTTGGAGAAATGGAGAGAATTTCTTTTCAAGTGCTTCTCTCCCAGGCCTCCTTTCAAGTTCTATGACAGACATGGTATACCAGCTCTGTTTAGCAGGAGTTTATAGGTATAGACACAATGTAATACTTTTGTATCTCTTCGGACACTATTGAAGCCCCCTTTGCTTACTTTGTAACCTTCCATACAGGTCAATTTTTCAGAAGGAGGACCCGGCTCTAATTCCACCGGCAGTGAGGTAGCATCGATGTCCTCTCAGCTCCCAGATACACCCAACAGCATGGTAGCCAGTCCTATTGAGGCATGAGGAACATTCATTCAGATGTTTTGTTTTGTTTTGTTTTTCCCCCTGTTGGAGAAAGTGGGAAATGACTTTGAACTCCGAAATTAAAAAAAAAAAAAGTATTTAACGACCCAGTCAATGAAAACTGAATCAAGAAACGAAGGCTCCATGAAGTGCACGAAGTCTGTTTTAACGACAAGGTGATATGGTAGCAACACTGTGAAGACAATCATGGGATTTTACTAGAATTAAAAAACAAACAAACAAGCAAAACCCTAAGCCCGACATATGCTATTCAATGACCTTAGGAGTACTGAAAAAGAAAAAGAAAAGAAAAAAAAAAAGAGAGAGAGAGACGTTTTTTTTAAAACGTAGAGGATTTATATTCGAGGATCTCAAAAAAATGCGCATTTTCATTTCACTGCACATCTAGAGGAAAAGCAGAAATAGAGAATTTCCTAGTCCATCCTATTCTGAATGGTGCTGTTTCTATATTGGTCATTGCCTTGCCAAACAGGAGCTCCAGCATAGAGCGGGAAGAAACCGGCCTCAGTGGCTTGAAAGAGTCCTTTCAGGAAGGCGGAGCTGCATTGGTTTGCAGTGGTTTTAGTTGACTTTGACAAGGGGTTAAGTGAAATTCTGGGTCTCTTTAGCATGCCCTGTAGCTGGTTTCTCTTTTACTTTTGCCTCTTCTCCCATTCTTTCCTTTCCTTTTCTTCTCTTTACTTTTTTTTTTTTTTTTGAGATCCATCCTCTATCAAGAAGTCTGAAGCGACTTTAAAGGTTTTTGAATTTATATTTAAAAACCAACTTATAAAGCATTGCAACAAGGTTACCTCTATTTTGCCACAAGCGTCTCGGGATTGTGTTTGACTCGTGTCTGTCCAAGAACTTTCCCCCCCAAAGATGTGTATAGTTATTGGTTAAAATGACTGTTTTCGCTCTTTCTGGAAATAAAGAGGAAAAAAGGAAACTTTTTTTTGTTTGCTCTTGCATTGCAAAAATTATAAAGTAATTTATTATTTATTGTCAGGAGACTTGCCACTTTTCTTGTCATTTGACTTTTTTTGTTTGCTGAAGTAAAAAAAAGATAAAGGTTGTACCGTGGTCTTTGAATTATATGTCTAATTTTATGTGTTTTGTCTTTTTATTTTCTTTAAATATTATGTGAAATCAAAGCGCCATATGTAGAATTATATCTTCAGGACTATTTCACTAATAAACGTTTGGCATAGATAATTAAATAAACGCAATGATTCAGGGTCCCTCTTTTATATGTTTATTAGCAAGCCTTTTACATGTTTGAAATGAAGGATTTGCTTGCAAATTGGGATAAAATGACATACAGTATACTAGGTGTGATATTGTGTTGCAAGCAGTTCAGGTCGGGTTTGCAAGTTTCGATTTCAATAGTTGGATGAAAGCGACTTGGAAGAGGCCTTTTAGCTCTCAGCTGTGATAATGTTACGGGTTTTTTTTTTTTGAAAGGGAGATGCTGTTTTCTCTTCTGCTCCCCTTCTTTTCCCTCCCCCTGTCTTTCCCCTCTACCTCCACCCCTACATCTATCCCAAAGGAAGGTCTCTGAGAATGGGTTTTGATTGGAATCGCTATTTTCTTAATGCCAAGTACTCTATACCAAAGTCACAGCTTAAGATCGTTAAAACAAACCCATCTTTCAAACATAAACTCTTGCTGAAGAAGCTTTCTGCCTAGCCACTGAAGGATGACCATTGTAGATCAGCGGTGGCTGATTGAGAAATGACGCTTTATTTGCGCAGAAGGTAGGAAAGACTGAGAGAGGAAAGGCTTCTCTCAGCAGTTCTCAGAACTGTAGGTGTCTGCATTTTCTTACCTCTTCCACTTCCCCACCCCCCACCGCTCCTCCCCCTCCCATCTCTAATTTCAACCCCTTGAGAAAGGTAGCTGGCTTGCGAGAGGCGAGAGGCGCAGAAAGCATTTTGTTTGGGAACCGCCTTGTTTTGGAGGGAGCGACCCTGCTCGCTCCGTGCATTGCAGGCGCCCCACAGGCTGTGGCAGTCAGTGCGCTCTGGATCAGACACTGCCACCCACGTTTAGCAAAGGCTCACCTGCAAGGGACAGACCCAGGGATGGACACAAAGTCCTGGCTCAAATTGAGCTCTTGTTCTGAGGGTTTAGGGTCAGGAGCATTCCGTTCTCTCTTTGCCCCTCTGAACCCCACGCCCCATGCCAGGTTCTCTCTCATTTGTCTGGGCGAGTATAATGCCATTTTCAGTATCTGACAGCTTAATAAATACGAAAGCTAAGTACCCTAACCGTGTGTAATGTGGCGCATTACCCTCTGCAGCCCCTGACTCAGAGCAGGGAGGAGGCTGGAGGCTGGACTGGAGACCCCGTGACGCTGGAGGCCGGCAGCTCTTAAGTCGGCTTTCACCCTCTCCAAACCTGCGCAAGTCTTGAAGCGGGCCTCAATTAGTCTTTTGTTTGGCATCGTTCTACATAACGGGTTAATTACAGGCTCTACCACGAGGGCAGAAAGAAAACAAACTTTGCATTGGAAATGTTACAGTGCATTAGACATGGCCTTGATTACTTTGATTGTTGTGTCTAATTTTTGACAGAGGGGTAATAATTTGGCGGGTGGTAATAATGGCTTATAGTTGTTTGCTGGGGGAAAAAACACAAGAGTTCTGTCTTATCTCCTATGAATCTTCTTCCATAAAAGGCTCTCCCACCATCTTTTCTTTTTTCTATTTATTTTCATTTCTTTTTTCTCCCGTCTATTTCTCTAATTTCCCACCACTAGGTGTGATTTTCTTAGTTCCTTGGCTGCTGTATAAATTTATCTGTCTTTTTGTTTTTCCCTTTTCTCACCGTGTAGAAAAACTACCCAATAAGAGCATGTTCAAGGTTGGCAGGTACAGTGTGAATTTGGAGTTGAGTTTACAAAGTTACTAGCTTATGCAAGCCCAATTAGGTGTCAAGGCCACTGAAGTCCCTTGCCCCACCAATAGCCTGTGGTGGGTTCACATGCATTAGGACAGGAACAACAACTACAACTTTAGACATTCTTGCAATGGAGGGACTAGGGTAAGGCACACATCTTTGTTTTTCTTTGTTTATCTAGGCACTGATTTCTGAGATTAAAGGTGTGTGTGTGTGTGTGTCCATAGCTTGAATAATATAGCAGAACGTGACGAATAATTTGGATTTCACTGGCTAGATCCAATGTGTTCATTGCCTGGGGCTTCTGGTGGATTGATGGGTGGAGCTCTTGTATTATTAATGAGAAAGATTCCCCTTCTATTTCCTTAGAGTGTGTGCTCAGATGAGTAGCTGACTTGCCTTCCTGCTTGCAGATCACCCTGGGTCCCTCTTTTCTTTCCTCTGCACACCTCTGGAGACTCAGTTTTGAGCACCCTTCTTCTAAGCAAACCCCTTATTTGCTGTTGTCTGTGTCCCCTACTGTCCTGCTGCTCATTCACCCTCCTTCATTCTGGATACCCTGACTCATCCCATCTCGCTTCTGAAAGCTATTATTTGATGCAATTGAAAACATCTAGGATGCTCATCTTAAATCAGGGGATTCCTATAAGCCCCCACACTCTCCAAGATCAGATTATTACACTGTAGTTTCTTTAGAACAGTAACCTATCCAATTTTCTGTTCCTCTTTCATCAAAGAGAACATTTTTTCTTAATATTAAAAAGTTTTCTTTTAAGTTAGAATCCATTGCGATAACACTTTTGATTATTGTTTGGCAAAGGTGTGTGTGTGTGTGTGTGTGTCTCAGTTGGCCATGAACAACTTTTCTGGAGCTCAATATCCAAGGGCCAACTTGGGGATGCCCTCTAAGCACTCACCCCATCATTGTTAAACTCTATTTGTTGACCCCCCCTTCTGATCTGTCTTAATCCCTTTGATTACCAGCCAGAGAGACAATGTCTGTTCATATTGTCTTAGAAATATTGAATAGTTTTCCTTAGTACTTTGCACTTATAAACTGCAAATAAAATTGATCATTGAAGTATAGCTTTTCTGATTCCCATGAGGTATCACATAGCTTTTTTTTCTTATTAAAAAACAAAGGAGTAAAAATCTTTTACTTCATTCCACTACTCCCCAAAAAGAGTTTATGGGATACCCAGCCACTTTGGGTTTTCAGTCTCATCCCTAAACACAAGTAAACCGAGTAGAAACTGTTTATTTATTTTTTTTATTTGTAAAGTTCAGTTTAGTTAACTTTTGTCAAGGAGATTTATAATCCAAATTAGGCTTGAGTTCTATTGACTGAACTTTCCCCCTCTGCTAACCAACAATTAAAGATTATGTCACAACAAAATAAGTTAGATTTTCTTTGGATGTGTGGAAGACCAAGTATTTCTCTGCATTAAACAGCAACAATAACAAGTTCCTTTAGAAAATGACTCCAGATCTTCAATTCTTGTTACAGATTTCTAATAAAAGGAGAGTAATGCATACACTGTGACTTGGTGTTTTCAGAGCTAATAGTACTTAATTCAAGGCTCTGGCAGAGAATCTGTTTCCCCATCTTTCCTGATTGTTGTTTTCTTGATAACTGAGCAAACCACTGAATGGCTGTTTGAGCCCAGGCGCCACAAACATAAACTTCACAGCTTACAATGTCCCAAGCATGATGGAGGGGCTCTCCACACCTCTCCAGAGGCTTCTGAAGTGTAGACAGAGACATTGGTTCACAGGCATCAGAGGAGGGGGAGGGGTGGTTGTTGTGAGCATTGTTACACATTCTTTAATTTTATGACACTTCAGCTTCAGACTTTGACTGTGAGAAGTCAGTATCTGATCCTTCAATAATACAGTCTTTTCTCAGAACACCACTTACACCTTGTTCCTACAAAAATGGATAAAATAAAATAGCAAAAATAATTCTGTTATACTTCTGGGAAAAAAACGTGAAGCAGGCATATACACACATGACGTATGAAAAGAAAATTCTGTTGTTTTGTTTTGTTTCCAGAAAGGACACCAAATTTTATGAGACAGATGTGGGTAGTGACTGCTTTTGATCAGGCAGGGTGAGAAAATGCACTGGCAACCCTTTTAGGAGACTGGTGGGAGATTTCACTTAACTAGTGTGTTACCTATTTCTTGACTGGGATCCTTCTTGATTTTATTGATCAAAAAGTTCACCGTCAGTTTTTGAGTGATGAAATTCATGAAATTAACTGGGTTGGCTACTTATTTCTTCATGCATCTCTAGTGGTCTTCCCACGGGTTTGTCCTGTTTGCTGGGGCAACAGCTAGTTGTGAGGAGTGCTGGGAATGGGGGGGGGGTGGTCCTCACACTGGTCTAACCAGCCCCACCACTCCCGCGGGCAAGTCAGCCCTTGATCCCTTAAAGGAGCGACAGTGTCTTAGCCCAGAAGAGGAAAAGGGGGTGTTTCTGGGCCCTTCTCTTTCAGGAGTTGATCAGGTTGGCAGATCTGGAGGGCTAATCCAAACAAGGCGCTTGACTTGTGAGGTCGCGAGTCTAGACAGAGCTGGTGGCTCGGCGGCTCCTTATCTTTCCCTGGGATCAGCCGAAGAGGCGCTCCCCGGCCCACTGCACTGGGCTCCCGGGGCCGGAGCCACCGCGCTGCGCAGACCATACAACAAACACAGCACCTGAGGCTTTACAGCTTGCTTTATTGTTTGATGGAGAATGCTACAAAACATTCATTTGTCTTTGCAGGCTGCACCCGGACTGCTTATGCGCTGGGTGGGGGGTGTCCTCCAGCTCTGGGCTGATCTGGTCCTTACACTGAGCAGCTGTGCCATGTGCCTGTGAGTGTCTCCAGGTCGCCTGCATAGAACCTTGGGGAAACCCAACCTCCCGCCTTTTCCTTGTTTCCACACACCCAGGAGGCGGAGGGTCCAAGGGACTGTGAGAGAGAGCAGTGGGAGAATCCAGTGTCTCTGAGAGTTGCCTGGAAATGACTATCCTGTGCTACAGCCATTTATGGTTTGCGGGGTCAGTGGGCACTGGCTCAAGAGCGATCAATAAAAACATTTAGTTCAATAATAAGCTACTCTTCTTTCCTTTCTAAATGTACCCAGAAGAATGCGTCACCATCTTGGACAGGGTGTCCCTGCTAGGCTGATGCCCTTTATCCACTGCTAGCATAAACGAGTGTCAGTGTCTTGGCTTGTGAGTGTTTTCCTGTTCACGTCACTGGGCAAACCATGGAAACCTTGGTCTTTCTTCATTGGCTTCCACCAGAGAGGCTGCCACTGCCTTTTGCTTGGGAACAAGAGAACCCAAGAGTCAGATCTTACAATCCTTTGTTGGGATAACAAACAACCAGTCTTGGAGATTAATAAACATTCTGTGGTTTGTATTTCAAATTAATTAAACATGACCAAGCTAATTATAATTTTACTCATTTTCTTTGGATTTGTTTTCTTGTTTCAGAAAAAGAGGAGAAAGGGTTCTAGTTGCCTCTCCTCATTCTTTATTCTTGGAGAAGGAGGGAGAGAGAGGAGAACTGAAGGGAGTGGACTGGAGAGAGAGAGACAGAGAGAGAGAGAGAGAGAGAGAGAGAGAGAGAGAGAGAGAGAGAGAGTAGGTGAGAGTAATTGGATTCTTAGATTCTTGTGAAAGGCAGTATTTGGGACAAACACTCTCTCCCTGTTTTGATGGAACAGGAGATGCAAGCCCTTTCCAGTCTGTCTTCTGCAGAACTGTGTCCGACCATAAAACTAGACAGACTAGGGCAAATTCAGTTTTTCAGTTTCATGAAATGTGCCAATTTCTGTAGGAAGGTTTAAAAAAAATGTCCTTTGTTTCTCCACAAAATAATCTCTAACAGTAACTTGGCACCAACTTTTCTTTTTTCTCATGGATAGAGGTGATTGTTTATATGGACCTGTCACAAATACAACGTGTTGCTTGAAACTTGTTAAACTTAGCAGGTATATAGAGATAATATTAGAGACCGAATATGATAAGGCAAAGCATGGTGGGAAGTCAGTTTTAAAAGCTACAACAGAGTTTACTTTTTCCTAATATATATTTTTTAAATTCATAGTTCTTAGTATCTTTTATTATCCTTCTTATAGGGGTCTATAACACAAAACAGTAATCTGCTCTTTGTTCAGCTCAAAAGAAATTTGAAAAAATATTACGTACAGTCTCTAGACTGTGGCTATTTTGATAATCTAAATTTTATTCTCGATTAATTTAAATGCTTTTCTTTTGTTAAAATTAATCCCTATATAGCACTTAAAACAGTAGATACATTTTTGCTTGGAAGATGTTAAAAAATGAGTCATTGGAATAACTGTTAACATTTGTAAACAAAGAAGTTTACTTTGAAATATTTTTTTAAGTTTACTTTTGTGTTTTACTCATTCACTTTATATCCTGCTCACAGTCCCTTTCACGATCATTGAAATTTGTTTAACAAAAGCAAATCTATAGTTGATTTCTGGTGGAATTACTACAAAATAAGAAGGCAAAGAGTTTAATTTTTTTTAAATGGACTTCAAAACAATTTATTTTTGAATATTAATAAGAGAAAACATTTTGGGTTAAGGGGTTAAAATGTCATTTTAATAAAAAATATCGCATGTAGCCCAGAGTTATTTAACATTTTATTTTGGTTGTCTAAGAATTTTTGTCATAGGAGGTGGCTTTTTACAAAGAAAGAATTAAAGGAAAGTGGTCAAGCAACTGAAACAACATTTAAATGTTAATTCACCAAACAATAGGAGTGTCTTTCTTCATAAAATATGGTCATTTACTCTCACTGAGAGTTAGGTCCAAGTTCCCAAAAAGATCAGAAGAGTAAAATATGGACTATCAGTTCCTAGAGAGTAAAACTTTATAGAAAATTCTGAAATCACTCCATTTTCTTCGTAGTAAATGAAAATATTTTGGAGCTTTCTACTTAGAAATGTGTGTGTGTGTGTGTGTGTGTGTGTGTGTTAAAGTATATTTGACATTTAATCTTAACCCACATTCTTAATTTTTGTCTTTACAACCTGAGTCTTAGTAGCCATTCTTGCATTTTGCACATGGGCGAATTCCTCCTTTATGCCAGATTGAAACAATTGTGTGAAGCATAGTATATTGCCAATGAAAGCTTGCATTTCAGTTCTATAAATGCATCAAAGGAGACTAGTACATCTCATTAATGTTAATGGAAAATGTCCTTGAGTATCATGCCTAAAAAGGGTCTTGGAGTGATTTCAACCAGAAGTATCTTCACAGAAAGTGTTCCTAGGCTGAAACATTCTACAGAGTAATTTTGATCATATCTAGTCTCAGTCAGTATGCTAGTCTCACAAGTGAAAGTAAACATATAAAATGGTAGAATTAGAATCTATTTTAGACACAGATGCTTCATGAAAGGGAAAAAAAAGTTCTGGAAATAATTCTCTACGGCTTTTAAAATTTTAACACTAATTTAGAGAATTAACTAGTATTTCAAGAAAATACAGTCAGGCAAAATACAGAGGTCTAGAACCAAAACTGCTAGATGCTGCTTACAAACCCTCTGTAGAGGAGTTTCGTTCCATTGGATTATGTACTGGCATTTGAGTGATGCTGTTTATTTGTGTTTTGTTAGCACTAGGGGTATACAAGATGGGGTGTGTATGGTGGCAGCCTATGGTTATAGGTTTCTCGGGGCAAAGGCAAGTAAGTATAGCATTAGACTGCAGTCTGTAACTATGTAGAGTGGAACATTAATCTGCGTGTTGTTTAGGTTTTTCAATCTAAATCTTCTGGAGGGATTATGTAGACCAAAACCTCTATTAGGTCTTTAAAAACAGGGGATATTAATACAAGAATTGGTTTCTCTTGTACCATGGGTAGAGCATGGTTGTTTCTGGCATGACATAACACGTCTTCTATATAAAGCAGTTTCCAGGCATCAGTTATGCTACGAGAACTCCCAGGACCTGGTTCCCAGATACCTGGGCACCCAGTTCTCATCACAGCTCTCAGGTCCCTCATCTTTCTTTCATATAAACAGTGCATCAAAGAAGTCACATGTTGTCATTGGTGACTGCACTGTGTAAGGACGGCATTAGTTCAGAGGCTATTATCTATAGGTGTTTTAGTGATGTCCACTTTCTTTAAATCCAGGTATCCAGGAAGATGCTGTTGAGATGGTGGGTGGGTACCACAAGCAGCAAAAACAAACCTGCAATTATCTCCTTAAAGCAGTAGACCTTAGCATCTCTTTACCTCAAGGCCACCATACACACTTAGAGAAAAAAATTCTTAAGGTGTCACATTTTTATTTGCTTATTGTTTGATAAACTTAAAAGGCATATTTAGAATACTATTATTTCATTAAAAACCTCACCACATGTTATAAACAACTTTTTAATGGCAAAATACCATTTGCTTTTGGTATTTTAAAAGCCAAGAAAGAGTTGCCTCACTTTCTGGTGTTTGGTTGCTAGATGGTATCTGAATTCCTGTAGCTGTTTCTTCTTTCCATCTGTGGCACTCTCACATGCTGTAGCTTCTGGACCTCTGTGCCTGCTTGTGGAAAAAAAAAATGAATGTCAAAAAGAGCAAATGGTATCAGAGAATTACTCTGATAAAAGTTTTGGTCTCCATGCGGTTAGGCGTGGTGGTGTGTGCCTCTAATCTAGCATACAGGATGTAGAGGCAGAAGAAAGCAAACAAGTTTGAGATTATGTTGGGGTACACAGCAGGGGTTCAGCCAGTCAGAGCTACAAATCAAACTCTGTCACAAACCAAAGAAACAAAGAAAGCCTAGCATCTATAAAATAGGCATGTGCTAACATTTTTTGCCTCACAGACCCCTGACAATCTTCTCAGGAGGCTCAGAGCAGAGTCTGACAACCATAACCTTAAAGATATCTTTGTACAAAGGGATGATTGGAAACCGTTGCTCGTGGAAATTTACTTGTGCATATTGTAGGGCTAGAGCTAGAGGCTATTATAAATATTTGTTTTTATTTTATGTATGAGTATTTACATTCTGTATGTATGTACATACATATGCATGTTCGTATGTATGTGTGCTTGTACCTATGCATTTCTATATACTCCATGTGTGGCTGGTGTTCATAGAAGCCAGAGGAGGGATTAGATCACTTGAAACTAGAATCATAGTGGTGAATTGCTTCCATGATGCAAACCAAATCTGGGTCCGCTACCAGAAAAACTTTTTTTTTCTTTTAACTGCTGAGTCATCTTTCCAGCCTCTTGTTTGTTTTTAACAAACAAGATAAATCCTTCATATATATATATATATATATATATATATATATATATATATGTGTGTGTGTGTGTGTGTGTGTGTGTGTGTGTGTTTGTGTGTGTATGTGTACGTGTATGTATATGTGTGTGCATGTAGATGGTAGATGTTGGTATTAAATAATATATAAATATATTATATACATATATTTATTATATGATATGATGTATATATTTGCATCTAATATATTATATATGTTTTAGATATGTGTTTATGATATCTCTGTCATTATATATATATATATATATATACACATATGTATATATATGATGGATATACACACATACACATACTTTTTAATTCCCTCACCAAACATCGATCTGAAAGCCCATCGTATCAAGGAAAAAGTAATGGTACATAAAGTCTGCATGATAAGAAACTCTTGAGGGAACAGGCACATGTGTGCTGAGTGATCTTCTTAAAGCATCTGAGACTCCAGGCTTTTGAAAAGCCTAACCTTGCAAAGTGTTCGAAGTGTCAAGCGCTCAGTGTGTACCAAGTCCTATTGGTACTAGATGGGACTTGATCCTATTTTAATATAATGAATTCAACATGGAGATTATTATTTGAAAAAGTTACTTGGCTTTTGTTATAAATGTGCATGATTAAAGACTATAGACGGGAAGATAAGAGGTGTGTCATGATGGTTTAGGGAGATGATATGTTTGTTAGAGCTGAGATGTGTGCTGGTTACTTTTCATGTTGTAACACAATTCTGGACAAGAGCCACTTCCACGTGTAAGAGTTTCAATCCATCTGAAGGACTGTTGTAGCATGGTAAGGAAGACTCGGTGGGCTTGAGTGTGAGGCAGATGATCGAATTGCTCCCAGTCAGGAAACAGATTGATGAATGCTGATGGCCAGTCTGCAACTCCATGTCACAAAGCGAGGCTGCTCACACTTACAGTAGGGCTTTCAACCTCTGCTGGAGACCTGTGGCAGCACAAAGCCATGCTAGTGAGTTTGAGTGTAAAATGTTCTCCGTAGGCTCGTTGGACTGAACACCTAGTCCTGGCTGGTGGCTTGGCTTCAGAGGATTCTGGAAGCTTTAGGGGGAGGAGCCCTTTTGTAAAAAGCAAGTCACTGGGGGTGGGGCCTGTGGCCTTCTAGTCAGGGCCCACTTCCTGTTAGGTTTCTGCTTCATGATTGGTTGGCTGCATAATTTGACAAGGTTGCCTTCTGTTTCTGCTGTCACACCTTCCCCTTGTGCAGCCATGTCTTCCCTTTCCTCAGTGGAACTATCAACCAAATTAGTCTCTCAAACTGATCATTATCAGAGACTTGTTTGCAATGAAAAGAAAAACAAATTAAACAAAAGCCTAAAAAGGTCTGTCTCCTAAATGATTATGCCATCAAGATGATGCATAAGAGCACACTCATGCATGCACACCCACGTGAAGAGCACTGGCACCCGCTGCTCTTCCAGAGGTCCTGAGTTCGAATCCCAGCAACCACATGGTGGCTTACAACCATCCATAACGGGATCCCTCTTCTGGTGTGTTTGAAGACAGAGACAGTGTACTCATATACATTTAGCCATCAAGATGAATCATGCCAACATTAAAAAAAAAAGAGGGATTGTTTAAGAGAATGCAAGAATGGCTATTTAGACTGGTAGCTGTGTACTGCTGCCCTCATTTTTGGTGTGTGTGTGTGTGTGTGTGTGTACATATGTGTGTGCATGTATATTCACATATGCATGCCGGTGCACACTGGCACTTGTAAGCATGCTTATAAAGACAAGAAATAAAAGTTATGTGATTTCCTGTGTCACTCTTCACCTTATGGTTTGAGATAAGGTCTGTCATTATAGGTTAGCTGGCCAATGAGATACAGGCACCTGCTCTCTTCAGTGTTGCCTTCTGAGCATTGGAGTTACCAATACCAGCGGACTGAATCTGTGTTTTATAAAAGTATCTGAACTCAGATACTTATACTGGTCCAGCAAGGCGTTGACTTACAGAGCCACCTCACCATCCCCTCCCTTCTTAAGCACAAGGCTTGGCAGTACATCCAGTCCCCCTTGGATCTGGGTAGGTTCCATGGCTAGATTCTTGTCAAGGGAAACTTAGGAGTGGCATGGTTATTCTTGATTTACTCAGATCTTGAAATATGGAATGTGCTCCCTCTTCATTCGTTTTCTTTCCAATTGTCTGTCGTCCACAGCTTTAATAAATCGGGCTATCAGGGTCCACAAAAGTTGTGGGGGAGCAACATTGTGTAACAACAAATGTTGTAAATAACCTTTGGGGATGGAGTTGGCCTCCGAGTTAAAATTTCCATTTAAAATGTAAAGGTGAAGCGCATTTTTATTTTCTTTAAACATATAGTCTGGTGGGTGCTGCCTATTTATTGTATCCATATAGCCTTACTCTGGAGTCCAGAATACATGAAGGTACACTAGAACACTGAGGTAGGCAAGATGTTGACGGTATCTCTAATGCGCTCAATCTGATTGATTCTTTTTTTTTTCTTTTTTTTCTTTTTTTTTTATTATTTGATATAATTTATTTACATTTCAAATGATTTCCCCTCAGTCATGTGTCTTCTGTTTACTTCCTCATTCATTTCCTAGTGCATTTAACTATTTAGTGCTTGTGACATGTCATTCTTATACTATTTAAATAAAAATGAACAAAATATAAAGTTCCTGCCTTCAATGAGCATTTCCTTTTGTGATGTATAGATCCACATAGATGCTGTGAAGAGAAGTCAGAGAGAGAGACAGAGAAAGACAGAGAGAGAGAGAGGGAGAGAGAAAGAGAGAGAGAGGGAAAGAGAGAGAGAATACCTTTCAAGACATGGAGGCAAGGTAAGTGATAATTAAGTACATATGTATATATTAGGTCTAGCCTGAAACTCTGTATTTAAATTTAGATTTGCTCTTGATGTCTCTACACTACACAAAAAGAAATAGATGAGTGTTGGAGGGGAAGAATCTGGAAGTTATTCTCTTACATGACAGTCAAAACAAAAGGATCTGTGTCAAATAAAAAAAAAAATCAGGGAGACACAAGTGATATAGAATTTCACCAAAGATCTGTTCGAAGAAAAGTGACGGGAAAGGCATCAAGAAGAGAGAAGGGCATTTCTAAATGTGAGAAATAAGGGAAGAGATCTGGGTGGCGATGAGGAGAAATAAAAGACAATCGAAATGTCTCAGGAACTGAAGCCAGAAGCCTTCAAAGGGGCAGGTATGAAAAGCTGTGCCCCACACATCAGAGAGATCAAGGCAGATAACGGCCAAGAAAATGTCTTTGAACTTGGCTGAATGGAGGTCATTGGATACCATAAAGAGGTAAAGATGGAAGCCAGATTTAGGAGGGGAATTAAGGGGGAAATATTTTAAATATAGTCCGTCTAAGTCTTCACCATTGTTATTGGACATTTATTGAGTGTAGTGATTCTCTGAGGCTCTACTCTGATAACTATGCATTCACTGAGTCCAGTTACCAGGTTCATGAAGAGTGGCTGAAGTATCAGAGCCTGTTACATCTTTAACCCTTTAGATGGCTGAGGGAGAATAGACTCCACCAGAGTCTCTTGCTTCTTTAATACTTTTAGATGGTTTGGAAGGCTAGACCTTACCGAAGCCTTTTTTTTTTCTCACTCCTATGGCTGTCTGGTTTGGCTAAATTCAAGAAGTTTCAAGATTCCACAATCTAAGCAGACAGACCAATTAGACATTCAACTCCCAGAGGCTAGAACTAAGCTGTCAAAGGAAAAGTGAGTAGGGAGAGGTAATTATCCAATAATTACAAGAGTCTAGGCAAAAATTTAGGAGGGAGAAAAAAGTGTGGCATGTTGTAAAACTGTTTGAGAGGTTAGCAATTTGCTGGGTTTTGTTGACACTGGGCTAAAATCTGCTGTTTCATCAGAAGGTAATATTCCATACTCTGTGTATTATACAATTAAAAAAAAAACCCTCAATGAAAGGCTCTGAAAACGGCAGCTCGTTTGAACATCACATTAAATTCGAACAAATCAATGGGCCGTAGAAATTCAGAGGCTGAGTAGCAAGGCACTTGCGCATATTGTAAAATGACTCAGCCTTCAGCAGATACTGGGCTAGTCTAAAGACTTGGGAAACAAGATGGTATATTGTTTTGCATCACAGAGCGACTGATCTATGGTAGGAGAGAACCATGAAAACTATCTTCCATAATTTGTCGCTCTTGGGGTGTATACAAACAAACAAAAAAACCCAGAAAAACTGTATAGAATCTCTTCGTTATAGTTTGCTAGTGCACAACGGTATGGCGCAACAGTTATAGATGTGCCTCTAAGACAGGCCTATTAAGGTAAGTGACAACTATATCTAATAGTACATATATAAATGCTAGGCTGTCTAATCTTGGTGACTCAAAATAATTTCAAAAGATTTATCATTCCCTACCACATATATATGTATACATGTATGTGTATAATGTACATGTGTACAATGTATATATATGTGTGTTTATATATGTATATAAATATATATGCGCGCTTACACACATACACTTTTGAGACTGAGTTTCTCTCTGTAACAGACTTCGGTATGTTTTGTAGACTAGTCTGACTTCAAGATTGTAGAGCTTTGCCTGCCTCTGCCTCCTGCATGTTGGGATTAAAAGTGTGTGCCACAATGCCTGACCGAATATTTCTTTTCCTTTTTCCTAATTAATTAATTAATTAATTAATTTTACATCCCGACAGTTGCCCCTTCCTGCCCTCTTACACAGTCCATCCTCCCATCCCCCTTCCCTTCTCCTCTGAGAGGATAGAGACTTCCCTCAGTATCTCCCAATCCTGATGAATCATGTCTCTGCAAGGTTAGGGTCTGGCCACTGAGGCCAAACAAGGTAACGCAGTTAGGAGAACAGATTCCACAGACAGACAACAGCTGTAGGGACAGAAGCGGCTCTAGTTGTTGGGGGACCCACGTGAAGATCAAGCTTCACATCTGCTACACATGCGTGGGGAGAACTAGGTCCAGCCTGCTTATGCTCTTTGGTTGGTGGCTCAGTCTCTGAGAGCCCTCAAAGGTCCTAGGTAGTTGACTCTTTTGGCATTCATGTGGCGTTCTTATCCTTCCTGTCTCTCTTCCGACTCTTCCATAAGAGTGCCGGAGCTCAGGCCAATGTTTGGCTGTGGGTTTCTACATCTGTTTCAGTTAGAGCCAGGGTGGAGCCTCTTAGAAGACAGTTTTGCTAAGCTCCTGTCTGCAAGCATAACAGACGTTAATAGTGCCTGGGATTAGTGCTTGCCTAATGGGTCTTCAAGTTTGGTCAGTTATTGGTTGGCCATTCCCTTAGTCTCTGCTCCATATTTGTCTGTGCATTTTGTGTGGACAGGACAACTTTTGGGTAAAAAATTTTGTGGGTGGGTTGGTGTCTTTATCTGTCACTGGAGGTCCTGCCTGGCTCTAGGGGGCGGCCTCTTCAGGTTCCATATCCCTACTGCTATGCATCTCAGCTAAGATCAGCAGCATTGACTCCTGGGAGCCTCCCGAGGTCCCTGGCACCTCCTAGAGATAGATGCCTTTTACCCCCTCTCACCCACCTGCTACAGATTTTCACTCATTCTAATATTTTTCAATAACTATCAGAAGATAAATTTTGAAAGTTTTATTTCACAAAGGGCTGCAAAGAGGAAGAAACGACTTATGGGAAGATTTTGAGTGTCAAGAAGCTATAAGGGAAAATTCATCTGATATACAGGTAAATATCTAAGGCATAGAATGAAAAATTGGGCTGAGAATGCAAAAATGTATTGTTTGTTTAAAAACTGTTAATCTTGGCGAATTTTCTTTTAGTGAGTTTTTCACCCCTGCAGAATGATAGTGCTTCTGTTTCCGCCCCCCCCCCAGCTCTAATTTTGGAATTTTATTAAGGTATGCAAAATACTGAAGGTGCTTCTCTAGCTATAAATGTTTTTGTTTTTCTATTGCTTGCAGAGTCTGGATTATCATCATATAAAAATTTCCCCATCTAATATTTTTTTCTAGATGAATTAATACTTATGCTCATTTTATAAAATTCCATAAATGCACATCATAAACAAAATATATTTGGTTCTTACCCTTGGGTTAGTTGCCTATTGATATTAGTTGATAATTTTAAAAATTGGAGTGTTGATTAACCATCTAGAAAAGAAAAATCTCTAAAACCCCCAAATATTTTTGTTTATAGGAATGTGGTTTTATTCAGGACAGAAATCCTTTTTTTTAATGATTAACAGATGATGAGAATTATTTTCTTTTGTATCATGTATTGCTCAGTGTAGCCGCCCAAGTCACTAAATATTGTTTCACAAAAATGCATAGCCACATATCTGGAAAAATTATAGAGCTGATTTTGAAAGAGTAATGTAACAATTATCTGGGGAGATAGAAGTTGAAATTAGTAACAGCCGGCCACTCTATGTCTTCTCATGTCTTGCTACTAAGCTGATTATCTCTGTAGCAGGTGATTCAGAAGCCAAATTTGGTGGTATGGGTGGCCAGGAAACACACAATATAGGGTAAGTTCTGGGATACTTTCTGTTAGGAATGTTCTAGTTTATCCCTAGGTTGTTTATCCTGAATGGGTGAAGGGCTCTATTCTGACAGAAGCACTTGATTCATAAAACACTTTTTGATATCAAACATAAAATAGTCAGCTATGTTAGCATATACTTGTAATACTAGTTCTGGAGAGGTAGAAACAGGAAGATTGAGAGTTCAAGACCACCCGGAACACTCAACAGCAGGGTCATCTTGAGAACAAGCAAACCCTGAATATAAACGGTCAAGAAGTAAGGGAAATACTAGAAGTTTCCAAGTTACTTGAAAGGTTGAGATTTGTTGTTAGTAAAATAATCAGATATCTAAACATCCAATTAAGACTTGGGAGTCTTTCTTCTTGGTTATTATATCAAGACTTAAGAGCAAGTGACTTTGAGAACTTTTCTATAACTACAATTTGATATTTATCTTCCTAAGCCAAGCACAGAACTGGCTGATACACTATTGTCTAACTGTCCTCTATAGACATGTAAAATAGTGAAGTCCAAGTCCCATTTTCTAGAAGAATGTGATCTTTAGACAAGATAACTTGCCCGAGGTTCCAGAGTGATTGTGGGTAAGCTTACATATGTGTGTACACAAAACATTTTTTTTTCTATTGCCAAACACGCAGAGAAAATTTGGAGGTTTTGGAGTTGGTATTTGAAACCTTGAATGCAGGACTTTCAAGTTAGGACCGTGCTAGTTAAAATGGAGTTGTCAAGGTTATTTTGCATAGAGCAGTCCTTTTCAGTTTTCGAAGGCTTCACATTTGGTTTCTTCTGCTGGTTTGTTGACTTTTTGTTTCTGCTTGGATCCTCTGCTGGAGTCAGTCTCAGGCATTTCTCATATTCTCCATTCAGATGCCCTTTGTCCAGTACCCAGGTCATCGTGGACCCATCTGCATGCTCATTGTATGCTCCTGTTACATGCATGAGTACACACGTACATACGTGTGTGTGTGTGTGTGTGTGTGTGTGTGTGTGTGTGTGTGTACATGTGCATGCAAGCATGCATGTGTGGTTTGTGCAAGCTTGGGAAGTATCTCTTCTTTACACTCCCAAACCTACCACAAAGAAAAGTATACAATTAATCATTCCTTCACTGGATATAAACAGATATTGAAAATGGAAAAGCCAGGAAATAATTGCATTTTGTTAAGAGTTAAAGGCAAGAGAAGAGACAGAGTAGAGTTCTGGCACTTGCAATAAGATGGTGGACAGCATGCAGGAACAGGCAAAACAACAACAGCTGAAGTTTAGTGGTTAAGGCCATGGGGTCAGGAGGTCTTAAGTGTGACTTAATGTGCTGGTTGATCTATGATGTCTCCAAACCCTCACTCTTACATGTAGAAAAGCCTTGTTGGGCTGGTTTGCTGTGTCCTTTCGGGGCGATTTACTCTGCATGTGGGATATTGCTGTGGTTAGAATGAGAATGGGAAGCAAAACTTCACTGTCTTCAGTAAATGTACTTTCATTTCATAGGCTCTTTCCCAAGTAGCATCTTTGTCTTTTGCTTGTCCCTGGGTGAGGAGGGCGCACTAAAGCTTTATGTATTTGCTTTTGTCCCTTGTCATTATTTTCTTTCTTTCTTTGTTTTCCTTGTTTTGATTGGTTTTGAGATTTGGCCTCTTTCTATGCAGTTTTACTCTCCTGGCGTGTAGACTAGGCTAGCTCCAAACTCACAGAGATCTGCCTGCCTCTGCCTTCAAAGTGCTGGGACTGAATGCCTGTGACACTAGCTATGACTTTCTTTTTTAACCAAGGAGAATACACAGCATGGAGGATAACTTAGAGGGTACTTAAGACAGTTTTAAAATGTCATAACTCCCTAGCACAAGTTATTACTTTTTTTGTATATATGCCACAAATTCAAACTTAAGCACACACATAGTTATATTAAATATATGTCTGTATATATGTGTATATTTGTCTGTTTCTTTCCCTGACAAATTCCTGTAATATATACCATCTCTGCATACTTGTAGACTCACACATGTCTTGGGGAAACTGCTCTGTCTGTCGTATTGTTTGGCTTTTAAGCTTTTATAATTTCATGACATTCCCTGTGGCATAGATTTGTTATCTTCTAATTATGGTGAAATATTCAATACGGTAGCGAAACAACCCTCAAAGGTGCTTCTAGAATATTCCAGCAATGGATATTTGCTTCCCCTATCCTAAAATGTTGTGAGGGAACATTGTGAGTCTCTGGAAGGGATGCATTTCTGCACTTAGATGAATGGAATGGCTGCAGCCTCCAGTCTGGGCTGGCTCCGTTTATTTTAGCTACTGGTTGAGAAGCCGGGAAACAGAAGCCTGGCTGGAGCATGAGAGCCCAAGCTTTCTTTCTTTCTTTCTTTCTTTTTTGTAAAGTGAAATGTCAAGCTATGTGACTATGCCTGGCAGAAGACGACCCCCTGTGAGATGTGATAAACCCCAGGACCGCTCTACACACTGCACGGAAAATGCAGTGGGAGGGCTTCCCAGGCTGATGGGACTAATGACTGTAATAGCTCTGGGTAATTTGTCTTTTTCCTTACTGTGCACATTCTCTCCATGTGGTGCACTTTACACCTACCACCAGGTTCACATCTGGAATGCTCCGGCCTCTCGGGCCTGATTCAGATAGGTTGAGCTCTCCAGTAAAGTAAATCTGACCCCTAATTTTCGTAATAATTCAGGATTATGCTAATGTTACTCAGCAACCATTGTATAGGAGCATAGAAGAAAGCTTACTTACTCCCTGGATCTGTGAGCGGGACCAAGCTTGCCTTGAATATTCGGTCATAATTTTTCCTGTGTAATTTGAGCAGGGAAAATATAAATTTTGGGAAAAAAAAAGGGAATTTGCCTGACTGACCATTGTTTTCTGATTGTAAGGAATCTCCCACTTAAGGAAAATCAAATTCAGTTTCTCTTCTTTTGTATACAGGTTTTCTACCAAAGATTTATAAGAATACTAATGATAGCCTTGGGTTTTTAATTCCAACAGTAAAAAATACTTAGATAGTTAAAGAGACTGACAAAATAATTTCAGGGACAGATAAAACAGACTTCACTGCGGCTTAATCTCATAAATGCAGAGTGCACTCAGGAAGATTTCTACAATAAAAAATCCTATTTTAGGGTTGGCTTCATAGCAAAGTTGTTCATTTAACACTGTATTTATGTCCTATGTTTTCTGTATTTATGGAAAAATAGCTGTATTATTAAAAGTATAAACATCTGAGCAGATGTTCTGGAAAAATATAAATGGCTCTATGTTCTAAGAAATGTCTGCGCCCTGTTAAAAGGGTAGGCTCTTCATTCCTGACTCTGTGAATAAAAACAGAATCAAAGTATCTCTATAGAATATAAGTGGGTGCCCCAGAAAGCAGGGACATGGAAGATGTGTGGGAAGAACAGAGCTTCTTTGGCTTGGGTATCTGAATCAGTGTGTCAAGGTATTTGCAAAGTTATTTCTGAGATATAAGTAGATGCTTACTTTTATAACTGTTTTCCTTTCATTCCCATCCAGGAAATGTGAGTGAAATGTTCTTTGGGTTTTTTTGATCACCGTTCTGCATAGAAACACAACAAATTGCAGATTGCCTTCATGAGTAAATACTGGGTCCTACAACCAATGTGGGAACTGTCAACACTCTTCTATAATGATGTGACTTTTGCCTTAATGGGTCAATAAAGAGATAAAGTTATCTGCAATACTCAGTCTCCCTCAACACCTCAGTTAGCTGACTATTTCTTCCTTTCTTTATTCTTTTTTCTTTGTTGTTGTTTATTTTGTTTGTTTATTTGTTTATTTATTTATTTATTTATTTATTTATTTTGAGACAGGGTTTCTCCCTAAGCCCTGGCTGTCCTGAAACTCTAAGGACCAGACTTTCCTCAAAGTCAGAAAACCTCTTACCTATGATTTGAATGCTGGGATTAAAGACATGTGCCACCCCTGCCTAGCTACTGATTATTTCTTAAACTCTGTACCAGTTCAAAGGCAGATGAGTTTGAAGTCGGAGTCATGAATTCTCATTTTTAATCCCTTTGGATCAATAGTACAGATGGAGTTCAAATAAGCTTGACCCTTTATTACTTTTGGCATCCTGAGAGACATTTAGTACTCTTATTGGATAGGAGTCAAATTGCAGATCCATAGAGTGAGGGTGAGCTCAGGCTGGGTGCTCCAGTGACCTCTCAGAGCCAGTTCTTCCTGCTAGGTCTGAGCCTTTAGGACTATTTGCTCTAAGGGAAAAATAACGACCCTCATTATCTCTATGTGAAACCAAGCATAATGTGGGTGTGCTACTGGAGAGGCTAATCATGGCAGACATTGTCTGCCGACCCTTTCTGGGCACAGAGTAAGGTATTCTATATGCTAGATAGGGGAAAGATATGGCTAACAGGAACTTAGCTCCTGAATTGGGATTAGATAAAGCCAACAGTGTATTGGCTGTTATACTCTTTTTTTTTTTAACACACAGTTTTTTAAGATGTTCCATAAGAAAATTCCTCAAAGAACAAGACCAACTTCTTACCTCTGTGTGTTTTCAGCAGCATCTGAGCTGGGTAAACAGTTGGTTAGTGCATGGTGCTGATGAGAGAGTGACACAGGGCTGAGGAATTCACTAAGGCATCCCATTCATGAGAATATCAATGTTCATAACATTGGCTATTATTATCAGTATCTACCATTGGTAAAGCATGGGCTTATGGGCCTCTTTGCGCACAGTCCTTACTACTGTTCTGATATCCTATAGTTCTTTCTATACTGAACCTGGAGATAAGAGAGCTCCAACAGGGATGGAGGCGAGGCGTGACCTGCCTAACTCCCAAGCCTGCAGATTGTATTGCCTCTAATTTATTCTCCCTTCCTTTTCTCTTGTCCTTGCTTCAGCTGGTCGATGTTTACTCTCAACAGACAACAGTCCCTGCTCCCAGTTATGTACCCCTAGGCAGTTGCTCCACCCCTCCAGACCTTTCGGTGGCCTTCTATAAATCCTAACTTACGCGAGTATCATGGAGAAAACTCAGCAAGAGGATAAGACTGCTGAGCCCAGCACCTGCTACACAGTAAGCACTCAGTCGTTGCCATCCATTGATCTGTAGTGATGCACCTCCGATCAAAGTTTAAAGTTTGTTTACCCCTTTAGAAATCTGAAGTAGAGGTCTTGAGAAAAGCATATCACTGGTCTTTAGATGCCTTATAAAATTGAAGTGCATTTAAAATAAAGGCAGATTTATTTATAACATTATAAAACCTGGCCTCAGGGTATTCAAAACCTTTTGGAGGTAGTTATTATATGTAAAACCGCACTTTAGAATAGTTTTCTTCAAACCAATTTCTTTAGTTTGTAGAAATAGTAAAGCACGGCAATTTGATTTCGAAAGTATTCAAGGTTTTATAGCTGATTTAGCTGATTCTTGAGAAACACTAAGGCATTTATTGTTGTGAGAGATTTTTTTTGGGATGTGCTTTTCTGTGAATTGAGAGTAGAATATGCTTATGGTCACCATCCCTTCAGAGAAGAAGGTAAGGGGCCAACACCATCAACTGTTACAATTTCATTGATTTATTGACTTAGCATATGTAGTAATAATGTCTAAACTGCAAAGACACACTCCAAGTGGCCATTTGACCTAAAGGAGCTTACTGCTGAGTAAGAGTGCAACCACCATGCATAAAAACAGACAAGTTTCTGTGCGTGCAAAGCAGAGCATTATGGGAAACAGCAATCATTTCTGTTAAGGGATTAAGACTGAGAGATGGGCAGGATCTTTGTTTGTTTCCAATGTAGAAGAAAAGGTTTTTATTTTGTCTCATGGCTTCATTCAGTTCTTGATCAAAGAGCCAGTTTGCTTTTGGACCTATGACAAATGTCACTGTGGAAAGCATGTGATGAGGGTGATGTGCTAATTTCCCTAAGGGCTGTGGGGGAGAAAGAGAGACTTAGATGTTGGTTTGCAATGGCTCTTTCTTTTTTTTTTATTATATATTTTATTTTCTATATTCTTTGTTTACATTCCAAATGATTTCACCTTTCCCAGTTCCCCACTCCCCATATGCCCCATAAGCCTTCTTCTTTCCACCCATTCTCCACTCACCTCCCTCCTTTTTCTCTGTCCTTATATTCCCCTCCAACTCCAGATCAAACCTTTCCTGGATCAGGACCCTCTCCTTACTTCTTCATGGGAGTCATTTGTTATGCTAATTGTGCCTTGGGTATTCAGAGTTTCTGGACTAATTAATATCCACTTATCAGAGTTTGGCAATGGCTCTTTCGAGGCATGTTGCTGGTAATTTAGTTTCCTACTAATAGGTCACACTGACTTTCTTTTTCCTATCTCCCAATAGTGTCATAGATTGGGAATGAAGTCTTTAGCACATAAACGTTTGGTGGACATTTAAGAAGCAATGTATGGGGAGGGGGCTGGAGAGATCTTAGTGGTTAAGAACACTGGCAGCTCTTCTAGAGGTCCTGAATTCAATTCCCAGCACCGATGTGGTAGCTCAACCATCTAAATGGGATTGATACTTCCCTCCCTCCCTCCCTCCCTCCTTCCCTCCCTCCCTCCCTCCCTCCCTCCCCTCTCCCTCCCTCCTTCCCTCCCTTCCTCCCTCCCTTTTTTGCTTCCCTAAGATCCAGGCCAATTCCATTAGGATTTGCAAGGGAGGAAGATTTTCTTTCAATATATACTTTAAAACCTTTTTTTTTTTTTGGATAATATTTAGTATCCACAAAGTAGGCACATCAGAATAGAGAATGCATACATTGTCCAAATTAAGTAAGTATGAATTCATGTCCCTGTTTGTCTTTGTACCCTGCCAACTTTGTAGTCAATTTTGAAGCAAATTTAATACATTCTAATGCTTCACTTAAAACATTTCAGTATACACCTGTAATATAGTTCTTAAAAGTGCCCAAATACAATTATAGTACCTTGAGATTCAAATATTTTAAAAAACAAAATCAAATACTTAGTGTTTTTGTTTTTGTGGTTTCAGTGTATGTAGGGATACATGAAACTTGTTTTTTAATACTGGTTGTTAATCTAAGGATAGAGCCCCTCCATCTTCCTCTTATAAAAATTTCTTTAAAAAAAAAATCCAGGTCCTTCTACAGTTTTTGTCAGTCTGTATTTTACTAGTTGCCTCTTTACCATGATAGCTGACACATTTCTAGTAATATATAGATAACTAACTAGAGGCAGGAGTCCTAATAAGATTTAGGGGTTGTGTTGGAATGTAAGATATTTTGTAGATTGTTTGCTGTATTCTTTCATTAGTAGGCACATCTATCTATTTCTACTTCCTGACATATTAGTCACTTCTTTGATAGATATCTAGATTCACTGATTTAATGAAAATTATACAATTATACAGTGGTGATATTCTACCCTCATTTTGTTTATTTACTGCTATACATTGGCAGAGAAACCTTGCTACTCATCTATTAGTTATGTAAATGGTAGTCTAGTTTAATAAAAGACGATTGTGCTTCTTCCTTTCAAAAAGTGATTTAAAACTAATTTTTTTCATACGGTACATTTTGATCATGTTCTCCCAGCTATCCCCAGATCTTCTTCCCACCCTTTACCCACTTAACCTTCTGTTCTCTCTCTCTCTCTCTCTCTCTCTCTCTCTCTCTCTCTCTCTCTCTCTCTCTCTCACACACACACACACACACACACACACACACTCACTTTTAATTTTTCTTTTTTTAATCAATGTATTTTTTATTTACATTTCAAATGATTTCCCCCTTTCGGGCTCCCCACTCCCTGAAAGTCCCATAAGCTCTCTTCCCTCCCCCTGTTCCCCCATCCACCCCTTCCCACTTCCCTGTTCTGGTATTTCCCTACACTACTACACTGAGCCTTTCCAGAATCAGCGGCCACTCCTCCATTCTTCTGGGACATAATTTGATATATAGATTATGTTTTAGGTATTCCAGTTTTCTAGGTTAATATCCACTTATTAGTAAGTGCATACCATGACTGATCTTTTGAGACTGGGTTACCTCACTTAGTATGATGTTCTCCAGTTCCATCCATTTGCCTAAGAATTTCATGAATTCATTGTTTCTAAGGGCTGAATAGTACTCCATTGTGTATATATATCACATTTTTTGCATCTATTCTTCTGTTGAGAGATACCTGGGTTCTTTCCAGCTTCTGGCTACTATAAATAGGGCTGCTATGAACATAGTGGAACATATATCCTTATTACATGCTGGGGAATCCTCTGGGTATATGCCCAGGAGTGATATAGCAGGGTCCTCTGGAAGTGATGAGCTGAGCCCAGTTTTCTGAGGAACCCCCAGACTGATTTCCAGAATGGTTGTACCAGCTTGCAATCCTACCAGCAGTGGAGGAGTGTTCTTCTTTCTCCACTTCCTTGCCAACATCTGTTGTCTCCTGAGTTTTTAATCTTAGCCATTCTGACTGGTGTGAGGTGAAATCTCAGGGTTGTTTTGATTTGCATTTCCCTAATGACTAATGAAGTTGAACATTTTTTAAGATGCTTCTCAGTCATCTGATGTTCTTCAGGTGAAAATTCTTTGTTTAGCTCTGTACCCCATTTTTATTTTAGGGTTATTTGGTTTTCTGGGGTCTAACTTCTTGAGTTCTTTGTATATATTGGATATTAGCCCTCTGTGGGATTTAGGGCTGGTGAAGATCTTTTCCCAATTTGTTGGTTGCCGATTTGTTCTTTTGATGGTGTCCTTTGCTTTACAGAAACTTTGTAATTTTATGAGGTCCCATTTGTCAATTCTTGATCTTAGAGCATACCCTATTGGTGTTCTTTTCAGGAACTTTCCCCCTGTACCGATGTCCTCAAGGGTCTGCCCCAATTTCTTTTCTATTATTTCCAGTGTATCTGGCATTACATCTCACTCAATTTTAATGATCCTTTCTTCTGTTGACCATTTTTTTAAAAAGATTTATTTGTTATATGTAAGTACACGGTAGTTGTCTTTAGACACACGAGAAGAGGGCGTCAGATCTCATTACTGATGGTTTGAGCCACCCTGTGGTTCCTGGGATTTGAACTTAGGACCTTTGGAAGAGCAATCAGTGCTTTTAGCCACTGAGCCCCAGCCCCATCTCTCCAGCCCCCTGACCAATTTTTAAAATAACAAAACTGTGTTAGTACCATGAAGTAGGATAAAATTACTAGTTCCAGCAATTGGTATCTTCAGCTTATGGACTTAAACATTTCTGGGACATTTCTTTCTGTTCATTGCAGTGCTACTGGTATGAATGGACATGCTCTTCCTTGACCTGATAGGAACCTTTCAAATTTGGTTTCTGAATTCTCTTGACCTGATAGTAATGTGTATGAACTCTGACTGATCTGACAAAATCACACAAAATTACTTTCTCCACCTCTGACTCCAGTGCTGCAGTTGGTTCTCCCAGTGCCTTGGTGCTTTTTGGGGGGAACAGAATATACTTGTGACTCACTGTAGCAGAGAAATGTGTCTGAGCATCTGTAGGAAAAGATATATCTGTCTGTCTTTCTGTCTGTCCTTTATTTGTGTACCTATTTCTACATACCTCTCTTCCTTCTCCTTTTGAACCGATTCCTTATCTCTCTCTCTCTCTCTCCATAGAGCCTGGTACCTATTACCACGGCCTTACATCTTCAGCCCATGATATCAGTTTTTCAGGTAGCAGCACCGTGGTGGTTTGAATAGGGATGGCCCCCATACACCCATACATTTGACTAGCTTTATAATTCAATTACTTGTCTTCATTCTATAATTGTTAACCATGCTCATTGATCTTGGGTAGGAAAAAAAAGTCAGAGAAGACTCAGCTGCAGATTCTGATGAGTTTGTCTGTGAGTCTTATGTAACAAGGGCTTGTTACAACTTTTCATGGCTGTGGTTCCTACATCTAGACTAGGGAGAAATGTTTACTAGGTCCTGGAAAGTAGAACTTGAATAAATGAATAATTATGCACTAGAAGTTTACAATCAAGAGGTTTCAGGGCAAGAGAGATGGCTCAGTGGGTAAGATCACTTGCTTTTGAAGAAGACCCAGGTATTGTTACCAGTCCCTAACTCATACAGCTCGTAACTGTAAGTCCAATTTCTGACCTAATATCTTCTCTGGCTTCTTTGGGAACCAAATACATATGGCACACTTACATATGTGCAGACAAAACACTCACACACAAAAAATAAGATAAATAAATCTGAAACTTCCTTATACCTTATTTCATTTGAAAAGTCAGTATCAGAGCCTACGCAAAGTATGGCCCCTCCTACCATAAGGACATCTGCTCCACCATGTTTATTGCTTCTTTATTCATAGGATCCAGAAATTGGAAGCAACCTAGATGTTCCTAACAGAAGAGTGGAAAAGGAAATTTTGGTACATTTGCAGAATGGAGTTATTACTTAGCTGTGTTTAAAAAGAAAAGTGACATCATGAAATCTGCAGGCAAATGGATGGAACTAGAAAAAAAATCATCCTGAGTGAAATAACTTAGATCCAGAGAGATAAATAAGTATGAATTCACTTATAAGTAGATATTAAATGTTAAATAAATGATAATTAGGCTACAATCAATAGACGAAGAGAGGCTGGGTGAAGAGAAATAGTTTTGGGGGAAATGGAATAGATTATATAGGCAGACTGGGCTGGGTGGAGATGGAGGATGGTGTGAAGTGAGGGAGGATATGGGATAGAGAGAGAGTGTGGAGAGTGATAGCTAGAATTAGGGGCATTTGGGGATTGTGTGGAAACCTAGTACAATGGAAACTTATGAAATCTGTGAAGGTGATCCTAATGAAGACTCCTAGTACTGGGAGAATACAGTCTCAATTCTTCATCTCTTGTAACCAGTCAAGGTTTCCAGTGGTGGGACTAGGGTGCATTCAATTGAGTTGTTGGCCAAGGGTGTCCCATAGACATATCCAAACAACCCAGATTGTTGCCAAGACAAAGTGATGCTTTCTGCAAACTGACAGTGAAGCCCCACTGCTGAGGAGAACACGTACACAACTCATTGATCATGGAAAAATAGAGCAGGTACCTACATGGATCCCTTAGTTTTATGTTCTAGTATATTTGTATATTTGTTGTGGGCAGGAACTCTGCCACCTATTGAAAAAGAAATGTGGATAGCAACCCTGCCATGAAACAACTGACATACAGTTTGTCCTGGCTGAAAAATATGCAAGAGTAATGGTGGGACAGAATATATAGGAGTAGTCAACCAATGTCTGATCTCATCTTAGGCTTACTCCATGAGAAAGAACCCAAGCCTGAGCTTTCTGGTTACAAAGAATCAGAGACTAAGTAACTTAGAGATCTGGGGTAAAAGTAACTAAGCACCCTTGATCTTAAAAAACAAATTTTTAGCCAGGCGGTGGTGGCGCACGCCTGTAATCCCAGCACTCTGGGAGGCAGAGGCAGGCGATTTCTAAGTTCAAGGCCAGCCTGGTCTACAGAGTGAGCTCTAGGACAGCCAGGGCTACACAGAGAAACCCTGTCTTGAAAAAAACCAAATCCAAAAAACCAAAAAAAAAAATCAATAAGATGATTCCTAATAATATTCTGCTACATTCATAGTCTTACCGGTCATCATCAGAGAGGGTTGCTCTGGCAACAGATAGGAGTGGATTCAGAGATGCACAACCAGACATTATGTGATGAGAGAGTCTACAGTGGAGGTCTCCATCAGGCCCCTCCCCTCAGAACTCAAGTAATCATGCAAAAAATGAGGTGGAAAGATTGTAAGAAGCAGAGCAGATGCAAGACAGCAGGAGAAGGCAGCCTTCTTGGTCAATTAAGTGAGTCAAGAATGAGCTCACAGAGATGGAAGGACCAAGTGCAGGGTTTACATGGGTCTGCGCCAGGTCCTCTGCATACATAGTAAAGCTATTGGCTTAGTGTTTTTATGGGGCTCCTGACTGTGGGAACGAGTGGGTCTCTTACTCTTGCCCTAACTTCTGGGACTCTTTTCTTCCTGTTGGGTTGTGTCTAACCTCAATACGATTGTTTTTACTTCAGCTTATTAGTTTGTTGTTTGATTGTTAACTCTTAATAGTCTACACTTTTTTAAAATATTTTATGCTTGTGAGCCTAGCCTTTAATGACTGAACCGTTTATCTAGCCCAGTCTTTTCTAATGAGAGGAAAATAGGGAGTGGATCTGGAAGGGAGGAAATGTGGGAGAGGAACTGGAAGGAGTAGAGGGAAGGGAAAGTATAATCAGGATATATTGTATGTGAAAAGACTATTTGTCAATACAAGACAAAAAGGGGGCAAAAGGAGTTTGAAAGGAGGAAAAGAAAATGTGAAACCTGGATGAACAGTTTGAAGACTTATTTGATTACTACCTGGCAGCAAATTTGAATAAGGAAATAATAAGAGGTAAACAACATATATGTCAGGGGCTTCTGCTCGGTTACCCACAAAATGCCTATGGCTTTGATGTATCTCCTGTAGCCTGAAGAATATTCTGAGCTTGTCATGAATAAAGTATGTCCTTCCCAATTCTTCCTTTCTAAAAATTTCAGGGAAAAGTAAAGAGCAATGGAGATGTTTTTTTTTTTGGGGGGGGGGGAAACTGGTGAAGTAAAGATTACTCTGGATCCTGGTTGAACCATAGATGAGAAAGATGCTAAATGAAATGGTCTAGAAATTCCTTCTCTTTAGCAAGTAGTAAATTTTGCTTCATTTTTTTGGAAGAGATCCGTACCAATATTGATATGTTGACTCAGTAATAGACCAGGGGTGTTCAGCCCTTAAAGAGTGGATTTAACAAATTGTGAGATATTTCTGAGCAATAATGGAGATCCATACTGTTACTTTGGAAACTGTCAGCCTAAACTAAGATGAATGTTCATAGTTTAGCTTGATCTTCCATAGGGCAAAAGATCACCAAAGAATTAATATAGATGTATGGAAAGGAACCAGGCTTCAATCAGCCATGCTTGAATCTCAGCACTTGGGAGGTTGAGTTGAGCAGACTGTTTGCTTGTGGCTAGTTTGGGCTATACATTGAGATTCTGTCTTGAATGCCCTCTTCCCAGAAATATAATGAAAAGGAAAAGAATCCAGGGTCAAAATGTTCAACAGTATAGTTCACCAGTGGGATCTATATCAAAATACAGACATATAATTGGTGCTGATGTCAGTAATTCTTTGAGACTGCTTCAGATAAGATTGGATTGTTTATTGTGTGCATCAGTGCAAAGACCTTGACTTTTTTTGCATTATGCTTTAAATATTTATGCAGATATGCATATAAGCATGTGGATGTGTGAGACTGAAGTTTTCATGCATATCAAGTTTGCAGATTAGAGTAAAAAGGCATGCCATCTTTTTACTAAGTGATGGAACTTACCATGACATTTACGTAGTCTAACATCCACTCATTTTTGTATTAATGAAAATATTTTCCTTAAATATTTTGAAAGCAAAGCATCGTCACTGAATCAAAACTGACATTTTAATTTGAACTCTCCACTCTGAAAAGAGTTTGCAGTCAAAATTTGTCATTAAAAAACTCGATGAAATAAAAAATAATGATATGCTGGCTTGCTCGTAGAAGATTCAGAACAGAACTCTAACGATAGTATATTTTAATGCTTGGTTTGTTTCTCTTACTGCCATACAGGAATTAGGTCGAAGTAGCTTTTGTTGCAGTGGGAAATGCTGCAGCCTTAAACTCATAGGAACTGCACAAGGGTCGGAGCTGGTTCCTGTCTTAATGGAATGATTTTGCTTAAGTCAGATACACTTGGCTTTCCTCTTCAAGGCTGGAATAAAATAGATATGTTACAGGATCTTAAGGTACAATTGTAGAAACGACAAAATATAGAAACAGATCTTAGGAAAATAGAAGGTTATCAAAGGTATATTTTGCACATTTTATAGCAAATACTATTAAGAATATTTTTCCCAAATGAAAATCTTGTCATTTTCATTGTAATGTGTAAATATACTTGTAGTTTCTGAAAGTATGCTTCCTTCTTGTTTGCTGTCACTGCATTTGCCACGTTTGGATGTGCCATCTGAAATGTGTGTGTTAGAAACAATCCTCAACACTCCACTGTGAACACTTCAATGTGAACATTTAAAAATAAAAACGTCTTATTCATCAACAATCAGACAATTTTTGAATTATCACATGCAGTGAAGAAAACAAGCAAGTTTTTCATCATTTTCAAATTTTTGGTATGTAATTCTTTGATCCGCAGGGACAATAATTCGATACTCAAAGATTTTTCCCAGGGTTTTCAAAATCATGGTATTCTACTCATGCTTCTAGCAAGAGTCACACAATACAGTTCAAGTAGCTAAAATTCTTGCTTAAAGAATAAAGCTCCCTAAGTGTCATAGCTTTTACAAAGTACTACATCCTATAGGAATATCCAGAGAAAATGCCTGGAATACATATTGTTCTGGGAAGTAACAGCCCTTCATGGAACCCCATGTGGACACTGTCCCTTTAAGGACTCACTTTGCATTGAAAGTATGTGCTTGGGAGAGCAATCAATATAATTTGAAATGTAAGTAAAGAATATATCAAGTAAAAATTATATACTTATACAGAGTACACATCTTATGTGAACTCATTAATAGTTATTTTGTCTTTTTAATGACCATTTCTTATTGGCATCTAAATATATATCTACATATATTTGCTTATTTCTATTCATGTATATATTACAGGCTAGCATCCATAGATGAGGAAGAACACACTGGATTAATTTCTTCCTGAGATTCAGTAACATACCTAATATAATGCTTATCAAGCCAATCCAATTTCTTGTAAACTTTGACATTTCATTTTTTTTTAGTGCTGAAGAACATCCCATTTTATACATGTAGCAGATTTTCAACATGCACTCATCTGTTGATGGACAACTAGGTTGGTTTCATTTCCTTGCTATAGTCAGTCTTTTCAGAGCTGAGTGGATAACGGAAGGTCCCCTTTTCATAAACAGACTAATGTCACTATGTTTTCTAGAAAAGTGAGTTCTGCTTCCTGTCGTGCTCTCACCTTCTCTTCCTTATCTGTGCACACGTGTGCTTTCTCACTTTCTGCCTTCTGACATTGGTTTTAACAAGAATGTTTTCACCAGCCATGGATCCTACATCCTTAGACTTTCCAACCTGTAGAACATAGAGAAACAGACCTGTGTTCTTTATAAGTTGCCTAGTCTCAGGTATTGTGGGTAAGTAGTGTTCAATCAGGTAAGATGTGGCATACAATGCTTGGTATTTGGTTTCTTTCTTCTTGAACATTATGGTTTGCCTACACTTTTAGAACCAAACTTGATTCTTTAGAATTACACAATGTAACATATACTGCTTTAAGCAAATGAAACAAAATTCACAATTACCTATTAAGTATACAGGAATGTAGCAGATTTCCAATTACTCATGGAATAATTTCATTTGTAGTAGTTCTTGAGTATATTCAATAGCATTCCTGGATGAAAGAACTAATAATGACTTGTAGCTTTTGATGTGATTATTTTCCTTCAAGGTATAGAAAGTTTCTCTAATCTCCCAGGAGCTTGTCATTCCACCCCATAGTATGAATTGGACATCATAACAATTATTAATGACACTGCTGAAAATATCATGTCTCTGTTTTTAACTATGACACACAAACGTATCTATTACAACATATTTACCTTCTTTAGGTTGTCTGGTTGTAATTTGGGTCCAACTCTATTGTATTAACTTTTACATGGTTTTAATACTTAAGGGCATTTAATCATTTGTCTGCCATAATTGTTAACATATTTATATGCTTTTATTTAGTTATATTGGGTACTAGGGCATCTTTTAAAAAGAGATTTATCTACTTTAAGTGTATAAATATGTGCATGTCCTGTGCCTGTAGTGACCGACAGAGGGCATCTGATCTCCTGATATAAGAGTTGCAAACAGTAGTGAGTTGCTATGTGGGTGCTGTGAATCAAACCCCAGTTCTCTGTATGAGCAACAAATGCTCCACACAGCTGAGCAACATCTCTAGCAAAATAATATTGTATTTTCCTAATGTATGTCTCTTGATGTTTTTGTATGCATGTACAATGAAAAAAATCAAGTTGGCCAAGCATTCACCTTTAAATTATTTTCATGATGGGCTTAAAAACAACCTACACATTTGTAATTAATGAATCATGCTTACTCTAAATTGTAACATTTGTCTCTTTTTCCATCTTTGTACAAAATGGACTTAGTACAGTTTTATGATAGGTGTCTTATACATTTAATGGGGGAGGGGAGCTGGTCCTCAAATTAAGTTTTAATGTAGTTTTTCTTCTTTCTGCTTACAGATGGCATTTGGAATAGGAAAGGGAATAAACGACTTTATGAAGCAAGTAGAATTTATGAAGGCAAAACTGAGATTTGATCTTAAGTCTTAAGTCCACTGCCTCTCATTCTATACACAGTGCATTCCTTCTGCATGCCACCATGGCAAAATCCTCAAGGGTTACACACAAACGTGCTCAGCTATGGGTTTTATAATTGCATTGTCAGCTCATAATTTTTGAAAATTTACATTTATTTATTATGCGTGTATATGTGTGGCTGCTCACACAACAAAGCCGGAATAGGGCAGTCACAGGGTAGCTTGTAAGACTTAGTTATCTTTACTTCATGGTGAGGGCCACAGGGCACTAACTCAGGTCATCAGCCTCGGTAGCATTGTTTTTATACACTGAGTACTGCCAGTTCTATGATTATTTCCTTAAGAACAATTTTACATGTGTTTCTTCAATCTTAGCAAATGACAAGTGTCCTGCTCTGGGCTTTTTCATATGAGTGTGACATCATTAATGGATAAAAGGCAATGGGAAAGCCAGTGTGTGACAGCCAGGTGTGTGGCCCTTTCTCCTATCAAGGTTTTACCTTACCACTCTTAACACTGTCACAGAGAAGAAAATGAATAACTCAGACTGTAAACATTAAAGACAAGACATAAATTGATTAGTATATATTTATTATATATGATAATGATTTAATAAGCAAATAATGGATTTTTCTGAGTGAAGTTGGAGTGATTTTTCCCCAAGTACACAAGTTAGTGGTACCTTAGCATTCTGCCTCCCAAATTATTCATCTCCACATTTTTCTCTGCAGTCAACACTCTAATAAAATTGCTATAGATTAGAGATATTACTTGATTGCATTTTATAGCCAAAAGAATTGAAACTTGGGAGGAACACATAATTTGTCCACTATTTGTTTCTCACATCTCCTCCTTCGTGTTTGTTAGTTAAAAAAAATTCTGATATTGGGATGGTGGGGTGAATGAGTGGCTTTTGTTGTTTCTACATTAAATTTCAAAGCAGGCATTATTCTTTCATATTTAATCTGTTGTTTCACTAAAAGTAGAGCAACCAAACACTTATTGTACTAAAGAATTCAGTAGTGTTCAGTGGTATAACTGGAAAGTGTAAATATGTAGGAATGTCAATTATTTTTCTTATAGTTTATCTGTAAAGAAAAATCTACATGCATTTAAGGAGAGGGTGAATGTAATATTCCAAATGATGTCTATATTGACATTACTCTCTGTAGGAAAGCACATGTTTTGGGATTTTGCTGAAGTTTCTCTGTTAATGATACTTTCCATGCATTGAAAGAATGAGATTTCAATTAGGATAAGAATGTGTATGTTGAATAAAGTACATCTGGTGAAAGGATAGTAGTGGATAGCTATAGCTCAATTTGATATCTATTTATCCAGTGCCATTGGATAAATAGCTTTGCAGAACCATGTATAACCATGGTTTGTGAAAACATTGGAGAGATAAGCAGATAGTTATATTAGCATGTACTTCTGTATTTATAGAGGCTTTCAGTATCAAATTATTTCTGGGGTAACATAGAAGTTGCCAAAGTATATAATATACTTGGAAGGAATTATCTTTTCTGATTTGCACAACCAATTAATACTAAATAAACTATATTTGTCCACAGATTCCAAATCATAGGGACGAGGCCAAATGCAATTTGGCTGCAAAGAAAGATGGCATCTTATTGGAAAAGAGGAACAGACTGAGAGGCAAGTTAGAGGAGAAGGCAGTGGGTGCATAATAACTGTATTGCTTGAAGGATTTAGGTGTCAAGCAACACAATGAATAGAACTACAGAGAGGTGGGCAGATGGCAAGATAAAGAGCAGTCGACACATTAGTTCCTAGGAAAAACAGGAAGTGGGAAGCTTAGTGCTTCTAGAGATTCCAGGAAGCAGAGCTGCTGCAGTCTTAATGATCCAAACACACCTGCACCTGCCCACTCTCCTTATTTCATGCTACCATGACTATGTTAACATCATTTCGGGAGAGCAAGGTCGTGTACATCTTCCCTGAAATAGGAGCCCCATTCACAGATTTTAGCTCTTGTCATCAACCCTTACAACCAGAGGATTCTGGGGAAGCTCTCAGGATCCCGGGTATCAAGTGTGAGAACTGTTGCTCACCTCCATGGGTTGTGGCAGTGACTCTTACAGGCTTTGCTCTCCTTTTGCTTTGTCATCAGCCTGGTCCTTGGTCATAAGCGTCTTATCTGTTTGCACATTATCTCTGACCACTTATCAGTCTGGAATTGTGCTGATATCTGGGGCTCTTCCATACTGTCAGTGTGATTCCTCTCCCTTACCTTCTATTTCTCTATTAAATTTCAAAACGTGTGTGTGTGTGTGTGTGTGTGTGTGTGTGTGTGATTTACTTGAGTTTAAGTTAATGCTTCATTAATCATAGGGTAATGTTAGTGGTCCTCACCCTGCCTGTCTTTCCAAGCTGAAAGGTCCACATAGAACTCACATATATTATTATTCTAAGTTGTGAATGTTGGTCACAGATCAATATGCATTTTTTTCAATGTCCTGTTTTTTTCTCCATCATTCACCTTAAAAGAAAGATTCTCCAGGTATCCCTCAACAGAAGAGTGGATGCAAAAAATGTGGTATATATACACAATGGAGTACTATTCAGCCATTAGAAACAATGAATTCATGAAATTCTTAGGCAAATGGATGGAGCTAGAGAACATCATACTAAGTGAGGTAACCCAGACTCAAAAGGTGAATCATGGTATGCACTCACTAATAAGTGGTTATTAACCTAGAAAACTGGAATACCCAAAACATAATCCACACATCAAATGAGATACAAGAAGAAAGCAGGAGTGGTCCCTGGTTCTGGAAAGACTCAGTGAAACAGTATTTGGCAAAACCAGAACGCGGAACTGGGAAGGGGTGGGAGGGAGGACAGGGGAAGAGTAGGGGGCTTACGGGACTTTTGGGGAGTGGGGGGGGCTAGAAAAGGGGAAATCATTTGAAATGTAAATAAATTATATCGAATTAAAAAAAAAAAAAAGAAAGATTCTCTTACTGAACCTGCAGCTCATCAATGTGGCCAGCCTGACTGTCTACCTACTCCAACTCCCAACCGTGGGGTCACAGATTATGTGCCATCATCTTCAGTTCAGTTCAGCACATGGGTGCTGGGGATGCAAGCCGAGGGCTTTAGGCTTGCACTTTGCCAAATAACCCTTTGGTCCATTTGTTATGTGCGTATTCTGATCAGTGAAAATAGGAGTGCACACAGATGTATGTGTAGCTAAGTCTGGAATCAGGAGTCAACGGGCAAGATTCAAATCCCAGGCTTAGTGTGTTTAGTATGTTTGATTGAAACTGTTTCTCCCTACCCCGCTGAGACAGAGTTTCTCTGTTTAGCCTTGGCTGCCCTAAAACTTACTGTGTAAGACCAGCCTGACCATAAACTCACAGAGGTCCACCTGCTTCTACCTCCCAAGTGCTGGGTTTAAAGGGATGAGCCACCACTTTCTGGCTGAAATTAGTTTTTACATGCAAAAATTTTATAGATCTGCATTGTACAATTAGTTCCACACTACACACACACACCACACACACACACACACACACACACACACTCATATCATTATAAATGAGAATTGAACTTACTTTGTATCAGAGGACCTCGGGCTCATTCAAAATATGTAAGATAATATTCCATAGGAGCTAACTCATCTTTAAAAAGTTACTAATGTCTTATGCAAATAAGTGAATAAAGATTCTTATGTACAAAATTTTAGATATTTTGTTGCCTTGAATTATTATTTATTTTATTAATTTATAAATCCTACTAATTGCCACTCTCTAAAGCATGTTACTGTTTTTAAATGTTCAAGAATGCTCTGAATATTAAAGGATTTCTACTCAGATCATTACAAACACAAATAAATTTTTAAAAAATTATTTGCATTTTCCGTGCATTTATATCTGTGTATCACAAATGTGTGTCATGACTGAGGAAGTGTTATATCCATTGGGATTGGAGTTACAGATGATTTGAGCTGCCCTGTGGATATGGGGGAATCAAACCCAGGTCCTCTGCAGGTGTAGCCAGTGCTCTTAACCCCTAAGGCATTTGTCTTGCTTTGCAAGTCATTCTTGTTTATTTCTTTTCTGATATTGCTTGAAACTCCATACTTATTTTTCAAACAGTGTTTCATGAAATCATAAGCAAAGAAGAAAGAACAAAGAACAAATTACATAGTAAAATGAGGGGGCTTCCACCAAGTGGGACTGGGCATTCCACATTGAGTGTGATTCTGTCTATACTGCTCTTTTCAAATAGAGGTAGACATTGCAACCCCAGCCATAGACCAGTACATCAAATGCATATAAGGCCGCGTGTCTTTCTTTTCTTCACTTAGACGTGAAACATAGCATGGTGCCATACTCCAACTCTCCAGGGATTTGACGGGATTTAATTATTTATTTGAATAAGATTTGATCATCTAAAGGATAAAGGCTAAACAGCCAAGTCACATATTCAGCTCCTCAAGATTTGATCTCTTGTAACACAGACATACTTGGGATTCTAACCAGGGAGCCAAGTATCTTCAGAAACACTCCAGTGCTTTCATCAGAAATGCTTTATCCTTATTTTCACAAAAAACCTTACCCCTTAGTTCCTTCCTCTGATTCCACTCCTTTCCTTGCTCCACATCCCTGCCTCTCCCCTCCTGCCTTTCTTTGAGTTGGATCTCCCTCTCCATCCCACTCTGGATTTAAACTCTTGGCAACAATTTTGCTTTAGCCTCAACAGAGGTGAGATTACAGGAATGAGTCGACACCTATTTTTTTTTTATTCGATATATTTTTTATTTACATTTCAAATGATTTCCCCTTTTCTAGCCCCCCCCCCGCTCCCCGAAAGTCCCATAAGCCCCCTTCTCTCCCCCTGTCCTCCCACCCACCCCTTCCCACTTCCCCGTTCTGGTTTTGCCCTATACTTCTTCACTGAGTCTTTCTAGAACAAGGGGCCACTCCTCCTTTCTTCTTGTACCTCATTTGATGTATGGATTATGTTTTTTATTCAACAATTCTTTGTGTGTTTGTTCTCAATACGAAGTCAGAGGATAGTTTCAGGTATCATTATCCAAGAACTGTACACGTTAAAATCAACTAACCAATCAATCAACCAACCAATCAACCAACCAACCAACCAACCAACCAACCAACCAAGGCCTGGAGCTCACTAACTCCCAGGGAATTTGCCTGTACCTAGTTCCCTAGAGTTTACAGAGATTACATGATTGCATTGCCACTTCAGGATTTATTTTTCTATGACTTCTTGGGATTAAACTCAGGTCTCATGCTTACATGGCAAACAACTTTTTGGGTGTGTGTGTGTGTGTGTGTGTGTGTGTTGAGTTATCTTCCTATCCCCACCCATTAAGTTTAAATAAAATGTTATACTTCGGGAACCTTTCCTAAATAACCAGTTAAACATAATGTCTCTGATGTGAAAGCACCTGCTGACTTTCTTGAAATATTTATGTCATTGCCATATACCTCATTCAAGTCTAACTCATCCATTGAGCTGCTCAGCTCATGAGGCGAGCATCATATTACTCTAGATTAGTGTTTAGTGAGCCAATATCAGTAATGCAAGTTAACATTTGCTTAACTTATTAAATACTAGGCCTCTTGTTTAGATGATCTCATTTGCATTCATTGTTCCCATTTTTGAAAATGAAAGAAATAAGATGAGGGGGATGATAAAAGGACTCAGAGCAGTTACACAACTAGTCAGGCCTGAGGTCAAATGATTCTGGGATAACAAACAATCAGTTCTCAGCAGTAGACAGTCCCCATGGTTCATTTCTTGTTCATATTACCAGCATACAAGAGGCTATTTGTATTTCCATGCTACTTCACCAGGGAGCCCAAGTTCATAGAACAGATGTTTTATCTAAAACATTTCCAGGTAGTAGCTGAAAAGGTCGTCGTGACAATCCTCAGTGTGCTGGCTCTTTATGACAAATGACAAATGCTCTGCGCTCATATTTCATTAGCTAGTGTGAAGCTAATCTTCTTGTCTACTGGGTTGGAAGCTTTTCCCGTTCTCAGAGAGAAGTGAATGTTTTTTCAACAATAACACAGTCTGCTATAGATACCAAACCAATCTTTCCTGATACTGGAGCCAATAACTAGTGGATAAATAGGTCTAAAGAACTTCAACCTTTCTTACCTTCTTCAGGTAAGAGAGTGAATGGTTGACACAGATAGCTAAATGGAGAAAGAAAAACAAAGATTACAGAGATCATTAGAAAGATCTAACTTTGATGGCTCTTGGTTATAATTTTTTTAAACCTGATTTCTTGCTCTATTCTATGTTCTAAAGAAATGTGTAGGATACTCAAGTTCTCTGTATTTGCTAGCCCACATTGGTATAAGATTTCTCCAAGTAAAGTTCTCCGTTGTGTAGGACTGCTAGATTGTCTCAGAACAGGGATGACTGCTGGAATCTGAAGTTATGTTCATGTTCATCACTGCAGGGTTTTCTGTTTTTGTTTTTTGTGTTTTGTGTTTTATTTGTTTGATTTTTTTCAGTACTAAGATTGAACATAGGACTTCTGTGCTGGGGAAGACCCATGAGCTGTGCCCTACGCTTTCTTTTGCATTTCATTAAGTTGTCCACACCAGCCTTACGACTGCATTCCTCCCTCCTTAACCTCCTTGATAGCTGGGATTACCATAAGCACCACCAGGTCTTACTTTAGACTTTTTTTAAAAAAAAATATGTTTCAAAAAATATGTTTCAGCAATTGTGGGAAGTCAGAAATCAATCATATAGACAAACTTTGCTGATATAAAACAAAACGTTGTACACTACCTTCAAAAATTACCATCAATGTTTTCAGGAATACAAAAAGATTCTTTGAAAATTTATTATGATGTGTTGAGACCAAGATAAATGAAGAAGGGGTTTTCTTCTTGCCACAAAAGATCTCCACTTTCCTACAGCATATTTAATTATAACCCCTTGTGTATTTTATTTTGAACATTTATATTTTTCAGAGTTTTGAAGTCTGTTTGACAGAGTGACTGGCTACTGAGGAAAATAAAATTCTATTTCAGTAATCTGTCCAGTAACAAAGACCGACCTGAAATCATCTTGAGAAGAATCTGTTGATTTGACAAAATGGCAATAAAATGCATACCTCAGAGCACATATCAAACTAAGTTGTCTTCATGTAAACAGCCCAGTGGAGGGACAGTTAGATGAGATATTATAGCGCCTGATATGTATTTTGATATGTATTATTTACCATTTTATGTGATGCTAATGAGACATGGTCTCTTTAGACACCCCAGGGTGACCTTGAACTCTCATTCTTGTTCCTCAGACTCCTTAGTTCTCATATTAAAAGAGGGTAGAGCCATGCTTGCCCAAATCATCCTGGAGCATCGATCTTGCCACCTTCCCATCTTTCTTCTGGCACTTGTTTTGTTAGCCTTCCCGTTGTCAAGTCTGTTTCCTAGAACACTACAGAGACATCATTCTTAATCTTTTATTACATGATCACAAAACACTGCTTGACTTTTCTCCAACTCCTCGCTCATACAACATGCAAAAAAATTAACAATCAATTGATCTCTGCAGGCACATATGAATGTGTGAGTGGATGCCCATATCATGACTTCACAAAAAATTGTACAAAGAATTGGATGTCCAATGCCTCATATTAGTGTGCTATCATGAGAGGGATAACAAATTATTCATTCTTAGCACCTACTATCCTATGATTTATTTTAGGCCAGTTTAGTTTACCATTAATGTCAGTGGTATCTCCAGTAATAAAGTTTCTAATAACAGTGTTCTTGAGTATATATTTTTATATATATCCTTTTTTATTCATGATTCTATTCGTTATTTCATTTATTTATATTTCAAATGTTATTCCCCTTCCTGGTTTCCTCTCTGAAAACCCCCTATCCCAACCCTCATGCCCCCCCCTTCTATGAGGGAGCTGATCCCCCACCCACCCACTCCTGCCTCACCACTCTAGAATTCCCCTATGTTGGGGCATGGAGTCTCCACTAGACCAAGAGTCTCCCTTCCCATTGATGCCTTCTAATATATGTTTCAAATAGATGAAGATTTAATGCTTCTTGATGAAGTCTGATACCCAGACTTGTATAACAACTTCTCTAAAACACATAGTTTTTCTTGTTTTTTGCCTTAAATCCTTGAATTCATGGGGACCTTCCTACACCGTCTCCTAAGTGGCTTCATGTAATGGTTAATCCTGATAGATATCTAACATTACCTGAGAGATAAGCCTCTGGGTATGCCTATGAGGAACTATGTGGCTTAGATTAATTAATGTGAGGAGACTCACTGCCACTGGCCTCATTACAGTCACTGGGATTGTAAATTACCGTCCGGAGAGAGTGAGTACACACAATTGTTCACTGATCTGGGCTTCCTGACTATGAACTTAATATGACCAACTCCCTCATGGTTTTGCTACCAGGCTATTCAGCACTCTACCCTAAAACTGTGAGTTGAAATAAACTTTTTCTCTGCCTCTTCAGTTGCTTCTGTCAGAGTATTTTGTCACAGAAAAACAAATAATGAAAATACCTTACACTCCTGTAGACATAATGACTAGGGTTACAGAGCAAAGCTCTTTCTCCTACAGTGATTACCTACAAACTAGGATTTACTATGTCCATGATGTGCCCAATGGTCTCTTCTTGCTCGCAGCAAGGATGAGAAGCAGCCACCATAGCTTTAGGGACTATTAATCATGCCTTTCCTACTTCATGTATGTACTGTAATCTTTTTATAGTTAAATCACACTTCACACATAGTCATCTATTTAGCTGGCCTATTTCATGCACCTTGGATGTATATGTATATGTGTATGTGTATGTGTGTGTGTGTGTGTGTGTGTGTGTGTGTGTATGTGTATGTGTATGTATGTGTATGTATATGTATGTGTATGTATATGTATATGATGTATATGTATATGATGCATATGTATATGTATATGATGCATATGTATATGATGTATATGTATATGATGCATATGTATATGATGTATATGTATATGTATATATAATATATTTACATTTTGACTGTTTTTACTGCCTTCTTCCTTCCCTTCCCTTCTTTCTTTTTCTTTCCTTGCTTTCCTCGTTTTGGAATTCTATTTCTATGTAAACCTGCAGAAAAAAATGTACTCACATTGTTTAATAGAATAATGTTAAACATAACCTTTATTTTATATATGTATCTCTCTCTCTTTTTCTCTCTCTGTCTCTCTCCATGCCCCCCCTCTCTGTGTGTGTGTGTGTGTGTGTGTGTGTGTGTGTGTGTGTGAGTGTCTGTGGAGCCTGGAATAGGGTATAATGGTACCTTTTATTCTCCTGTTGTAGTTGCTGTCTGGGGGGTTTACTGCCTCCATCTGCTAACCTAGTCCTAGTCCTGGAAACCTTCAGCCTCCATACAAGCTAATCTATGCCTAGAATGTTTTCTGCTTCTGGATTTGCTGCTGAATAAGCTCAACCTTTCTTTCTTTTGTTCTTTCTGAACACTAGATGGCCAGTTCAACTTAGCATTTCTGGCTCAAACTCCTCTCCTAGACTGATTTAGTTTGGCTTTTTTTTTCCTCTCTTGGCCTCTGAATTGCTCTGCTTGGCCTCAAACTAGCTGTAGGAATCTTTTGAAAAATCAAAAAACAACAAAAAACCAAAACCAAACAAAACTTCTGCGTTTTTCTCATTCTCTTGCTCATTGTTCCCACCCCCCCCCCCCCGACACCCCGGCCCATGTCTAGCTTCTCTTTTTAATCTGTCTCTGTAACACTCTCCTGGTAAAGCTGCCTCCTCCTCCTCCCTCTGAGCTGCTCCACTCTCCCTTTCAGCCCTACTGTACTGATCTCCACGAGCTCTACTGTGTCCTGTGCTGGACTTGCTTCCTCCTGTACTGTCTGCTCTCCCTTAAGTCGCTTCCCTTTCTTCTCTCTTCTTGTGAGAGCTGGGCAGATTCTATTCTGTCAAATCTTTCTCTGATTCATTCCCCTTTTCTCCCAGTCAACTGGACATCACTTTCAACTATATGAGCTTCGTTCTACAAGCACCTGTATACTAACTACAGTTAAGCACTTTACCTTTATTGCTTGGGATTCAAGGTGAGTACTAAGGGCTTGCCTGTAATCCGGCTAGAGTGATAAAAGGTTTGTCCTGAGGGCTGAGCCACACCACAACTAGAAACAGGTTCAGTTAGCCTGGAACAAGAGCATGTAGGATTCCTTGGAGCTGGAGTTGTGGGTGTTTTTGAGCTGAGATCCAAACTCAGCTTCATGGTTGAGCAGTCAGCCCTGTTAACTGCTCTAAATCTCTGGTCTATGCGGAATTTTTTTTTAAGATTTATTTATTATATGTAAGTATCCTGTAGCTGTTTTCAGATATCCCAGAAGAGGGCATCATTATGGATCATTGTGAGCCACCATGTGGTTTCTGAGATTTGAACTCAGAACCTTTGGAAGAGCAGTCAGTGCTTTTAATTGGTGAGTCATCTCTCCAGGCCCCAGTCTATGAGTTCTTTTCTAGAAATGTAGTTACAGAATCAACGTATATGTGTAGTTAGTTGTAAAGTGTTTCATCTATACTGCCAAAATTGTTTTCTAGAAATGTATTGTTATGACAGGATTTGCTTATGTGGGGGTGTCCTGTCTCTTCTCCCAAATAAAAATAATGTCAAATGATTAACTTTAAAATTTCATAGACTAAAAAAGTTGCCTTGGCTAATATGACGGAGCTCAACAATATAATATCCTTTAAAATTATTTTGACAAAGTTTTTTACAAAAGTGTGTTTGCTAGTCAATATTAATTTTTAATTTATACATTTCCCTCTACAACAAGGGCAGATGAATAACATTAGAATGCCTTTTGTGCTGTCACAGTTTTAGGAAATACTTCACTTTGCCTTTAAGGCCTGAAATACTGAGTAACAATTTAATAAGCCCTTGGTCCTATGAAGGTTTGACTCCCCAGTGTAGGGGAATGCCAGGGTGGGAAGGAGGGAGTGGGTGGGTAGGTGGGGGAAACACTTTCATAGAAGCATAGAAGGGGGAGGGGAGATGAGGATCTTCACTTTGAATCAGTTCAGGTCTCGTTAAGATGGGATTAAATACTCATATAAACTTATCGTAGCCTTTATGTGAACACAAAAATCCCTTTGATATGTTTTTTTTAGAAAGGATATTACTTAATATTAGGGAAAATAGAAATAGCAAGTATGCAGGAAGAATACTAATTGTAGATTAGTATTTCTTTTTTCTTCAGCAAATCCAATTTTACTGTGACTAATGTTTCAAAATCTATGCTACACTTAATCCATGTTGCTTTTAATAGCTAGAAATGATATGTTATATATGTGTGTGTTTAAGATGGAAAAGTATTAAAATCAACAACATAGTGCATTTATTATTTAAAAAATTTAAAGTAGACCAGAACTGTGCCCAAATGCCATGCTATTTTTAACCTCCCTTTAAGAAATATACTTCATCAAGCCAGTCTATTGAAAATACATTAATTTCTTCCCATTTTAGGTCTAAACCACTTTATTGAACTAGGTACTATTATTCCAAGTATCATCCACAGAGTTGTAGCTTTCAAGCATGATTCGTGTTATAGTAATGCCAGAGAGTTCTTTACTAATTGTGTAACAAAAGTGGAATGCATGCAGAAGGGCTTCACTTTCTCTTGCTGGATGCATAGATCCCATGGATACTATTGAATATGCAACCTCAGAAAAATATGGACTAAATATCCTGGACTGAATGCATGTAGGAGAGCCAAGAAGTATGAGATATTGAACAAGTAATTCAAATACCCTGCTTTATTTTACATGTGACCAAAGGATCTAGTAATCCAGGGAGAGTCTATGTGATTTAATAGTCTCATTTTGAAAAATCTTTATGGCTACCAAGTTCCTCCTATTATTTTGTCACTGTAATTATATGTTATTATTATCATTATTATTATTCAAGATAATGACAGATCTGATCAAACATACTGATTCTGAACAATCAGGATCTAGAAAGGAGCCTATTTGACAAGCGTGGGTGTGTTTTTAAGAACTCCTTGATCACAGAGGTGTTAGTTGCTAGGAGGCAGTGCAGCAACAAACCTTGGACAAACCTCAGGAAATATTACTGAGTTTGTGTGTGAAGGTGACAGAGGAAAGGAGAAATGGGAGAAGTAAGAAGAGAAGGACAGAGAGATGGAGAGAGGCCAATAATCTGAGAGTCTAAGTTAAAATATAGCAAATCTAGGTTAATTTTGAAATAACTGTTATAATTATTGTGTTTGATTTAGGTCAACTCATAAAGTAGAGTTCACCTTTTCAAGTCTCATATTTTACATAGGAAAATCAATTGTAAAAGTTCATGACCATAGGGTATAAAATAGCTTTTACTCACAATGAGAATCAATTAAAAAATCTAATATACTATTTACATATTTGCATTTAAAACATTTTAATCATATATAGTCTATAAAATAAAACTTGTTTGCTCCTTTCCATTTGCTTTGAGTGAAGAGTTTAAAACATGGAGAGGTAGGGTGGGAACTGTGGGTCAGACAAGAGAATGCTTTCCTAGCATGTATGACGCCCTGGGTTCAATCCCCAGCACCCCAGACATTGGGCTTGGTGTATATCCCAGAATCTAGGGAGGGTGGAAGCAGGAAGATTAGGAGTTTAAGGACATTCTTGCTTATAGAGAGGGTTCAAGGCTAGTCTGGACCCAATGAGATTCTATCTCAAAAAACAAAACAAAACAAAACAAAACAATCAATCAAACAAAAATAAACAATGACAACAACAAAACACGGAGAGGTAAAAAGCCACTTTGCCTGTTGACCAAGTACAGTGCTTATGCAGTGTATGGCAGTGACTGGATGCTCCCTGGCTCAGGTTCCCACACTTACAAGACAATCTCAATGGGAGAGCACAGCAGGGTCCTATCAAGTGGTCAGTAGGAGACAGGATCTAAGCTAGAGGCATCCTAGACACCACAGATTTGCTCTTGGTGTCAATGTCCCAGAGCCATTATAAATATTTAGTCTCTCAAGCTGACTGATCTCCCTCAGTGGGTCTATCTGCTTAGAACTTCATGTAGTTCAAGGCTGATGCAATTACCAGTGTTGTTGTCACCAGTAGATGTCCCCTCTCTTTTCTTCTTCTCTTCCTCTTCCTCTTCCCTTCTCTTTCCCTCAACATAGTCTTCTTTCTTATCCACAAACATGAGCACGTTTCCTTGGACTAACCCACTGTTATAAAATCATATTCCTTGGAACCATATGACCTTGGCAGGTCATTGGGAAATGTGTCAGGGAGGCTTCCCATGAGGATCTAATTATACTTCTCTGTTTGACATGAGATGTTCCTAGAAAATAAAGACACGGTGGTGGGAAACTTTCTGAAACACAGAATTAGATAATCAAAAACAAACCAAACAACAACAAGAAAAATAAAACCTATCTTAGTTTTATCTTGTAGTTTATTTTTCCTGATGTAGAGAACTTCTCTCCAATTCACAACTTTCCCATATTTGGGAGATTGGTCCCACTTCTTTTATACAGTAGTGGACTACTGAGAAAATAGGCTTTGAAAAGTGGATGGATTCAGCTGTGGATCAATATGAAACCTGTTATTTTTATTTTGATGTGACCTCTTACCCATACTGGCAATATAATTGATATTTGTAATTTTGTGTCATCTATATGACTCAAGTAAATGAAAACTGTGTTGCCTTCAATTGATACATGAGACAGATAATGATTATGCTTGCTTGTATGTGCTGAGTAGCAGTTATGTTGTATTCTATTAGGCACATATTTTTCTTATACAAAATAAGCCTTTTCAGAATATTGATTGTGATCTGCATCTACTAATTTTCCATAAAATGGCAGTTTTCTTTTTAACCAGAGATGGTCTCCCTGACAATGACTACTGTAAAAGACACGTGCTGTCTTGCCTGTGTTGTACCTTTTATGTTAGCCAACCTTCTTAGTCAGGCTATGACAAACACTAGCCTCTTATGATAATTGGATATAAAAAATATAGCAAAGTCTTATTTCTACTCTACTCTATACCTAAAGCTTTCCCATGCTAGAAGCTAATTTCTTCATTTTTTCTGTCTCAGTACAGATTTTTTTCTTTCTCTTTCCGCTGAAGATCTGATCCTGTCTTAAGTCTCCTGCTAGAGGGTTTATTCCTTTGATGGCTGTTTTTTTTCCTCACATTTTCTACAACCTTATTTCTTATTATTACACTAGCATTTGACTGTGTTGTGATACTTCATCTTAAGAAAAATAATCCCGCCTTTTAAAGAAAAAATATCCAAGCATTTGTACATATGAGCAACAGTAAATGGATTCACACACACACACACACACACACACACACACACACACACATTGTGTGACAATAATAATTAAATAAAATGAGATCATGCATTTGAGAGGGAGTGGGAGAAGACATAGGAGGAGTTGAAAATGGGAGAGGAAGGCATGTATTTAGTATGAAAACATAAAGTTCCTTAAAAAAATTAACATTTCTTTCCCAGATTGCAAAAACTATGAAAAATTGCTTCTACACATTCTTTTTTAAGAACGTTTTTTTCTAAGATTTTATTTATTTATTTAATATGAGTATTGCTGCTGTCTTCAGACACTTGAAGAGGACTTCTGAGCCCATTACATGTGGTTGCTGGGAATTGAACTCAGAACCTCTGGAAGAGCAGAAGACAGTGCTCTTAACCGCTGAGCCATCTCTCCAGCACCCTATATATTTTTCCTCTCCTACACATCAATGTTGAGCTCACCGTGCCATGGCAGCTGCCCTTGTCTAGCTCTCCTAGTTCTGTGCATCTAGATTTTTGTCCTCAATTTTGTTCTCTTCCCTCTTGACACATAATCGTTTGATGGCACAGAGGTCACACCTCTCCCTTGGCTTTTGTCCTCGAACCGACCTTGACTACCAGCTGCCTAGACGGGTTTCTCTTTTATTATACATACGACTATTGGCATTCCTCCAGACTTGGTACCAAATTTACTTTTCTAGACACCAACTCCGCATGTCCAAAGGAGAAAGTCTAATTCATTATTTAAATCCTCTCAGCCATCTTTATGATACAACTATCTGCTTCGTGGTTGAAAACAGATGCTGGAAGCCAATGCTGATTACTTTCTTCTAAGCCCCGCTGTATCAGCGATGCTACTTATTTTCTACAAAATAAATTTGGACCCGTTCTCATCTAGAACTCCACCACCGTGGCTTGAACCCTGCTCCCCACTGCTTATCTCCTGAGTAACTAACTACAGCAGTATCAGAGCTTAGCTCACCAGTTTTTGTTTCTTCTAGCTTAATTTACACTCAGTAGGACAAGTGACCTTATCACCATGTTAACAGAAACCCGCCACTTTCCTTGTCCAGGATCTGCAATGAATCCCCCTCACTTATAAAGAGATTGAAACCTCTTCCCAAGATCTGACAATCTGTATGTGATGGGACATCTTCCTAGAGTCCCTTCATTTTTTTTCTAGGCTCCAGCTCTGTACCTCTACCTTGAAAAGGAAAAAAAAAATTCAACAGCAAAACAACAAAACCTTGGCCATTTCTCTTCACACATTTGAAAGTATTTTTTACTTCTCACTGGAAATCCCAATGCTCTACACCTTTGTAGAGTCTTCTGGTTTTTTTTTTTTTAATTATTATTACTTTTAAAATTTTTTAAATTAATCATTTCATTCGTTTATATCTCAAATGGTATCCCACTTGCTTGTTACCCCTCCACAAACCCCCATCCCACATCTGCCCTCTCCTCTCTCACCTTTGCTTCTTGGTGGATGCTCCCCAACCCATCTACCCTCTCCCGCCCCACCGCTCCAGCATCCCCCTACACTGGGACACCAAACCTCTACGGGACCAAGGGCCTCCCTTCCCATCGACGTCAGACAATGCCATCCTCTGCTACATATGTATCTGGAGTCATGGGTAACTCCCTGTACACTCCTTGGTTGGTGGTCTAGTTCCTGGGAGAACTGGGTGGTCCGGTCACCTGACATTGTTCTCCCTATGGGCTTCAATCCCCCTCTGCTCCTCCAGCCCTTCCAGAAGCTCTCCCACAGGGATTCCTCAGCTCAGTCTGATGGTGGGTTCCAAGCATCCACATCAGCATTGGTCAGTTGCTGACAGACCCTCCCAAGGGACAGCCACACAGGTTGCTGTCAGCAAGCGCCTCTTAGCAACAGCAATAAAGGGGTTTCCTAGATTCCAGGGAAACAAGAGGCTCCCAGGACCCAATGGGGATGAGTTTAGCTGAGATCTTTCTGTTTTAAGGTCTCTGATGGAGCAGTGGTCTCTTTAGAAGGATCCTCCGATCATCCATTGTCTTTCTTGCGTTCAAACCATTGCTTTTATTTTCTCCCACGTTCATTACAATTCCACCTCCATGTTTGCTCTCTTGCTGACCCACAGGTGCTGAAGATGCTGTTCATAGAGCGCCATTGTGTCTTCAGTGAGCAGCATATGTTAGCTGCTTAATAAAAGTTGAATGAACAGCCACATTATCCCTTGAGTTCATTGTGGAGGGTGCATGAAATCACACATACGATTGCACTGATGAAAGGGAAATAAAAGGAGAAAAAAGGGCGAGCTACATCAGATAGAGATAAATTAATAGAACATTGAATAAACAGGTGGGCTATGCAGAAGCAATATTCCCACTTGTTATTTAGTATATCTTTTTCCTCAAAGGAGATCAACAATGTGGATTCTCTATGATTTAAGATATTTTGAAGATATAAAATCACAACTGTACTCTACTACCTTAATATATTTATAATTTACCTTTCTGCATTAATCTAATCAGTTGCATAATAATTTTCTTGACATATTTGGGTAATGACTTTTATAATCCAATAATTACAGTTAGTGTTAATTTTCTTCTTTGGCTTGGGTACCATCTTTTGTGTTGGTGGTTCCATCTTTTATTAAACAGAGGAAATAGGAAAAAATTTTCAGTTAATCTAGAATGCTCTTAAATTCAAAATTTCCACATTCTATTTAGAGTAAAATATTTCACATCCAACTTAAACTTTTGGCTCAGCAAACAGTGGGCTACAGATTTCAAGTGGCTTTATTTCGGGTAGGAGCTATGAATTCTGCCATGTTCTTATATGCCTTCATGGGTTCCTAGGTGTCTATCAGTAAGACACCCACCAAGTGCGGATCAGACTGGCAAAGACAGTTACTGCTCACATTCCCTTTCTGCAAAAATGACTACGCACCTGTCATACTGACACTCTTGCTTACCTGGGCTCAGAAACATCTCTTGTGGTTGTGCTTCGTGCAGTGGGGGCCACAGTAATAGGTCCTGCATCCGAGCCCATGTTTGTACAGAGTCCAGGCTGCCCTGTCCTTCCAGGCTTCCCAGCCAATGGTTATAGCTGTCTAGAGCGTCCGAGTGTGTGAGACGTAGGGTTTATGTAACACACCTTTGAATGAGGACTCCAGAGAGAAGCGTTTTACATCTGCTCAAGGGTTTTCCTATCAAGTCTTTGAGCTTACCCTCTCTCACGCAGGTCAGGCCTTCATCATAGGTCTAAAGGTTTTCGCACTTTCTCTGGTTGTCACCCCAGATGTTGCCTTATATCTTTCATCCCAGTCACAGCACAATGGCATATGTTTCTTAGAAGATCCAAGCGAATTAACAGGCAGGACATTTTAGATGTGTGATTAAATTCATTATGAACTTCCACATTCTTTCTCAAAGTAGTTGAAGGCTTTTGGCTCCCACCAGAAATGAAGGGCGCAAGAAGCTCTGGATTTCACTAGCATGGAGTTAGTGTATTTCCTTTATCTCCATGAATGTGTAGTAAGTGCAATCTCACAATTGGCTAGGCTTTTCAGTGTTGGATGACTATGTGGTGGAAGTGCTTGCAACCTCTTTGAATTTTATGTCACACTTACTCTCAGTCTCTCTGAAATGTTTCTCTGGGAGACACAAAAAGGGGGAGGGGAGGTTAAATGAAGGTGAAGTTCAGAAGAGCAAGAAACAAGGCAAACAGAAAAAAGGGGGGAACCCCAAGTGCATTATATAATTCCAGTCCTTTAATTGCCTTTCCGCATTTCTGTTGTTTTGGAGAATACTGCTATACCTCTAGTGTGTCATGCTTTACTGATAATGAAGTATAAAGATAAAAATGCAATGTACTTTAATATAATAGAAGTACTAATAGGAACACGTTGTATGTTATAAGATACTAAACAGACAGACACAGAGAGGGGGAGGCAGAGGCAGAGGGAGAAGGAGGGGGAGACTGGGCCTGACATTATCTTTTGAAACCTGAAAGCCTGGAAACCTAAGAGTGGGGGGAACTGGCTCCTGGGACTGTTTTTATAATTTATTCATAGATGTTCTTTTGAGAATTTCAAGCATACCTACAATGAATTAGATGCTGAGATTGGGTCTTGAGAACAAGTCTTAAAGTCCTGGCATAGTGATTCCTACCTGTCAATCCAGCACTCCAGCACTGGTGTTCAGAGACAAGCAGATCTCAGGTACTCATAATCCAGTCAGTCTGGTGGAAATACCAATTCGTTGCTAAATCCAATGGAAGACCTTCCCATGCCCCACACCTACATGAAGAAGTGATTGAGGAAGAATTTTTTTTTATCAACCTCTGTCTGTCCTCTACATATGGCTTTATGGGCATACCCCTTCCATACTTGTATACAGACATATCACTTTCACACTCTCAATGAAATACCTTCTAATTGTAAATATGGCTTTGCTCCTAACTTGATCGTGTTGCATGGTCAAAGAACCATATATCTCTGAGCTTCAGGTCTGCCATAACAGAAATGCATATCAGTTATTTATCATCCTGTTTATTTGATAGTTGAGTAATATTTAAAGCAAGGCACCTATCACCTGGAAAGATCTCTCAATGAAGGTATTTTGTTGCCAGTGTTTAGCCTTAGATAAGAGAGAATGTAAACTTTTATAGAAAATTGGTAAAAAAAAAAATAAAAAGGAACAACTACACTGATTTATTATTATAAGATTTTAATGGTTCATTTGTAGCAAAATGCAGGGTAACACAGGGCAATACCAGTACATGTTAGAAATGTCAGGCTCTAAATTTTCCATCGTCAAAGCAAATGGAGTGTAGACGGCTATAACTGGCCTCAGTGAGTTTCTTGCAAAGCTTTCGTATGTAAATGCAAGAGAATTTCTGTCCTCATGCTAACATGACATGGTGCAGTTTCAGACACTGTCTTGCTGATTACCACACAACCCAACTGCCACATAAATTACCATTATAAATGAAACTTTGCATACATATGCAGCACTGAGCATGGGGCAATAAATTGGTCACGACTCCCTGTCTCCAATGGCGCCAGTTCATCACTTCCTTCAGCATGTTGGGACCAAGGGCATGTTGGTGAATGCCCTTGACTAATCTCCTATCATGATGCACCTCATATTTCAGTACACACTGGCACACGGTGGCCTTTGGAGGGAAGAAAAATCTTGTTTCCTGCACTGTCAGTCCTGCCTTCCTGCCTACAGCAAACTTAAAAAAATATAATAATAATTGGGGAAAATGTTAAGCAATCAAAGCTTTTATAAAGCATGCCATGATTAATTGCTAGCTTCAATTATGAGCTAGCTGTATAGACTGCTTCCTAGGATTCTCATCTTATTAGATAGGATGATTCATGTGCCTTTTCTTGGCACCACTTCTGCTTCTTTGCAGATATCTTCATCAATATTGCAGGCAGTTATGGGGTTCTGCTCAAGAGCAGAGCACCAAAAAATATCCTTTCAAGAAACAACTTTGGTATTGGGCACCCTGTACAGTTGCCATGTTTTACTGATTCTAAAGCTCATTCTATTTAAGGATGTGATCAGCATGACCTGAATCCTGAGCTTGTTTTTATTTTATTTTATATATTTATTTTGTTAATTTAGATTTGGAAGCTGTTAACTACAGCTTCAGAGCATCTTTGCCTGTGTCCTTTGTTATGATGTTCCTGTGCTAACTCTAAAGCTTCCATGGCTTGCAGTGAATTCTTCCGACTTTTCTTCCTGCCCGAGACTGACCATTTTAATGCTAAGTCTCAGCTTGCCCCTGCAGTTTCACATTCCTCAAACCTTCTTGCTTTCCTGGCACAATCCCATTGTGGGTTTTCTGAAAAAGCTTTTGTTTTATTTACACAAAGAAGAGCCATGGCTGGAGCCATCCTGTGTCCCTTTCTCCTGTCTTGGGATGGGCTATGATGCTAGGTGGCAAGTTATGACCATGGGATGACAAGCTTCCAAGTTAGAATGATGGCCTTGTCTCCTTGCCATAGTTGGGGTTCTGAGCCCCTGGGAACAGCTGCCTGTTTCTGAGCTGCAGTTCTGTGATCTAAATACGACCCCATTTATTGAGGCCATTCTGCAAGAGGGTTTTGTTTCTTTGCAGCTGCAGACCTACTGATACAATTACTTCTGGATACAGACATGGAAGTCAGTTTTACATTTGGACCCCAAATGGCCTGTTCAATTGACAGGGCATCTTTCATCTGAGAATAAGATCTAAAGAGTAGTGAAACTATAAAATAAGTTTTATTTTAAACATTCTTTATAAGAAGAATCCCCATGATAGCTGATACTGCTGGTGCTAAAGGCAGGCTTCTTTATCTGCAATGATGATGAAAACTTGTTAAAATTCCAGCTCTTTAGATGGACATTAAAGGTCTTCTTCACTACAGGGGTGGTCTATTCCTAATTTCCTAGGCAAGCAATATGAATTCGGGTCTATGCTTCTTTCCTTTTATATTTTTAAATAGTATGTATATATACATATACATATACGTTTGTCCACATGTGGAAGTCGTAGGGAAACCTACAGCAGTAAGTTCTTTTCTTTCACCATGTGGGGCCCAGGAATTGGGATGACTCAGGCCATCAAGCTAGGCAACAAGCATTTATACTTGCTGAGCCCTTTTGTTGTCAGCCCTTATGCTTCTATTTACTTTACTTTCATTTGCTCTGTTTAAACCACCCATGACTTGCCCTAGATATAATAAGTATAAAATAATATAATAATATATTTTATATAAGTACATATATGTATATATGCATATGTGTATATATCTACACATATACATGTTTATATAATAGATATGTTCATATATTATTATATTTTATATTATATTATATTGTATTATATATAGTGGAATTGGGAGATTTTCCTGATTATACAATTCACCAATAATCATTCTCTCACCTAGAAGTAGAACTGAGTTGCATGATCATTCATTAAAAGTATTATGTATTTCTTCTCTATACTTACTATTTGGATGATCACCATGATTCTGTGATTCTTATGAGCAGAGAAGGAGGAGACATTTTTGTATTAACCACAGTGGAAATGATTCACTTTCAGTCAGTATTTGGTAGTAACTGTTAACTTTATTTGTATCTGTGTACATGCTTTTATTATTCTCCATTCATGTTCTTCTCAGGTACCTTATTGCTACATATTTTAATGTTTATATTGCTAACTGGCTAGGGTTAAGAGGCATAGTTTGGTACAAGAGTTCTTTCTAGAATTCATAAGCATCTGGGTTTGATCCTCAATCCTGTAAACAAAGCAAAATGAAGCAATACTACTAAAATCAGGGATAAGACAAGGCTGCCAATTCTCTCCCTATCTATTCAATACAATACTTGAAGTTCTAGTTAGAGCAATTAGACAGCAAGTGGAGATCAAAGAGATACAATTTGGAAAGGAAGAAGCCAAGGTATCCCTATTTGCAAATGATATGATATGGGCTGAGAAAGAAATTAGGGAAACAACAATCTTCACAATAGCCACAAATAATATAACATATCTTGATGTAAGAGCTGTATGACAAGATCTGCAGGTCCCTTCAAAAAGTAATAGAAGAAGACCTACGAATATGGAAAGATCTCCCATGCTAATGCATCAGTCTGATAAACAAGGTGAAATTGGCCATCTTACCAAAAGCAATCTACAGATTAAATGCAATCCCCATCAATATTCCAACACAATTCTTCAAAGACATGGAAAGATAAATTCTCAACTTCATATGGAAAAACTAAAAAACCCAGGATAGCCAAAACAATTCTCAACAATAAAAGAACTTCTGGGGGAATCACTATCCCTCACTGCAAGCTGTACTATAGAGCAATAGTGACAAAAACTGCATGGTATTGGTATAGATAAAGACAGGTTGATTAAAAGAATAGAAGAGTCGGATATAAGCCCACATACCTATGGACACTTGATTTTTGACAAAAAAGCCTAAACCATAGAATCACAAAAAGAAAGCATCTTTGACAAATGGTACTGATCTAACTGGCTGTCTGCATTTACAAGAATGCAAACAGATCTATATTTATCACCCTGCACAAAGTTCAAGTCCAAGTAGATGGAGGACCTCAACATAAAACTGGATACAGATACACTGAATGTAAGAAAAGAGAAAGTGGGTGATACCACTGGCCCACTATAAAAGGGGCTGCTTGCCCCTCCTTTCTCTCTTACTCTCCTCTCTCTCTCTCTCCCTCTCCCTCTCCCTCTCCCTCCCTCTCCCTCTCCCTCTCCCTCTCTCTCTCTCTCTCTCTCTCTCTCTCTCTCTCTCTCTCTCTCTCTCTCTCTCTCTCTCTCTCTCTCTTGCCTCTTGACCCCTTGCTCCCTTTCTCTCCCCATTCCCTTCTCCCCTCTCTCCATGTGGTCATGGCTGGACTCTGACTTCTGTACTCTCTCCCTTTCTCTGACTTTTTCTGCCTCTACTACCCTCTTAACTCCCGTCCCCATACCCTGAATAAACTCTGCTCTGTACTATACCATTGTGTGTGTGGTCGTACAAGGGGAAGGGATGCCTGGGCATGGGCCTGCTGAGGCACCCCTCCCCCATCCGTCCCCTGCAAGCCCATAGAACATATTCTTATGCTGCTTTCTCTTTTTATGATCACAACACCTTTCTCCTCAGAAAAGCAGAGGCCGCCCATGGATATCAACCCACCTTGAAATACCAAGTATAGTAGGGCTAGATGCATCTTCTTCTATTGGGGCTGGTCACGGCAGTCCATGTCTGAGAATTTTAAAAGTCACCAACTTTTCTAATATTAAAAGATACAATGTCTAAGATACATTTCTTATATTTTATCCATCAGGATATTTATTATCAAACTTTAGTAATGAGCTATTCCATTAGTATTTGTACATGCATCAGTGCAATTCCTTGCTGATTTAAATATCATTCTAATGTATCAGCTTTCAACTAGTAATTTAAATAAACATTTATTTCTAAAATTGAAATTTGGTGGCTCAGTAAGGAAGGCCCCTGACACATGCCCAGTTGGGAGTGGCATTCTTTTAGACAGCTGGTTAAGACATTTTTCAGTGTTTGGCATCTGATCACTTTTGAGGAATATTCCCATTAAGACAATGGAAATAGGATTAAGGTTCACTTTAAAAACTAAGGTTTAGCAGTGGAAGGAGTCCTACTTAGAGAACATAGGCAAACTGAACCCTGTGAGAAGTGATTTATGCATCTATAGGAGCTCTAGAAAAGCAGGTGATTGGAGAAGAATGCTTTAAAGAGTATGAGGATGAAAGAAACTAAGAAAGAAATAAAAGAGAGAGAGAGAGAGAGAGAGAGAGAGAGAGAGAGTGAGAGAGAGAGGGAGAGGGAGGGAGGAAAGGAGGGAGGGAAGGAGGGAAGGAGGGAAGAAGAGAAAAAAAAGATGTTTTAGCACCAAAGCAAAGAAGAAATTAAGGACAGTGATAAAATTTGATGGAAAATCTCTTATGAATATTTATTAAAGATGAAAGGTTATTGCCTAAGCTATACTGACAAGATGGCGTTTAAATCGTGCATGGAAAACCAGTGCTGAGGAGATGCTGCTCTTTTCTGGCTGTGGATTCTTGACTTACACCGAACACACTGTAGTTCTTACCTATTTCTCCACATTTTCTTGACAATTAGAGAAATAAGGCTTCAGATCACGACTTAACAAAGAGAAAGCGAAGCTTCAAAAATGAGTAACACTAGTCAGAGGCTTAATGTTTGAGTTTGCGTCCAGTCTGGTCTAGTGTTCTAGGATAGCCAGGGCTATATAGAGGGACCCTGTCTCAAAAAAAAAAAAAAAAAAAAAAAAAAAAAACCAAGCAAAGAAAATAATGTGGCCAAAGTAACAGTTTATGAAGGACAGTGCCTGAATTTGAATTTACTTCTGTTTACAAAGGCCCTGTTTTAAGTGTCTTCTTGGCAAACTGGCATATTTACCTATGTATGTTGTTATGGCTTACACATGACATGTCCCTGGCCTGCAAAGGCTCATATGCTAAAGCCTTGGTTACCAGCAGATAGGCTTTTGAAAGATTCTTCCATCAGGATGGGCCTATCATCATCAGAGGAGTCATCTACTGAGGAATGCACAGGGGCCTGGATATCTAGGAGTAGACCTTGGGGAGGAAGTGGCTTATATGGAGGCACACTTTCTCATACCCAGTCACTGTGCTCTGTCTGTCTGTCTGTCTGTCTGTCTGTCTGTCTGTCTGTCTGTCTCTCTTTCTGGATGTGTGTGTGTGTGTGTGTGTGTGTTTGTGGGTATGTATGTTTCTTCTTTTCTCTGTCTCTCTGTATTTCTCTCTGTCTCTCTGTATTTATCTCTGTGTCTCTGTCTCTCTCTGGATGTGTGTGTGTGTGTGTGTGTTTCTTTTTTCTGTCTCTTTCTCTCTCTCTGGCTATGTGTGTGTTTCTTCCTTTTTCTGTCTCTCTCTGTCTCTCTTTGTCTCTCTGGATGTGTGTTATGTTTGTGTGTGTCTGTTTCTTAACGTATCTGCTGTGATGCCCTCCTCCTCACCTGCTGATGCAAAAGCCGTGGAGCCAACCTCTGTAAGCTGTGAGCCAAAAGTAAACCCTTCCTTCCTTACTTGTTTTCTCAGGTATTTTACCATAACAATAAAGTAATGACTAACAGAACTTAGTATTATTTAGTTAATACTAAAGTACATAGTTATGTGGGGAGCTTTTTCTCTAGAGAAACCAGTTATGTTGACTGTCAGATCTAGGTCCTGGATGAGCAAAGTTATTTTATATTCAAGCCTGGGGGTTTCTCATGAACTGTGCATAGTGATCTTAACTCGAAATATTACCATGAAAGATTAATCTTGTAAAGAATGTATGAATGACTGACAAATGAACAAAAAAGTCATCTAGAAAATGGTCAACCAAATCAAAGGATTATTTGTTTAAAAATACCAGAAAGATGCATTATTGGTTATGTAGTATTCTTATATGGTAATACATTTTAAAATATAAAAATTCATTACCAGTATGTGTTTGCAGGGTTTTTGATTATGGCTTTGTAAAAATTATATTACACAATATGGACTTCAGTTAGTCATAGTTAATCAATGTTTTATGGAAATTTCTCCTGCTCAGTGGGGCACCTCTAGCACAGTATTTTTAAGTCTTCATACTATCCCATGATGGATATATCATAACTTATTCAGTTATAACAAGATCAATTTTAAATTGTTTAGTTGATTTCCATATTTCAATTCTTTGCAAACCTAAACATTTTAAAACAGACTTTTAATATTTGGGCACACAGTTTAATTCCCTTGTTATAGATCTGTAGGAAGAGCATTTCTGAGAGGAAAGAGTTATTTCAGAAATATATATTTCAATTTTTTTGTTTATGTGTGCAGTTTTGTGTGTATGTGTGTGTGTGCCCATGTGTACATACCTGTGCATAGGTTGACTGCTTCTGTCTACATGGAGGCCAAATAAAATGGACATTTTTTTTTTCTGAGACAGAGTTTCTTTGTGTAGTCCTTGATGTCTTAGAACTCACTCTGTAGACCAGACTGGCTTCACATTCAAAGATCCTGCTGCTTCTGCTTTCTTAGAGCTGGTTAAAGGTGTGCATTACAACAACAACAACAACAACAAAAATCACCGGATCTCTCAGAGCTGAGGTTGCAGGTGTCTTTGGGAGTCCTGGATTGTCATGTGGGTGCTTGGCTCAGAAATCTATTTCTCAAGATTCCATAGTGAATTTTCTTAGCCACTGATCCATCCATCCATCCATCCAAGCCTGGACCACCTTTGGGTTTTTTTTAAGCATAATGCCTTTGCTTTTTTTTTTTTTTTTTTTTTTTTTTTTTTTTTTTTTTTTTTTTTTTTTTTTTTACAAAGGCCATACAAAAGGATTTTCACCAAAATGCATGAGAATCTGCTTTTCTGAAGTCTCCTATTGTTGCTCTTTGGAAGTAGAATAAAACAAAAGCAGAGCTAAACAGCAACATAGTGAGTGGAAAAAAAAATTACACAATATGAATACACTGTAAACACCTTTCTGTAATCACTGAGATAGACAAAGCCACACATGGGGTCTCTTCTGTTGTTTTTGTTATTTTTTTTTTTTTTTTTGAGACAGGGTTTCTCTGGCTCTCCTGGAACTCATTCTATAGACCAGGCTGGCCCCGGAACTCAAAAATGTGCCTGCCTCTGCTTCCCAAGTGATGAGATTAAAGGCATGCTCCACCACTGCCCAACAAGTGTTTCTTCTGGAATCTTGCCTTCTAAGCCTGTTTTTCTGATCCTCAGCTCACAGCAGCCCAGAGGGTAGGGAGTACCACCTCAGTCTCTGACTTATACTCTGCTTTTCCTGCCTTGTCAACCTATCAGCTCCTTAGTGTATGTGATGAGGCTGGAGTCAGACGTGGGAGAGGAGGGGTAATGATGTTAATAAGTTTTTCTTATCTCAGAACATCCTGGCTATCTTTTGGAATAGTTCATTAAATACAGTATAAAGGTAGCACATTATTCAGTGAAAGTTATTGAATTCTCATTAGGAAATAAAAATTACGTGTTTTTATATCTAGAAGTCTCACATGTTCGGGATATAAGCATCTCACATGTAACATTGGATGCCTCTTGCAATTCATTTGCTGCTCCTACTGGATCCATTTGCTGGTGGTCTGCGTGACTATTTTAGTTAACAGGCATCGAGAAACTGCACACACGTGGCACTGGTGCAACGAGACAGAGAACACTGCTGGGTGAATTGTCTCAGTTTTCCCTCCTGGAATTCATGTGCTAGCAAGCACGTCACTTCATAAGGAAGCCCATAGGCTAGGTCCTTGGGATAAGCCCTAGGAACTATGGGAGCCCTGTGCAGACCATCCAGGCCTCCAGATTATATAGGAACCAAAGTTAAAATAAAAATTCCTAGTGTTAAGCCATGGAGATTTTGATGTTTGCTATCAGCCTGGCTCAGCCCATCCCGACTACTGTACTATTACACCTCTCTGAGCAATCTCTATCTATTTCGTTTTTTTTTTTACCTTTATTGGGCTTCTCTGGTGAGCAGATCTACACTAATATCCTTAATTATAAGCAGCAGGTTGATAGAAAGGTTTGTAACTCAGCAAAAGGAGAGGCCTCTATATGAAATTGTAGGTTAGAAACAGGACAAGCAGACAGCTTTGTGCCAGGTACAACATGTCATGGTTATTATTAGAAACACAAGGAATCTGATCACTCCTTATCACATTCTTTTAGGCATTTTACAATTGAGAAAAGAACAAGACCTGAGCATCCACCATTCCCAAACAACTACCACCAAATCCACAAAGGCTTATGGGTAACTCTTACCAGTTCATAAACAAATTTCTGAATTTCAAACACATGAATTAATGATAGATCAACTTCCCTGAACGTGATTAAATAATAGAGCTATCATGATAGTTTTGGCAGGGATCTATATGTGTTTCTTTGTTGGATGGAGCTTGGGAAAATTTTCACTCAGCGGGATTTTAAAGATTTTATTTGGAAGTAAATGCCCTTTTCAGATTTTTAAAAATTATCTTATAGTATGACTAAAACACTTGAAAACACACCAAGAATTTAAAAATTTTAAAATACATGGATACAGAGATACCCATCCTAAGGTTCATCTGTTCAGATCAGTAATAATCTATCATTTATTTAAACTCATAGAGTAGTTTTCAGGCAAAGCTCTTCTATTTTCCACCCCAATTCTATTCTATTAGCTGCGTGAGAGCTTTTGAGAGCTTAGGAAAGACACGAACAAGAAAATATAAAAGTAGAACTGTGTCCCCTTTTTGCTGTAAGGAAGCATCAGGCAAGAGCCAGACTCCCACTGCTCTATCTACATCCGTGAACACTGGGATGAAGATGCGTTCTCTACAGATCCTCTTCTAGATGGAATCCTTAGAGTTTAACACACAAAGAGAAGAGAGTCTACTCTCTATGCAAACCAATCAGAGGTAAGAAACTTTCTTTTCCATTTTTTAAAAAATGGGTTTTGCATTTTTGTGGAGACCTCTTTCTAAAGAATTTTTATGTTAAATGTCTGAAGTTTTTTATTCAGACTTTTAAGACCCTCAACAGGCATTTCCAAGTATGTAACAATCCATTTTCTTTCCAAGAATAAAGGCCAGAGTCAGTTACATAATTGTGTTATATCTGTAATTACGGATTTAAAATTCCACACAGATTGACATACGTGTTTGGTAATGAATATTCTTTCAATTACTTTATATCTCAAATGATAACAAACCAAAAAATATATATAGGCCATAATGACTTTGAATTCTACTTGAGGCAGAAAATATTTTAAATAAGAGCATAGGCCTTAAGGCTGAAAGACTGTGTGAAGGTAGGCCTCAAAACTGAGTATGGACATCTTCACAACGAGGAATAGTCATGCATATTTTACCAGATGTTTGTAAGGAATGTTGTCTTTAAGAGGACTTGAGGACAAAAATTGTATTTTATACAATGCTCTTTCCTTTCTCTAACATCTTAATGTGTACTAAATGCAACTAACCACTCTTTGCTTCCTTAAGTAAGTGTTTCTGTTCTTAGGTTCCAGGATGACCTGACTTTGGTTTTCTTGCTGTCTCGCAAGCTACATCCTCTAGACAAAGAAGATTCAAAAGCGTGCAAACTGCTTCACCAGTTCAGAAGAACCTCGTGTGCTAGCAGCTTGTAAGCTGGTAGGATCCAGACTTCTCTCATCAAGCAGACATCTATCTGAAACTGCAGAATCATGTGCTGTGACCCTCTATTGCACATGTAGATGTCCAGCAGACATCACAACCTTGACATGACTGTCAAAAGATGTTAGATTATATCTGCAAGTTTCATTCATCTCAGGAGATTCTCCATTCAGTTACACAAACAAACACTCTAGGGTGCGATCGCCAACACCCCGCCCACAACTATACTTCTGTAAAGTTAAGGTGCCTTCATCACGTTCTTGTCAACTCTCGCCACCGGCCCTTAATTTGTCCCCTTACCTTCACACTGGCCCTGCTGTAGGCTCATTTTCCACTGGACAGAAAGGTCATCTTTATGTCACATCACATACAAGGATGTTTCAGGACATGAGCCATGTACAAGCATCTCTTCTCATGATGCAATTCCTGCCAACCTAAAGACCTCATCTCCTGGCCCTCTGTCTTCTTTCTTGTCTTTGTGTTGACGCCTTGGTCTTTTCTCTGCCATACATACTGTGTGTCTCTAGCAGCTCTCCCAGCATGTTTGGAAGGTTGCTCTCTGTTTGGTTTATTTTTTGTTTTTATTCCTTATCAGCTTTTCTTTTTTTATTATTCAATATATTTTTTATTTACATTTCAAATGATTTCCCCTTTTCTGGCTCCCCACTCCCCAAAAGTCCCATAAGCCCTCTTCCCTTCCCCTGTTCCCCCATCCAACCCTTCCCACTTCCCTGTTCTGGTATTGCCCTATACTGCTACACTGAGTATTTCCAGAACCAGGGGCCACTCCACTGTTCCTCTTGGACATCATTTGATGTGTGGATTATGTTTTGGTATTCCAAGTTTCTAGGCTAATATCCACTTATTAGTGAGTGCATACCATGATTGATCTTTTGAGACTGGGTTACCTCACTTAGTATGATGTGCTCCAGCTCCATCCATTGCTCTCTGTTTGTTATAGCTACAATCTTTTCATTCGTTCATGGGTGCACCCAGAGATAGAAATGGAGAGAGCAGAAGTGACTTAGTAATAATTTTTATAATCATTCTTTTAGTTTTTTTTTAAAAAGACATTACATGTTGATGGGAGTTGGTTACTTTGTGTAAATATTTGTTAATTCTGACCTTATTTGGAAAAGGGAAGATGTATTAACTAAAGGTTAGCCTTTTTAGCCAGAAAGTGGTACCATATGCCTTTAATCCCAGCAGTTGGGAGAAAGAGGCAGGCAGATTTCTAGGTTTGAGGCCAGCCTGATCTACAGAGTGAGTTCCAGGACAGCCAGGGCTATGCAGAGAAACTCTGTCTTGAAAAATCAAAAATTAAAAAACAAAAAAACAAACATTGGATTTCTACATCTGCAGTCATATTCACATACATATATAATCTTAAGTCAACAGTAAAGGATAAAGATCTGTAACATGGCTAGTTCAGTCATTTCACGTTAAACTGAGTTTACTATCTAGACCCTTGACTTGATTAGTAACTTCATTAACTAGTTATACATATGACCATGCCATTGATTGTTTTATATACTGTAGACGTAAATCAATTTTGGTCTTCAGTTAATGTCATTTCTTTCTCTTTCAGTTTCTTCTGTTTGTCTCTGTAAAAGGCTTCAGTAATTTAGCTGCTTTAGCTTTGGTTTCCACTTGCTAGTATTAATAGTATTTAGTGTCATAGCAGCATAGGTATTATATAGTATCTTGTCTAAGGTCACATTTCACAGCACTGCAGTTTAATTGTGGAATAGGGTTCCTTATAATAACACATACGCTAGAATGAATTGTTAATGATTTATATTTTTTTGAGTAAAATTAAATTGTATTTTATCAAAAAATATAGTGAGTATATATGTGTGTATGTTTATATGGGCATATTTATGTGTGGTGCATGCACAGGTATATATGTGGAGGCAGAGGAGGATACCAGATGTTATGTGCCCTGCTATTATTACTCTTGGCTTTGTTCCTGTGAGGGTCTCTCACTGTTTCTGAAGTCAGGGTCACAGGAACATGTCCAACTGATTTTCCTGTTCCTCTTCCATGCAGTGCTGGGGTTACAAGCCCACATGCAATCATACCTGGGTTTTATGTAGGTGCCACAAATTCAAACCTTCAGTCCTCATGCTTGGACTACATGAACTCTTTATCTATCAATCCATCTCATTTATGAATTTTAGTTTAGAATTAGCTTTTTTTGTTTTTGTTTTTGTTTTTGTTTGTTTCAGCTTACAATTCTAGGTAACAGGTCATCACTGAAGGAATTCAAGGCAGAACTCAAACAGGGCAGGAACTTAGAGGTAAGAAATAAAACAAAAGCCATGGAAGGTGTCTGCTTATTGGTTTAAAATTACACTTTGATTAAAGTTTAAACATTTTTATTTGCCAGAAGAATAAATATCTTGTACATGCTGCTTTCTTCAAAAAATGTAAATGCTCAATACTTTCCAGACAATCTTCATCTGTGAACAGTCTGTTAAGAATCAAAAATTTTAATTATCCCTTTCTACTCTTGTTAAACCTGATTTCACATTTGTACCACAGAAAATTAGCAAATGAACATGTAAATCCAGCTATTATTGACTGGAATTCAGATTATTATGTGATTAAATATATAAAGTTTCTCCTTCTTCAAAGAACTGTCATTTCCACTGGAATATTTAAGTCCAAATTTAAAAATTAAGTGTAGGAAATGACAGGAAATTTCACATGAGAGAGAGCAAGTGAGAGGCAGAGAGACAGAGAAAAAGAGACAAAGAGACAGAGAGAGACAGAAAGACAAAGAGGCAGAGAGAGAGATAGAGAGACACACAGAGAGACTGGACAGAGACAGAGACAAAGAGAGAGACAGACACATAGAGATAGATAGATATTGAGAGGGAGAGAGAGTGGAGAAAACTTATGGGTATGTTGATTTAGTCTTTCAGGATGAACCTCTAGATAGTACACAAAGAGAATATGCTAATGAAGATGGAAAATTAAGCCGCTGTTGCCAGGTCCCACATAGATTCACTGAATGTGTGCAAAGCGTAAACCTGAGGTGAGCATTTGAGTCAGGCTGCTGTAGAGTCGGGCCTGGTGGGGGGGGGGGAATATAAGAAGAATGGCCAGATCAAATGCACAGGAATTTGAAACCACAGAATATAATTGTCCTTTGGGATTCTAAATATTCATGCATCTGTTAGGTAGCAGATTCAGCTAAAGATGGCTCATCAAACGAATTCCACAATCAGGTTGAGGACAAGTCTCTAATCCATGAAGGAGATAATCTGTCACTGGGGAAGTTATCCCAGAAGAAATGTAATTCTTTGAAATATTTAAGCTGTTAAGTAGAAGTTTCTGGAAAAAAAGATTTCCAAAAATTTAACCTTCTTACTTGCTCTTATTCCTGCCTTGCCAAGAGAGAGAAACATGCAGCTGGCAGGGAGGCTGGTTAGAAAAAAACAAGTTGTGACATTCAGAAAACAAATGAGCATTGTTGTTAGTCGAGAGCAGCGTGTTCCAAGTGACATGGACTTGAGGATATTCACTCCAGCATTTTTTTCCTTTGTTCATTTGTTTTTGTGTTGTTTTTTACTACATTTCACAGTCAAAAAGGGTAGGTAGTTTCCTTATTCTTTAGACATATTTTACTTTCTTAAATGATCATTTAAGCCATAGGTTTCTAGAAGAAATTGGAATGACCAACCCAATCTTGAAAGGATAGGGAAGAAAAACTCTGATCTCAAATTGTAGAACTCTAAAATTTGCAATCTCACACTGTTCCAGGATATTATCTCAGTGAAAATAAGCGTATCATTTTATCCAATAAATACTCATTAACTGCCTAGTATGACTTAGGTTTTAAGATTATATGAATGAAGAACGTGAGGCAAAATCTCTGGTTTACCAGAAGTCCCTTCTTTCTCACAGGAAGGGTTACAACTAGAGCGCTAAGTCTGCAGATTGGAATGCCTCACATCACCCCTCCCTCTCTCTCTACTGTAGTCTCTCACCAAAATATCCTGTGAATATTTTTAATGTTTATTTACATTTTTCTTTATTTTTGCATTGTCTAAGTTGGAAAGGCCATTCTAAATAGAAAGGACATTCATTACCAAACATGTTTGTCAATCTGTGTAGAATTTTTAATCAGTAATTACAGATATAACACAATTATGTAACTGTCTCAGGCCTTGGAAAGACAATGGATTGTTACATACTTGGAAATGCCTGAGGAGGGTCTCAAAAGATTGCATATTTGGTACACATTGCATACATTGTCATGTATGTATTTTAACATATGCCAAGATATGTGTTGAGTTACAATGATCCATCCATCCGTCCATTTATCCATCTATCCAATCACTCATCCAATTATCTATCTATCTATCTATCTATCTATCTATCTATCTATCTATCTATCTATCTATCTATCATCTATCTATATCTTTCTCTCCATCCATCCATCCACCCACACACCCACCCTCCATCAATCAATCAATCTACCTACCTATCTATCTATCTATCTATCTATCTATCTATCTATCTATCTATCTATCTATCTATATATCTCTCTCCATCCATCCATCCATCCATTCACCCCCACACCCACCCTCTCTCCATCTATCTATCTATCTATCTATCTATCTATCTATCTATCTATCTATCACCTATCTATCTATCTCTGTCTATCTATCTGTCTGTCTGTCTATCTATGTTGATGTGTCTACTGATCCTTACTCATTTGTATTGATAGAAAACTCATAGCATTCCCCCAATTTATAATGTACATGATGAGGATGCTCTGATGAAGGATACAGAGATTTCAAGTAGTTATAAGTCAGAATCATTACAAGATGTATTGTGATCCAGCGTTTATGCTTTTCTTTATAATTTTCCCAGGAGTGTACACAGAGCTCTCTCATCCTCTCATCTCCATTTGTTTATTATTAATTCTTTTTTCTTTTTTTTTTTAATACAGCCCCCTTTCCTTCTTAGAACAATTTGATTTTCCAGCCTGTAGAACTACTTGGGAAGTTCATGTTAGAGCCAATTTTAGAAAGAAAAACATGGTTCTGATATGTAGCTGATTTACCTGCAGATGCTTCAACTTGCAGCCTTTAAAAACATATTTATAATGCTAGCAGCATTTTAAATAAATCTTTTGGTCACATTCATTTTCCACCAATGGTCGTTGTTGTCTATTGGATGAAGAATATTTAGACTCTTTGTTTCCTTGCTCCCTAGTTGGTACCTTTACATCATGGGCATTTTATTGCTCACTGACAGCTCTATTAGCTGTTCCTCAAATTAATCGGTTCTGATAGCTGGACGATTTAGTCTGTTGTGGGGAGGAAGTTTAAAACATTTGCTGACATAGGTTTGGGGACCAATGCATAACTCTGACATTGGCAAATTGCAGCAGATTTAGCACAGGTAGAAGACATTAAAGCACCAACCCCTCTGCAAATTCCCAGGGCTTGCTTTAATGACTTAAGCACAGTCCCACCCTAGAACTCAGATGAAGCCTTCCGATTTGTTTTTACAGCTCCGCTCCTTAAGAGAGAACATTCACAATGGAAACCAGCAGCTAGGGTTAGAAGACTTTAAAAAGGAAGCCGTTAGGGCGGCAGTAAAATTTGTCCAGGTCATTTTTTTTCTCTTTTTCATTAGGTTCCATTCTTCTTTACTATTATGACTTATCCAAAACAGACTAGCATTGAGTCAGAGCTTTCTGGTTTTTTTTTTTTTTTTTTTTTTTTGAAATTATGGGAGGTTTGCCTAAGCTCTATTTTAGCATGTCTGACTGCACTCTGGGCCAGAACTTTAATAATTCTTTTATTAACATTTTCAGAATAAGAACTTCAGAAGTAAATTCTTGAGCTATGTCTTTAGCGAGGTTTTCTGAATAATTTATTGAACATGAAATCATTTGGATCATTTTAATAGCTTCGTCAGTACAGAAACACAAGCTCTTATGTTTATGTATTTTTCTTTAAAATTCTTTTTTTTTTATTGTGGAAATTTCTAAACATCACCCAAAGTAGAAAGTATAATAAACCTACATACACCCATTCCAAGCTTAAATAACCATCAACCTTTGGCCATTTATATTTATGTTTTAATAATGATCATTACTAGGTACTAACAAAAAAAATCAGCCTGCTTTGCGTAAAGACTACTAGTAAGATTCCAATGTTTGAGAGGAATTATGACTTTTGGTATAGTTCATTGTAAAAAAATGTAAAACATTAATTATTGTAGTTGTATGTTCTGTATTAAATTACAAAATTACTTATTTTAACTTTTTCTGTTTCATTGCAAATGCTAGAGAAGGATAAAGTTTGGGTTCCCAAATGTCAGCTGTTCTTTTTTCTGTGCCTGACTCAAAGCCAGCATTGTCAGAAGGGAGACAGGTTGGCAAGCTGCCTAAATCCCCGTGGGAGTACAGCATCTCATCTGGACGTATATTCTTAAATGGCACCTTAAACATCTGTAGATAATTACTGTAGCAATGCTGAAAATATTAATTAAGAAAGGAGCTAATAATTACTGTGTTTGAAATGGAAAGTGATATAATTAGACTTAAACTGTGAGGTTTTATTTGAAATTGATTAAGACTTTCAATAAATTACTTGGCAAGGAACATTTCTACATTTCTTCTATTCATCAAAACATAAATAGGCCCCCATATTAGTTACTTATGGATTCCTGTGCCCGAGTCTTTCTCGTTTTAATTATCTACCTGTGAAATGCTTTGTTTATGAAAGTGGAATTTGTCAGATCTGGTCCAATAATCTTGACAAACTGGTGAAATCTGGTTGTGCTTTCACAAAACGTTACATACTTTGAGCTGGTTTCTCTATGGAGCATTTAGAAGATTTTCTGCAAACTGTTGTTTATGCACAGCGAGCAATGCTTTGAATTTATGCCCCCCCCCCACCTCCCCAAGCAGAGATGCTTGCAAGGGTGACTGGGAAAAGCAGCGCTTTCTCAAGTGGAATGATGCCCACGTGAGTAGCGTGGTGCTGACAGGGTGTGAGCCGTGGAGCTCTGGTTTTCTGGCTCTACCCTTGCTGTGCTGATGGTAATGACTCCTGTGAATTGCACCGCCTGGTCTGCCTGCAGAGAACTTTACCGTATCACTCAGCCCCCCTTTGCCTCAGCTATGAGGTCATCATTATTACCTCATTTTTTATTCAGACATAATCCAGGCTGAACTTCAGAAGGCTTTCTGCTTTCCCCATCACAAGTTATTACCCTGAAATATAAAAATAACCCTTGAGACCTTTTATGAAACCTGTCTCTCTTTGCTTCATGCCGAGTGTGTATCTGAAGCCACACACTGCTTCTCCAGGCAGTAGATCTACAAGATCTAAATCAATCTTAGGGAAAAAGGCTCAATGTAAGTGAAAATAAGAAAGATGCTGTATATACAGTCAAATGTTCTCTACAAAACATTTTAAATGTCAATACTTCTTTCACAACTATCTGTCTGTCTATCTAATTATAGATGTTTACAAACTTTCTTGCAGAATAGCCAGTCTTATCCTGACATCATAAACAAAACCTTATAAAACATGTTTGTTAAAACAAATGACCTAGAAAATTCAAAATCTATGCTATGTCATCAGTGTTTGAAACAAGGATCTCTGACCTATAACATAATCATGACCCTAGGATGCAAGACTTTTCTTGGTCAGTCATACTCAACCCTATTTATGTGACTGTCTTAATGCAGGGGAGATCAGAATTTCCCTAACTTATATTTGCCATTTTAGCTAGCATTTACTAGGAAAACTACTTCTTTGCATCAATTCTTATACGTTTGACAGATGGGTAATTTGGATAGAGGAGATATTTAGATTTCATTTTGAGTCTTATGTAACATTTAGAACTTTAGACTATTTCTTTATTCAGTAAGCTATTAGGATGTCTAAGAATAGCCCTAGTGGAAAATTTCAAGGGAGAAAAAAAAGAAAACATTGTCAAGACTGCATGAATGTTAAGTAGCAATAACACTGCCATGTTTTGCCCTAAATAGAAATGACTATAATCGAGAGGCTTCCTACTTCCATGCTTCTGAATTCTCCAGTGTCACCAAAAGCTATTGGCTAGAAGAAAAATACCTTCAATTCTTCAACTGTGCTAGGACCCCAATTTCTCTCCTTGACCATTATCCGAAATTCACTAGAGTGAAATTATTCCATTCAAGAAGCACATAGTTCAGTGTTAAAAGAGCTAGCCTGCACTCTGAGAGTGGCCATTCCTTCTGTGGGTGTGCCTTGTCTAAGCTGGCTCACTCTAGGGTGCCGTCCTCTCCAGAAACACTGAGACTTATATGAACAACTTTTTTGTTTTGTTTTTCTTGTTTTGTTTTACTGAAAGTTTGTGAGCTACAGAAAGCCTTCACAGTTCAGAAAACACTCCCATTTCAATGGCAGGTACAGATGACAATGACTTCTCATATCTTTGGTCAATAAGGAATTTTCATGGATGTTGTTGTCCCCGACATCTCCAGCTTGCTCCCTGGATCTCCCAGAAACTCTCCTCTCTCATTATTCCCAGTGCCTTTTGTCCTAAACTTCACTTTATTAAGTATTTTTGTTCTTAGTTATGCACTAATCATCTAGTCATATACCTGTACCTTTTAAACAAAGGAGTTAAAAAACATACACCATTAAGCTGTATTTCTTAATAACAGCTATCACCTCAGAGGTGAATTATGCCATCTATCTGGAAGGCCGAATCAATGTTAGGTCTTGCTTCCGGTGTCAGTAATACTTTATCTAGTACATGTGGGTATCTCTACCCAGGAAAACCTCCATATTGCCATGTGGGTTTAATATTTTTAACCACTCAATACAATGCTCACATTGGAGCTGGGTGAACATTATGAATGGTTAATGTAATTCTACTATTCTGTTTAAACTATGAGTGGCGTCTTATCATGCCAGATCCTACAGAGTTCTGTGTTCCTTGCAGTATCACACCAGTCTTGAAAGTCCCCAGTCTCATTTGCATGACTCCTCTGGTGAGGTCCCTTCTCTCAAGATGTGGTCTTTTGACAACTGGATACAGCACTATTTTTTCCACCACATTGCCTATAGATTACTGTTCAGTCTTTCTGGAAGATCCCTCTGCTTCACCCTGAGATTCCTTAGTCTTCAGATCTTAGCTCTTATGTTTATTTTTAATTTTTCTCTGACTACAGCTATCATATGTCCCCCGTGTATCTCTTGTGAAACAAAGTTTCCTCTTTCATAGCATTTTTTCCAGTTCATACAGATCATTTTGGAAGCAGGGCAACTGTCAGGCTGCTGGGAGAATCCAAACATGCTTGCTGAGTGCTGCCTGTGTGCCTACATTTATGCCTTCTACAACTAAAGATTTTTTCCTCTGTATTGTTTTTATTTTTCTCCAACTCAGGGGTATAATAACTCTTCTCTGTTGAACCACACACTTATTTTCTATTAAAAATATTCCATATAATATATTTAAACCCTCCTTTTCCTCCCCAAACTCTGCCCAGATCTTCTCCATTTTTTAAGGCACATTTCATCTCTTCTATATTCCACAACAGTCTTCCTTGCATCTTTATTGCCGTGGCCCCGTCTGTTTAGAATTCTGTAATACTCACTGGACTCTTCAAGGTTTTGGGAGGTTTTACATAATTGCTTAATCTTTGGACTTTGCCTCTTCCTGTTACCCTCTTAGCCCACACCATTTCAATTCCAGTGACTACTTTTTAGTCTTACATATTAGGAAATGTCTCCTGTTTACTCAACTTGCTTTTATAAGTCTTGCTTGCCTATAATAAAAAAAGATGTAAGCATCCGTTCATCTAGCAACCCTGCTTTCATCAACCTAAGCACTTACCCTCTAAAGCTTTACTTTTGTTTTCTTCTAGAACTGGGGATTGAACCTTAGTACTTGTGTATCTTATACAAGAACCCAACTGTCCCATGCTGCCAGCCTTTATTCAAGTCTTTTTCAAATTTCAATTTCTGTGAGAAAATTGTCCTCATTCCAACCATCCCATTGAGATCAATGCTGATGATAGACAGAGTAAAAGATGGCAATGATAAATAATGCTTTAGTCCCTGGAATCTTTGAAGGCATTGGGTAACTTAGTAAGGGAAATTTAAAGCTGCAGATAGAATTAAAGTTGCCAAACATCTGAATGTGGGATAGGGAGGCTACTCTAGATTATCTAGAACACTATTTTTTCAATGTGTGAGCCTCAAACCCTTGGCAAACCCCTGTCTCCAAAACTTTTACATTATAACTAATAACAGTAGCAAAATTACAATTGTAAAGTAGCAAGGAAACTAATTTTATGGTTGGGAGTCACCACAACATGAGAAACTGTATTAAGAGGCAGGTTACAGCATTAGGAAGGCTGTGAATTATTGATCTAGATAGTATGATATGACTGCTAAGTTCCTTACCAGTGAAATAGGAAGAGAGAATTGTAATCACAGAGACACAGCATAAGAGAGTTTTATTGAAGATTATTGTCTTTGAAAATGGAAGGTGCCAAAGGCTAAGCAATGCTGCTGCAAACTTCTTGGAGGTTTGGAAAGCAAGGAAATTTATTTCTTGAAGAACATCTGGAAGGATTATTGCTCTGCCAATAGCTTGATTTTAGCTCAGCAAGTCACATCTCAGATTTGCAATTTTTCTCACACCAATATAATAAATTTGTGTCTTTGAAATCAAACACTGAAGACTCCATTTTACCCTTGTCTTTATTCTCTGAGCATCAAGATATGATATGTCGAGAATTACACATATGTCACCTAAGAACAAATATCACCTAAGAAGGGAATAAAAATAGTCACAATTCTTTTTTCGATTTATTAAATTGAAAAACACCTTCTGACCAGGTTGTTAAGGTCAAGTATGCACCATTTGGCCATAAACTAAAATACCCACATCTACCATGAGAAGACATCCAATCTCTGCAAAGACTCATTGCCTATCTGTGTAAACCACTCCTGTATGAGCTTCCAGAAAGCTGGGATTTGGACAAGAGTCCTTCATCTTGTTCAGCCAGCTTTTCAAGTAATGTCTTCCTTAGGTCTGTTAAAAGTTTAAGCTACTAACCAAGTTGTTCCAATTTATTCCATCATCAGAAACTAATAGCAATCTCAGGATCTTCTGCAATGCTACACTTCTGTATCATGGCCCTTATCTTTTTGTATTATAGTCATATATTTGATTCCAATGGAGTCCATAGCTCACAGAACTTGGACAGGGTCTGCTTCTTATGAGTACTTCATATCTAGCACTTCATATCTACAATATATAGAAGCTTTCAACTTTCAATTAATTTCTACTTGAGTAAATTAGTGTCAAATTACCACCATGTAGAGACAGGTTGTAAGTGAATGTATTAGATTCCCATTAGCACAAGCAGTAGACCGGTCTATGTATCTTTTACTACTAGAATATGTTATATAAGTGTCTGTATGATACATTGTTCAGAAGTGGCATCTGCAGCAGGGCAGAGCAAGGGATGGATAACTGTGACATATACTAGGTTTCAAATATCCAGTTGGTCACTGTTTTTGAACCTTAGGAAAATCTATGCCCATCTAATATTTGTTTTTGCTGGCAAAAGGAAGCTTGCTTTATCTGTTTCATCCTTGCCTACAGAAAGTCTGGAACATCTGTGCATTCTTGGAGCCAAGGCCATGGGGAAGTATGTTTAGGGCTCAGGTTGCATTTTTGCATGCTGAAAATTCATAGATGTTACCAAAAAAGAACATATACCCCATTTTAATATGGCAACATCCAGACTTTCAATTTTTCCTTTTGCCTTTTTCTTCCCCTCTGGTGAACTGGTAACTATCAAAAGCAATGCAATTCAGCACACTATCATTTTTTAATCTCATTTTTTCTATATTGTCAGTTTTTTTATTCGATATAATTTATTTACATTTCAAATGATTTCCCCTTTTCTAGCCCCCCACTCCCCGAAAGTCCCGTAAGCCCCCTTCTCTTCCCCTGTCCTCCCTCCCACCCCTTCCCAGTTCCCCGTTCTGGTTTTGCCAAATACTGTTTCACTGAGTCTTTCCAGAACCAGGGACCACTCCTGCTTTCTTCTTGTATCTCATTTGATGTGTGGATTATGTTTTGGGTATTCCAGTTTTCTAGGTTAATATCCACTTATTAGTGAGTGCATACCATGAGTCACCTTTTGAGTCTGGGTTACCTCACTTAGTATGATATTCTCTAGCTCCATCCATTTGCCTAAGAATTTCATGAATTCATTGTTTCTAATGGCTGAATAGTACTCCATTGTGTAGATATACCACATTTTTTGCATCCACTCTTCTGTTGAGGGATACCTGGGTTCTTTCCAGCATCTGGCAATTATAAATAGGGCTGCTATGAACATAGTAGAGCATGTATCCTTATTACATGGTGGGGAATCCTCTGGGTATATGCCCAGGAGTGGTATAGCAGGATCTTCTGGAAGTGAGGTGCCCAGTTTTCGGAGGAACCGCCAGACTGATTTCCAGAGTGGTTGTACCAATTTGCAACCCCACCAGCAGTGGAGGAGTGTTCCTCTTTCTCCGCACCCTCTCCAACACCTGCTGTCTCCTGAATTTTTAATCTTAGCCATTCTGACTGGTGTAAGATGAAATCTTAGGGTTGTTTTGATTTGCATTTCCCTAATGACTAATGAAGTTGAGCATTTTTTAAGATGCTTCTCCGCCATCCGAAGTTCTTCAGGTGAGAATTCTTTGTTTAACTCTGTACCCCATTTTTTAATAGGGTTGTTCGGTTTTCTGGAGTCTAACTTCTTGAGTTCTTTATATATATTGGATATTAGCCCTCTATCTGATGTAGGATTGGTGAAGATCTTTTCCCAATTTGTTGGTTGCCGATCTGTCCTCTTGATGGTGTCCTTTGCCTTACAGAAACTCTGTAACCTTATGAGGTCCCATTTGTCAATTCTTGCTCTTAGAGCATACGCTATTGGTGTTCTGTTCAGAAACTTTCTCCCTGTACCGATGTCCTCAAGGGTCTTCCCCAGTTTCTTTTCTATTAGCTTCAGAGTGTCTGGCTTTATGTGGAGGTCCTTGATCCATTTGGATTTGAGCTTAGTAAAGGAGACAAGGATGGATCAATTCGCATTCTTCTGCATGCTGACCTCCAGTTGAACCAGCACCATTTGTTGAAAAGGCTATCTTTTTTCCATTGGATGTTTTCAGCCTCTTTGTCGAGGATCAAGTGGCCATAGGTGTGTGGGTTCATTTCTGGATCTTCAATCCTGTTCCATTGATCCTCCTGCCTGTCACTGTACCAATACCATGCAGTTTTTAACACTATTGCTCTGTAGTATTGCTTGAGGTCAGGGATACTGATTCCCCCAGATTTTCTTTTGTTGCTGAGAATAGTTTTAGCTATCCTGGGTTTTTTGTTGTTCCAGATGAATTTGATAATTGCTCTTTCTAACTCTGTGAAGAATTGAGTTGGGATTTTGATGGGTATTGCTTTGAATCTGTATATTGCTTTTGGCAAAATGGCCATTTTAACTATATTGATTCTACCGATCCATGAGCATGGGAGGTTTTCCCATTTTTTGAGGTCTTCTTCCATTTCCTTCTTCAGAGTCTTGAAGTTCTTGTCATAAAGATCTTTCACATGTTTCCACATGTATGTGGGTTTTCTGTTGTTTCTGTTGCTATTGAAGACCACTTTTACTCCATAGTGATCAGATAGGATGCATGGGATTATTTCGATCTTCTTATATTTTTTGAGGTCTGTCTTGTGACCAATTATATGGTCGATTTTGGAGAAGGTACCATGAGGTGCTGAGAAAAAGGTATATTCTTTTGTTTTAGGATAGAATGTTCTATATATATCTGTTAAATCTTATTGGTCCAAAGCTTCAATTAGTTTCATTGAGTCCCTGTTTAGTTTCTGTTTTCCTGATCGGTTCACTGAGGAAAGTGCAGTGTTGAAGTCACCCACAATTATTGTGTTAGGTGCAATGTGTACTTTGAGCTTTAGTAAAGTTTCTTTTATGAAAGAGGGTGCACTTGCATTTGGAGCATAGATGTTCAGGATTGAGAGTTCTTCTTGTTTTATTTTTCCTTTGACCAGCAAGAAGTGTCCCTCAGAGTCTCTTTTGATGACTTTGGGTTGAAAGTCAATTTTATCTGATACTAAAATGGCTACTCCAGCTTGTTTCCGGAGACCATTTGCTTGTAAAATTGTCTTCCAGCCTTTTACTCTAAGGTAGTGTTTGTCTTTGACCCTGAGGTGTGTTTCCTGTAAGCAGCAAAATGTAGGGTCCTGTTTACGTATCCAGTCAATTAGTCTGTGTCTTTTTATTGGGGCATTAAGTCCATTGATGTTAAGAGATATTAAGGAATAGTGATTGTTACTTCCTATCATTTTTGACATTATTTTTTAAATTTGATTGCTTAACTTCTTTTGGGTTTGATGAAAGGTTACTCTCTTGCTTTTTCCAGGGTGAAGTTTCCCTCCTTGTAATGGTGTTGTCCTCCTATTATCCTTTGTAGGGCTGGGTTTGTGGATAGATATTGGGTAAACTTGGTTTTGTCATGAAATATCTTAGTTTCTCCATCTATGGTGATTGAAAGTTTTGCTGGATATAGTAGTTTTGGTTGGCATTTGTGTTCTCTTAGAGTCTGCATGAGATCTGCCCAGGACCTTCTAGCCTTCATAGTCTCAGGTGAAAAGTCTGCTGTGATTCTGATAGGTCTTCCTTTATATGTTACTTGGCCTTTTTCTCTTACTGCCTTTAATATTCTTCCTTTGTTTAGAACATTTTGTGTTTTGATTATTATGTGACGGGAAGTATTTCTGTTCTGGTCCAGTCTGTTTGGAGTTCTGTAGGCTTCTTGTATATTCATGGGCATCTCTCTCTTTAGGTTAGGGAAGTTTTCTTCCATAATTTTATTGAAGATATTTGCTGGCCCTTTAATTTGTAAATCTTCACTCTCATCTATGCCTATAATCCTTAGATTTGGTCTTCTCATTGTGTCCTGGATTTCCTGGATATTTTGGGTTACAAGCTTTTTGCATTTTGCATTTTCTTTAACTGTTGAGTCCATGGTTTCTATGGAATCTTCAGCATCTGAGATTCTTTCTTCTATCTCTTGTATTCTGTAGTTGATATTTGCATCTCTGTTCCCTGATTTCTTCCCAAGGCTTTCTATCTCCAAAGTTGTCTCCCTTTGAGTTTTCTTAGTTGTTTCTACTTCTGATTTTAGATCCTGGATGGTTTTGCTTAGCTCCTTCCCTTGCTTGTTTGTGCTTTCCTGTAACTCTTTAAGAGATTTTTGTGTTTCCTCTTTCATGACCTCAGCCTGTTGACCAAAGTTCTCCTGTATTTCTTTAAGTTTTTTTTTTTG